>NC_090244.1:18290978-18890978 GCF_024489055.1 Chanodichthys erythropterus
AAAGATATAGAAAACAATAACGATAACTATAGTTGCATCCACACCAATGAACAATAACAGTCTGTTTATTCTAAGCTCATGTACTGAGGTTTCAAAGTGCGTACAACATGTTTTTGCTTTTCTTGTTGCATTTACACAGCTTTAACCAGCAGATGTCCTCAGCATGATATGTTTCAAGTGAATAGCTAGTGTAATCGATCTAATCTAGTGAATTTAGCTGACGAAGTCTATATAGTGGAATAGAAACAACGCCTAGTCTTTTTCACTGCAACTTCAGTGAAAAAGAAGCGCTGGATACCTGAGGTAATTTTATGTTACACTGTTTGCTAGCCTAGCATAATGATCTCATAGTTAATACTTCTCACCATTTTTTTCTGAGGGTATGACCAATTGTTTTCTATATATCCATTTTCTTTAAAGTATCATTGAAAAGGGGGTTTGACTTGTCAAACAGTGGTGGCTTTTTCTTGACCTCTGCGATTAACTTCTCCGCACTGTCATCTGCCATTTTAAATGCGCGAGCCCTTAAAATTGGATGAATTCTGATTGGCTGTCAGTATTATTATCGTTCAAAAAAAAAAAATCGCTTTGAAAGTGATCCCAACAATATCGTTTCTGTATATTGTTATAGCTGTGGTGTGGACAGTGCTATTCTTTTATATTTAGAACGATTTTTAGAACTATAGCTTTATCATTATCTTTATAGTTATCGTTCTTGGTGTGAACGTGCCTTGAATGTTTACAGAGGAATGATATCATTGAAGTCACTTTCAGAACTATTTTTTTCCAGCTGATAAATGATAAAAACATTGGCAGCCAATCAGAATTCATCCTGCTTTAAAGAGCTCGAGAATTTAAAGCGTCAGACGACAAAAGTGCAGAATGCATTAATAATAAACTGGGCTACGTTTCTCAAAAGCACCGTAAGCCATCGTAAGCATACAATGCTTTTGGGAAACGCACGCAGCCCAATATGTTATCGCGATATTTAATGTAATTTAATAGCATTCTGTGGTGGAAAGGCTTTTTTGATTTGCTAAAGCTATTTTCATAGCTAACATGTTATGTATCTTAAATATTAAACTTTATTAAGACAAAACATGTAACTATTTTACGTTTTGGTGAATTTTTGGCAAATTCATATGAATTTGAGCAATCTCTTTTGTATGTTTTCATACAATCTGCTTAGGTTTAGGATCGGATGCTTACATTTTTTCTAAAATTCATATGTTTTCATCTGAATCAATTTGTTTGAATGCTACAAATTCTTCACCAATTTGCCAAAATGTACAATAGTTACGTTTTCTCGTGAGATAATGGTGGAAACTAATCCACAGCTGACAGTCTTAATATTGATGTAATATGATAAAGTCAAGGGTAAAACAATAAAATCTATATATAAAAGGCATTCAAAAACTATCAAAAATAAATGATGGAGGCATTTCGAAGTTTCCAGTTGTAATGTGAACCCTGGGACAGAACAGTGCCCAAAGCTGAAGAACATATAACATATAGGAGGAGTAAAAGCAGAAGAGCAGAACATCTCAAAGCCTGTTATGTACAGCTGACTTAGTTACATAATCAATAAACACCGCACATGGATTTCCACCCCGAACAATGTCTCTGTCTGGAATAATCCTGTAAGATTTAGAATCGGCCTGTTGCTGACCGCCAAACTCTGTTCAGAGTGTCATGTTCTTTCACCCATCAACATGATTTCACTTTCTCATGCATTATTTCTATGAAGGTGTGGGCTGAATGTGTTTTATGATTGCTTATAATGTGGGCCACAGGCTGTGTACTCATCTGCTATCACTCACATTTACACACACAGAGCTCTGGTTCAGTGTGTAACACAAAACAGATATGGCCATTAAAGATTAGTCATCTCTGCTGGCCACACTCAAAGGAGCTTTACCGAGTCACGCATAATTTACCCTTACAAAAATAAGTATCCTGGAGTAAAGTTCAAGTATATTTTTAAGCATACTTAGTAAGCAATACCAATGTACTAGTAGATTACTTGTAAGTGTATTACTTTAATACTACTTGGGATTAAATCGACCCACTTTTTACTGAACAAGAGTATACTTTACATGTAACAGTAGTAAACTTTGAGTACACAACTACTTTACAACTGTGTTTTTCGTTTGTACTGCATCTATACTACATGTGAACTTATAGCTATACTGTCAAATACTTGTAGCACATTGTTTAGTGTAGAAAGTACACTTTGTAGCATACTCTAATCTACTAGTTTTTATACTGCATGTATACTTGTAAGATTTCTTTAATTTAACTTAACATCATACTTATAGTTAACTATTTATATATTAGTTTTGCACTTTAAGTATACTATGTTCCTACTTATTCATTTTATACATTAAAAATACCTTTCCTCACAAGCGTTTTTTTTTTTTTTTTTGCTGCATTTTTTAATGTTTCTATCACTTGCTTCTGCTTCTTCTTCGCCTGTGTTTTGATGCATAATAGCGTACCCTAGTACTGTATAACAGTGAAAACATGGATTGCTGGAAAATTCTGTTAATGGCAAGGAGGCATTGTGTCATAAATGACAGAAAATTCCACCAATGGCATGGAAAGTGTTAAAGGGGACCTATTATGCCAACTTTCATTTTTACATGGCGTTTGAACACTGATTTGTGTCCACAGTGTGTGCAAACAACCAGCCTATAATGGTAAAAATCCACCCACTCCTTTTATTATAAAACCCATAAATCAGAAGCAGTGTCTGAAAATACGCTTTTCCAGATTTCCCCCTAATGTGACATCACAGTTTCTGACATTTTGGCTGCAAGTTTTTTTTGTTGCTGGAGTATCCAAAGCACAAGCTGAAAAGTCTCCGCTCTCTTCTTGTTTATTCATGTTTTTGTGAGATTCCCTCATTATCCACAAAATCACACTTTCCTCCACAGTGAAGGTAGAGATTCATTTCTAGCCGCCTGTGGAGATGACATTCAGGATAGAGGCGATGTGGGCACCCAAGTGTTTTTTTTTTCTCTTTTTCTTTTTTATGAATGAGATAAAGAAAGCCAGTGAGAAATCCAGCATTCCCCCGCAACCATCCATCCCAGTGAATCACCAGGATCTGTCAGACATCGCTTCTAAATCACCAAGCCAATTTTCACCTGTGACTCATCATAGGCCAGACACAAGGACGATGGGCTGAGCATCAATGCCTCGTATGAATATGTGTGGCAGAGAGACCAATACAAAAGTGCTAGAACATGTTTTCACACCTATGGATCATTTTTTTTGTTCCGAAACAGGGAATTAATTTGTTACAATGTTGCATTTTCTTCTTGGTTCGGTTCACATTCACACGGCAACATTCAAAGTGTACCAAAATGTGTTTATACAAGTCACATGAGAGTATAACTGTTGTCTTATTGATCAGAGTTTTCTCCACAGCACTCAACGAATTGATTGACAAGTTCACTCCATGAGCTTATTGTGGCTTTATATGTAACTGTCGAGACACACGCAAACACTATACGAATGTAACCATCATTCCTGCTGTTAAATTATATACTACATTCGTAATAATGCTGCGGCAAATTCAAATGCGCTCTCTCTGGATCTCCCAGCGCTGTTTAGTAGGCTGTGTCAAGATCATATATGAGTGTAATAATGCAAGTAGAGCGGGAATGAAGGCTTCGTCGGGAACATTTAAGATGAAGAGACACTCTTTGGTTTTCAACTATGGTAACGAATGTGCTCACTCACAGAATCAGACAATACGTTTTTTTATAAAACACATTTCCCGTTATGAATTATGATATCGTTTGGTTCATTGGTCTGTTGGGTCGGATTGCTTTCACATCTCAAGCAAATCGCTCCAGAGTTCGTTTGAAAGTGTACCGAGACCAAGCAGTGTCTCTCGGTACACTTGTTTGGTACACTTTTGGCACGCACCCAAGTGCGATTGCTGCATTCACACCTGCCCAAACGAACCACGTCAAGGATGATAATGAACTCTAGTGCGATTCAACCGAACTAAATGAGGCAGGCGTGAAAGCACCCAAAGTGTGCAGGAGTCCTTGTAATTGCAGAGTGTGAAAGAAGTCACTTCATGACAGCAATTGACCCTTCGCCGGGAGTTTCATTGACAAGCGATTTAACCAATCATAACGCCAAATCCGCCATTTTGTCCGACAAAGCAGTCAGGAGGTAGAAGATTAACCTCAGTGGACTTGAACTTGAAAAATGGTGTGTATTGACGTCTTTCCACGTTTGAAACAACATTCCTTCTGATTTTCATTCATGTTTATTTGATGCTATAAATTAATTAGTAGGAAGAGATAATCGGTTCATGAGCCGCTTGAGCTGAGGCGCTACAGCGATCTGTCACGACACAATAAAGAACCACAAAATGTTTTTTATTGTTCGAATTTCTTGAAAAAACACACAGTTTGAAAGCTGGACTTTGTTTAATATCATAAGTAACTTGCTCTGTCTTGTCTGTCGACGTGTTGTCAGTGTCCTCTTTGCTCCGCGTTGTATTTTTTTGTATTTGTCGGACAAAGCAACAGTAACTAAGGGGGGCGGGTCTTTGCGAAGGGTCAATTATGATTCAGGAAGTGAAAGATAGCTGTTCACGTTTACGAATACAGAATGTGAGAAGTATACAAAGGTGAATTGCACAAAAACATATTTAGTTCATATTTCACGCTAAAATCAAAAGAAAATCTAAATTACAGAATAAATAAAATATATGACATAGGAAATAAAATAAGAAATAGCCTACATTTAAATAATAATAATAATATATTTAAATTGCATTAAGAAATTAAAGACTATTTTAGGATTATTCATTCATTTTAGACATTGTGATATTCTTTTTTATTCACATTAAAGTAATAAGAAAAATATTTAACATTAATGAGACTTTTAATAATGGACTTTTAATAATAAAAATGCTTAATTGTCTTTAAGCACAATTTTATTTATTTATTTATTTAATTATGATGATTGATTTAAGGATCGGACATGTTCTTCACAAGTTTCGCATGATCAATTTTTCTGTAATTACTTCAATATGTAACATCTGTGATATGTTTCTCATAGAAGCTTTCATTATCTTGAGGTGACTGCAGATCTTCGTGGTCGATGATTATAAGCAATAAACCAATAATTATCTCCCACTTACACTGTAATCTTGTATACTCCACAAGTTTGTTTCTACAAACTATGTATATTTTGATAAGGTCAAATAGAAACTAGAACATGTCTTCAATAAATATTTCACAGAAACACATCATCGCTGATTACCTAACTGTGGGAGAGAAATGACTGAGAGAATAGGAATCATCATCACTGATGTTTCAGGCTTCCCTTTTTTGGACTTCTATTCCCACAAGTTGCAAACTTAACTGCTGTGTCATTTGCTTAGCCTGTGATGATGGTTCAGCGCAAGATTCAATGTTCTCATCGTATTGCATATTGTAAAGTGTCCAAGCTGAGCACTCTGAGAAAACCCCCTTTGCAAATAGCATCCTGTTGTATGCTCTCCATCCTTTCAAGTGATGTTCTGCAGGGTGTTATGGGCACGTAAAAGGGTAGAGAATGTGCGAGTGCGACTGCACTGTGTACCAATAAAGGGAAGAATAAGAGAGTAAAGACTGCACCGGCCAATAGCATATTGAGCAGGTTATCAGGGTTACTGCCTCCCGCCCAAAAGGGAGGGTCACCGCTGCTGTTATTAGAAACACGTCTAGTGTTTGCAACACATCTTCTTCTCAACTGAAGGGGATGATGTTGAGAAATATAGTTATCATTTCTTTCCTCTCGCTGTAAGCTCAAAAAGAATTAACACAGCTGAGCCACACCCTTGCACTTCCCCTCTCGCAATGAAGGTGAGACATAAAACAAAAGTCACAAGAAAGAAAACCCCTAAAGAATTATAAAGATAACTATAATGATAACCTTATTAGCCTCAATGGACAAAGACATTGTGTCTATTATAAGCGTATGTTGCAGATATGTCGCCTGCCACTTTAAATGTTCAAGCTCTTTAAAGTCGGGTGGATTCTGACTGGCTGTCAATGTTTTTATCGTTTATCAGCTGGGAAAGAACTATTCTCTAAGAGTACAGTCACATAAGTGATATTTCAACAAAATATTGCAGGCAAAAAAAGGTTCATTATCTGTTGTCAATAGCGTATGTAGAGTATGTACACTTTCAAAACCAAGCAACTTTCTGTTGGACAGTATGGCAAATTTGTCATACTTGAACATCTTGAAATCTGTGTGTCGAACTTTTTGGTCCTCAAGCAAAACTCCAGAACACACAGATTCCTATTGAAATGACTGTATTTTGTCTGCAAAATTTCACCAAGCAATGGTAAATATACCCGAGCCTTAAAGTCCTCCTGTGGTCAATAATTGTATCCCTTAAAACTCATCTTTGATCACCAAAATGATGTTTAAAGATTTTTCCTCTGAAAAAAAAAAAAAAACTTCATGCTTTAAAATAGCTCGACTGTAACTCTACATCCTTGCTTCATTTATTATACGTGGATCTATGAATATGCTAATTAGCCCCGCCTCCACTCACTCAGAGATCCACTCGGTCAACTTACTGAAATAAACGCTGCACAATGGTTTCGCTTTTTACAACGTTGGACACATGACGGTAATTAATATGATTAGCCTTTTGCTTGACTACATTATCAAACAGCTGCTAATAATGTGTTGCTAATGTCGAATAACTTCTATACTCTTTGCTAATGTTAAACAAACCATGTTCCAGTTCTCCATCTGAGTCTGCCTTCTAAAAATCTGTATCCTTACACCGTGTCCTAACCAGACACGACGTGACGGCGTGACAAAAGGTATCTTTTCCATGTTAAGTGGAGTTTTTGTCCTAACTACGGCGACATGCAACAATTCTATTTTAGAAACGGTTTTCTATTTTTTTTATCAATGATAATCTCAGGTAATGTTTATGTGCTTTATTTATTGCTAAAAGTGTCTAATGCCCAATTGCATATCATTTTGTGTTCTCAGCTTTGTAGCCGTAAGGAAAGTAACCATGGATAATCGTGAAAATAAATAAATGGGCACAAGAACGTTCAAACTGTCTACTCATTGTGTATTATGACAAAGATTGTCTCAGACACCTAGGATGTTCTTTAAATGATGTTTGAATTTTGTAATATTTATGAATTTGATTATGTACTCCATTTCATTGTGGCTGCCATGTGCTTCCCAAGAAAGCACGCCCTCATGCTGTTCTGATTGGCTGTGGTTTTTCATTGATTTTGTGGAGTCTCGCAGTCGCGATGCATCTGGTGTGGACAGACAAACTGCTTGTCGCTAGAATCTTACCGCATCGCGTTTGTTAGGACACAGTGTTAGAAATGCTTTGAACAACTCAGTGGAGAAAGGCATAGTTCATCATAATAACATAGTAATTTATAAGTAATTTTTAATTATAGTAATTACATAAGTTATTTTTTATATCAACAGAAAAATATACCGGGATAACCTGGTTTCTTGAGACTCTCCTGCTTCAGAGCAGTCACGGTTAATGATATGCTAAAGTCCGCTGGCACATTGATGTGATTGGTTACAAGGCAGTTTGTGACATCACAAACACCAGCGATTTCAAACTGCGTGTTTGAAACTGTTTTTAGATCACTGCAGTTTTAAGCAGAAAATACTCAGCAATGGCGTTGACTTATGTATTTGCATATGGTTAGTCTTAAAGCATATTAAAGGTGCCATTAAATTGAAAATTTAATTTTTCTTGGCATAGTCAAATAACAAGAGTTCAGTACATGGAAATGACATACAGTGAGTCTCCAACTCCATTGTTTCCTCCTTCTTATATAAATCTCATTTGTTTAAAAGACCTCCGAAAAACAGGCGAATCTCAACATAACACCGACTGTTACGTAACAGTCGGGGTGTACGCCCCAAATATTTGCATATGCCAGCCCATGTTCCCAACAGTATGAAAGGCATTAGACAAGGGCGGCCAGTAACGTCTGGATCTGTGCACAGCTGAATCATCAGACTAGGTAAGCAAGCAAGGACAATAATGAAAAATGGCAGATGGAGCGATAATAATTGATGATTATTATTATTATTAATCCATGATATTATGATATATTTAGTGATATTTGTAAATTGTCTTTCTAAATGTTTCGTTAGCATGTTGCTAATGTACTGTTAAATGTTAAAGTTATCATTGTTTATTACTGTATTCACGGAGACAAGAGCCGTTGCTATTTTAATGTTTAAACACTTTTGCAGTCTGTATAATTCATAAACACAACTTCATTTCTTTATAAATCTCTCCAACAGTGTAGCATTAGCCGTTAGCCACGGAGCACAGCCTCAGATTCATCCAAATAAACACTGTACTTACACGATTAGACATGCTGCATGACGAACACTTTGTAAAGATCCATTTTGAGGGTTATATTAGCTGTGGGAACTTTGTTTATGCAATGATAGAGTCGAGAGCTCGGGAAGGGGCAAAGAGCGCGAGCAATTAAAGGGGCCGCAGCCTGAATCGGCGCATTTCTAATTATGCCTCAAAGTAGGTAGTTAAAAAAATTAATAAAAAAAAAAATCTATGGGGTATTTTGAGCTGAAACTTCACAGACACATTTAGGGGACACCTTAGACTTATATTTCATCTTGTAAAAAAACGCTCGATGGCACCTTTAAAAACACCACATAGACATATAAACAACATTAAAAACTTGATTTTCACCATAGCGTAGGGAAGAAATTATTGAATGAAGTCGTTATTTTTGCTTTTTTGTGCATGAAAAGTATTCTCGTCACTTCATAAAATTAAGGTTGAACCATTGTAGTCATGTGGACTATTTTAACAATCCCTTTACTACCTTTCTGGGCCTTGAAAGTGGTAGTTGCGTTGTTGTCTATGGAGGGACAGAAAGCTCTTTGATTTCATCAAAAAATATCTTTATTTGTGTTTCCAAGATGAGCGAAGGTCTTACGGGTGTGGAACGAAATAAGGATGAGTAATTAATGACAGATATTTCATTTTTGGGTGAACTAATCCTTTAAGTGATTCCAACCATCATTCTTCTGAGCCATTATCATTATAGTTGTGGTGTATATTTTTCAATTCTCATAGAATTAGAACAATTATTCAAACTTTATAATTATAGTTATCATTATAGTCCTTGTTGCGAATGAGCCTTTATCTAGAAACAGTCACAGCAAGACCTTATAAATTGTCCCAAACATGCCATTACTGGCCGCAGTAGGGTCCATTCCCAGAAGACAGTCTGCATTTAAAACCAGACCGTTTGTACCCAGTCGCTAATCCATCTGGGTGGCGTCTTTGGCTCAGTTCAGAACCCACAATGTTTTGTTAATGTTCTCGTGGTTGTCAAATACCGACAGGAACTGAGAGAAGAAAGATGGAAGAAACATTCTGTTCACATCAATTATGATTTTCAATTGTGCAAAGGAGAAGAAAGGAGAGACAGAAGATGGGTGGGTTTTTTTTTTCATATGTGCTCACGTTTTCCGGGGAGGAGGACTATGACTCATTGGCTCCAGCCGTTGTATCTTTGTCTGGACTCCAACCAGAGATCCCACCCCCCAGAGAGAGAAGCAGCGACTGCGAGTCCTTATTTGCTCTCTCACCGTCACAGCCACCACAGCATGAGCGTAAAAATACCAGTGGACACAGACCTCCTGGCATGCCATTTTCCTCCCATTCAGGCTGTTTGAAAAACTGCGCTGAATAACGTGACGGAATATAGCAACACGACTTCACCTGCTGAGAGGTTTTTAGAGAAGGTGCAACATTCTTAACACAGCAAGTGAATTACTTTGGAATGTTTTCCACCCTGCCCCCCTCACCATGGAAACTCCACAGGCTGTGTAAAAACAGTGCGAGCGTAAAGGCATCACGTGCGCAACCCGACACGAAACAGAACGTGGTGGCCTATCACGTTCAGCCTCATTCATTCATTCAGCTTGTTCCACATACAACCAGCTGTGCACATTGCAGTTAGGTGAGGGCAGGTAAGGATAAACCCAGCAGCAGGGCTCCTGCATCCAGTGATCAACAGTAGCAATGTGCAAATAGAATCGCTCCTTTGACACATGTGTCACTGGCTCGTGGCGCATACAAATGTTTCCACATTGGTCTGTTTACAGTTGCGAAATGATCGATAGATCTAAAAGTGTGCTAGGAGTCGTAAATGCCCAGTCCATAGGTCAATATCATGAAAAAACTGAACAATCGAATTAATTAATATATTAATGTCTATGAAAATGAAGCCTTCTTAAGGACCAATATTTGTTTTGTGACAGTTATTGCTCATCTTCAACCCCTAAATACTCATTACTGTTATGTGTCATGATATATTACTTGTTTTTTCGTAATTCCCATTTTTAAAATTTAAAAATTATATAACATTTTATATAACATAAAATTTATATAACATCTACAACACACACACACACACACACATACATACATACATATATAAGAAGATGCCTAAAATATAGACATTTTCTTGACAGGTTTCCCGAGATTAAACATTTAAGGTCGTAAATCTTTATGCAAAGCTGTTTTTTTACTGCATGTATGCAAAATTAAATTTGCCGCCAGTTTTAGCACAAACCTTTTAGCGCTAAACATCAATCTTCCAAAGCTTTTTAAACAAAACACTAAAGTTTTTTATGATGTACTTGTGATATGCAAATTCACAATAAAGTGATATATAATGACATAATGATACATAACTCTTAAAACAGATGCAACATCTGTTTTTGTGGTTGTGTACTCATGAAAGCGAGTCTATTTGTAGACAGGTGAAAACAAGTTGTAATCTAACTTGTTAAAACAATTCAACATGAATCGGGGCAATTCTCCGCCAGAGTGAAATCGCCCAAAAAGAGGCGGTACTCCACAAAACGTGATTGACGCTGATTGGACTAAATCCAGAGGCAGAACAAAACAGCCTAGCAGTAACATCTAGCATAATCCATCCCTTTCTCACTTTAGTGGTGCATCGCCCCATTGCTGTAATGAAGAAACCACCCCTGTTGTGGTTTGCTATTGGTTGATCTCATGTGAGTGACAGGTTCCCCCACTCTCATGCCAGTAAACACATCATTAGAGTTGCAAAAGGGAGGGGAAGTATTTGATTAAAGATTAGGGTGGCACAGAAATCAAAGAAATAATGATGTAGACAGATAAATCATTTATGATAAATACTGCAATATTCCTTACAAAATAATAAGAATGGTCCCATTTGATTTCATGGTGACTTTAAAGGTACAATATGTAATAATTTTGTCCACTAGAGGTCGCTAGATGCCTATTCAAAACAAAGGCGTAGCTTGATGACGGCAAGTTTTAGAGCGGAATCTTGGGACATGTGGTCTCCATCTCAACAGCCGGTGGAAAAGAATAGGGATAGGATTCAGGAAGAAATCATGTTCATGGATGTGATTATTAACGTTATTGTAGTATGAAGCAGAGCAGGACCGAGTGTTGTGGGAGCTGAACGAGGAGATGGAGCGATTGATCAACACACGCCTCACGAGCAGCAAAACTTTTATTATGACACAGTCATCGGCGCCGCTTCCGATTTTCCGGTCATGAGTATGAGGTAACACAGCTCTGTTTATCATATTAGATACATTTGAGTGTGTTGAAAATATTATAACGTTACTGTATGTTCGCTTGGCGGCTGCTGTGAGACACTTGTTGCACACTGCAGTAAGACAGATCGATTTTAGTATATCATATTAAATATTGGATGGCTTGTGTTGATAAATGGCATGCAATTAATTTTAAAACGTATTGTATGATGGAGAAAATGCTGTATTACTGTTACTAAAAATAAAGCTGCATCTGATTATGCGATGTTAGCTACTTAAAAATAGTGTTTTTCTCTGAGGCATGGTAAAGCATGATAGGCTACTCACAAAAAAATCAAGAAAATTAATTTAAACAATAAGACTAAACCTGCTGAGCTACATAACAACAAATCGTTTTCTGTCTATAAATATATCAAAACAGTTGTTTCCTTGTCTATTTAAACATGTAATATATATTAAAGCGTCTTTTGTGTTTTCATGGTTTCTACAAAATAAAACCGGAAACCGAGGGTAACGCGGGTATGACGCAATTGACAGGCGACGTCCCGGAGCCTTAGTTAAAATTGCAATTTTCTCACGATTTACAAATATTTGGAAACATTTGGATTATTGTCAGTACTCAAGTTAACAAAATATATAACACTGGTCTAGTGGTTTTTGGATATTTTACTGCAAAAATATTACATATTGCACCTTTAAACGCAACCCTAACATATGAGAGGGAGGCACATATCCTGCGTCATCGCATTCGAGCTAATGAGGTATAAAAAAGTTAGTAACTGTGAGCAACAACAACGCACACACAAAAAAAACGCTCGCAGTTGACATTCTGTCCGCCTGTTGGAATGAAACCGATCCGCGTGTCCACGTGTTTTGTTAATTTGCATATCATTTTAATATGTAAGCTCGTCTCCCCTATCAGCCGAAGCTCGCTTCCAAAGCAAACTCTATTTGTCAGATTCGGGTCTGGACGCTCAAATCGCAACGCTCTGCGTTTTAGTACCCGCCCTCTCAGACACGTTGCCTTGGGAGAAGTAACACGGGGCCACACAACTGCAGGTCTACATCACTGAAACCACGTACGCTTCTCAAACAGAGGCTCGATAGGGCGCTCCAGTTGTCTTTGGATATACTGCTGAAACAAAGGACAGTGCGACCATTCGTCCCATCCGGCTTAAAGGTAGGATTCGCGATTAAATAACAGCGACCGCGTCCGAAAATATGTTTTATGAGGTGAAATTGCACACACATATAGGAATAACAGTGATATATAGTGCTTTATGTATGTATGTATTTAGTATGTATGTAAGAGATGCTGCGTGAGGCATCCGCCTATTGGGCTATAAAAGGAAGAAAATTATATGTACTTTTACGCGTACTATGTATTTATCGTGTTTAATGATAGATTTGGTCTTGTAAATTAGTTTTTGGCTTTGCTCATATCCGTCAGTATGCGTTTTAATATAAAAACATATGTAATATGTGTTAAAAAGGCCAAAAATTGTGGTGGTCTTGTCTTGGAAGGGTGTATTAAGGTGTTAGTCATCTTCAGGGCCCCACCCTCAGGTACATTAATTCTGTACGGGTTTTGTTTTATTCCTTAGTCGTTTTAATATTAATATGCGTGTTGCCCATAGCAACCGATATTACTGACAGGAGTAGGCTACAAGAAATAGGTCTCGGTTACATGACTTCCTAAATGTTGCTATTAATTGTCACGTGCCCGCTTTGTCTTTACAAACGTAAACACTGTGAAAATAAACCTTTCTTTGTTTTGTCAAATTACCTGTTGCCACAAACTAATAAAGGGCCTTTTCATCCCCGTCTCCAGCCGTCGACAAAACTTGTAAAGTATCAGATGTAGGCAGTTTTTCGATATGAATGAGGAGTTTGTTCGCTGAATGCAGTCGTGCTAACCCTTAAACGCCGCGTTTTTTTATTTTTTTTATTCAACTTTTGGTAAAACCAGAATTGACAGGAAAAAGCTGGTCAGCAATTACATCCATTTGGAAAGGCTGAGCTTTTGTGACTGTTATAAAGCCAATTAGTCGCGTGCTTGAGGTAGAGCTATTACATAATGTGGCTTTATTGGCATGGCAGAGCTCTGGCTCAGCAGTCCATTTGTTTGAAATGAAACCGACCAGCTGATGGACGGATTAAATGCCCGAGAGATGTGAATGTGCTTAGGCAATCTGAAAACACGTTGATGTATATAGTGTTACATACTAATAGAAGTTATAATGTACACTTCTCGATAACTAGGCTATGTAAGTTCAATGCAACAAGCTTATACAAAACATGACTTGATTAAGTTTAAGTACTTGTATAAGTTGAGTTATTTTCATTTATGTAAAAGTTACATTTAGAATTTGAAGAAACAATACTTTTGTAATAACTGAAAGTGAATGTTATACTGTAAAAAGTGTTTAATGTGCAGATGTAACCAGAATGATTCGGTTTTTGTATTAAATATCCTATTATAGATAATAAATAAATTAAATAATTTAGAATGAAGCACGTTTTAGGTCAATTGACAATGCAGAGTGGGCAGTTTCCTGTTTTTTAATTTATTTATTTGATTAATTTAGGCATAATGCATATTTTTGCAGCACATGCCCTTTTAATTCATAAGAAGCCCTTGGCCTCTATAAAAAGATGAGTGCTTGGCACCCTTAGAGAAAGCACAAAGCAGTTGCTTCTGTGCAACATACGCTTTTAACAAAGATTCTTGGCTTGACTCATTAAACATAACATTGTAAACACTCCTTTTATGCATATTCCTCAAGGCATGTCTATTATAAATTACCAAGAACTGATGGATACAAGCAGAAAAATTACTGGTAATGCTCAAGGCCGCAGATCCGGTCCCATTTGTGTGTTCCTGGACTATTTTCAAATCACCCTCCTTTTAAAAGCGAGCCCCCAAACAAATTAAATTTTAAATGTAACCAGCATACATTACTTGCATGTTCAATGCCGTTTATTAATAAACAGCTGCAGAAAGAACGGCTTATTTCTAGGGCCTTTGTTCTGTGTTAAATGGTGGTCACCATGGCTGCGGCGTTCTGGTCTTCTCATTGAATAAACAAACAGGTCTTTGAATGTGCGTTTTTTGTGTGTGTGTGTGTGTGTGTGTGTGTGTGTGTCACCTGCCTCAACACAGCCTGTTAGTTCTGTATTGCTTCATTTTCAAGTGTTTTTCAATTAGGTGCAATCAGAACAAACAAATGCATGTGCTACACAGGGTGCAAATTTGTTCTTAACAGACTGCAGCCTAAAATCTTATTTCAAACATCTTGGTCTCCTCCTGTTGCCACAATATTATGCATGAATAAGTCTAATGTTTTATACAAAAAAAAACATGTGTACGTGTAAAAGTATATTATTCTTTCAGGGTTTGTTTTGGTACTGAAAATGTACAGAAGAATCAGTGTTGTCGTTGTTAACTTCAGAATTAACCGCAAATGTCAGTTTCATGAGTTCTCGGCACTGTTCGAGAAACAGCAGTAAGTCTTTTTTTATGGCTGCTGTTTATCTTTAGTCTGTGTGTGAGACTCAGGTGGTGTGTCTGGAAAACACGCTGGTCTGAGCTGGCATGAATTCAGTATCCCGCAGGATTTTATTGAAGATGAATGCTTAAGCTGTCATTTTGGACCACTGATATCTGCTAGACTATTAATCTTGCAAATAGGTCTGCAAAAGAAGGTGGAATATTTTGCTTTTACGAAGCAATACAATGAAAGAGAGAACATTCCTTCTCTATTACAAGCCAACTCGTGTTGTATTGTGTAATGATGTCCATTATTAATGTTTTTTAAACTGGAGATTAAAGTACTCCCTGTTTCCGCCACAGGTCAGTGATGGTCCATGCTGGTTAGACCCTGCTTCCTAAGATGTCAGCTTCAGATTCGGACTATTCCATTGACTGGCTGGCCAGTGACGATGAGGACAACGATAGCGAGTTAGAATCAGACTGTACCAAAGTGCAGGGACAAACCACCTTGCCAAAATCCCCCGCCTCGGGGGTCGTCCAGGGGGTCCAAACTTGCCAGTCGCTCCCAAAGAGGAATGGAGATAAAGGGGAGGTAATGGACAAAGAAAACATGAGCTCTCGGGGAAGTTCTCCTTCTAGCTGCAATAGTTCTGACTACAGCGAGGACGGCAGCCATTCTCACCTGGGACAAGGGGATCGGAACAATTACAGCCGTTGCCCCGAGAGCCCTGTAGGCAAAAAGAGGCAGGCGCTGAAGAGAACACGGAGCTCCATGGTGCCGGAGCAAAGGGAGAGGCAGCTCACACCTGAACAAATGGAGAAAGACAGGCTGTTCGCATGCAAGGTGAGACGTGCCACTTGCCAGCCTGCCAGGGAAGGGACATGGTGTTCTGAAAAGCACCCTTATCTCCTGCATGATCTATCTCTATCTGAGCAGAATAAATAAAAAAAAAAATACTCGAAGCAGAACCACTTCCAGGAAGACCCCTCCTCTATGTGTTCTTTCTAGGTGAAAAGTGAATGAGTCATATGAGGCCACTGAGTGAAGAAAAAAAAAAACAGTTTTCCTCTGCCTTGTAGAAATGCAGTCATAACTCGTTCCATTACATTTGCATACATGTGTGAGAGAGTAGATGAGTCATTTTTTGTATCAGTGTCATTGTTCTTGGAAAATTATGAGCCATACAAACTAAGGAATGTTCTAACTTGATGTTGTGTGTTTATAGTAATTGGGAAATTGTACAGTCAACATCCTGAAATGAAAACATCAAAACTCTAGAAATTGTTCGAGGAATGCTAAACGATAAATAATAACCGACTAATGAATGAAATACTGAATGATTCTCTTTGTTTTGCAGTGCTTGGAGCTGCAGTGTTACATTCACCCACTGTCCTCAATCCTTAATGGCCTCCGCTCGGGCAGATACAGAGAACGTGAGTAATGCTTTATTCGTTCTTTTTAGTATTATAATATGCCTTGATCCAAAAACTTGAGAGAACGGTCAAACTAGAGACAGCAGGCGAAGGTACAAGAAGTGTGTCATGAGATTTGGGACTGAGATGTGTCATGAAAATACATGAAATGAGGCACCCAAATCAACCACAGTCATTTCCTGGTGGCACTTTCTGCTTCGCTTAGTCATAATAAAACATGTATGGGTTGAAAGACACGTCTAAAGCAGTGCAAACCGCACGGTTCCAAAAATACACAGAGCCTCGATTGAAATACCGAAGACAC
Source organism: Chanodichthys erythropterus (assembly GCF_024489055.1). NCBI lineage: Eukaryota > Metazoa > Chordata > Actinopteri > Cypriniformes > Xenocyprididae > Chanodichthys > Chanodichthys erythropterus. The sequence goes on from NC_090244.1 coordinate 18,307,838, forward strand.
TATACAGATAAGCTCAAGGGTTTGGGTTAGCTGTTTCCTTTGTGTCCTTCTTAGTGGGATGAAATATTGTAAATATTTGACTCTGTTTTTTTAATGTAGCTGTTGCAACTCTTGATACAAGTAATGACAGGAAAATCTGCACCATCACACTGTGTCCTAACAAGGCAGCAAAGTTTGACAAAGAGTGAGTTTAGGTTCTCATGTAGTTCCGCCCACACCAGATTAAAATCTCATTCCCCATGTATATTATACATCAAACATTGGAGGAGATACTAACTGTGAAAGGTAAGAAACATCTCAAGGATCCTTCAAGTCATAAAGTGTAGAACCATGAAATTGATGCCATCTGGAGAAGCGTGGTATTACCATTCTTCGTTTTACGCATGCAAACAGAGAACTGCCCACGCAATATTCTGGTTGACTAACTGTTATGTCGCAAAGCATTTTCGCTTTCAGTGCAGACAAGAAAATTACTTGTTACTGGAATCATGTTGCGTCGCGGCTGGTTGGAACACAGAAAACTCTCTCAAGCTTAAGCTTACTGTAAAACACCAACAGATGGTATTAGTGTTATTGGGTACTTAAAGAAAAGTTTTATTGGCTAGAGCCCCACATGTACTAGAAAACAGGTTGCGGACCTGCTCACGAGTGCTCGGTCTGGGACTGCTGTCAATTCAAGGGCTCTGGGTGACACTGGACTTCCTGGCCACAGAGACAGCAAGTCTGTCCTCCCACATGCTTCACAAGAACCCATCTGCCTCGCAGACGTAGCACAGCCTGTCAGAGACAATAAGCTGGCAATGCTCGTAAAAGAAAAGGTTTGAACTGTATCTTCTCCTTTCACAGGCCTCAGCACTTTCCAAGAGAGCGTGGCCATGGATCGCATCCAGAGGATAATGGGGGTCCTGCAGAATCCCTGCATGGGGTGAGTTTCCTACTGTTTCTTTCACCTCGCTCATGGGAAGATTGAGTGTGGGAGGGCTTTAGTCTGCACAGCACTCCATCGCCGATCGATCTGATGGATGTTGTGTCCATTTACTTAATCTATCTCAATCCACTACTTGCAACGTTGTGAGTAAATCTTGTTTCGGCGCTTGCGCGTTCGCGCAGCCAAGGTTAAATAATCCCACGTCACTTGCGAATGACTTCCATGCCCTCTGCTCAGTCTGGAAGGCTTGTGAATGTCTTGGCTTTGAGGGCATAAGTGAATGAGACAAGGAAATGTGAAAACACATGGCTTTGCAGCATGATGCTTGGTCCAGAGCAGCAAGGGGGGGGCCGCTGGGCAAGTGCGGACCTGCCACCACAAATCTAAAAATGGCTGGACAAGAATAGAACTCAAACACGGGTCGTTAAAAATGTCCCAGCTCCTTGAGGGAGTAGCCTGTCATCCGATTGATTAGCCCTCCTCTGGCTAGACTGTGTAAAGTCTGTGGTGTCATCTTCGGGGGGAGTCTGTTGTATCGAATGAGCTCATAATGGGTCAGGCTGGGCTTAGGTGCGTCATTTACTTTTCCTCTTAACAGTACCTGGCACGCAGCCCAGATCTGCGCTCATTGTATTGTATTGTGCTACTTCACGAAGTCCGATATTCACGTGTGAGTGCAGAGTCTAGAACATCTAGATCGTTGGGGCACCTTGGGCCGCATCCAGGAGTGTTGCAACCTGTGCAGCGTGAAAACACGGCTGGTAAAAATATGTCTGAAATGGGTATTCAGCCACTAAAAACATAGATGATGGGGTTTTGGGTGTGGTACTAATTCAGGCCATCTGAACGAGGCACTGAGCCAAGCCATATCCAAGCTGACACAAGTGGGGGTGTGGCTGCCTCCCCACCACCTGACCCCCGTTATCATTCGCCCATTTCGTTGTGCCAGCTGGCGAGCCCCCCCTAAACGCGAAGGCGCATCAGAATAAGGAATGTAAAAGTAACTTTTAAGACTGTAGCTGTTTGAAATGCTGAGAATGGGGCAGATACTTTGTCATGTGACTTGCACTAATCCCCATTAACCATCTGTCGGGGGCTGGTGCGAGTCAATGGGCACCATGTGCATGTGTCTGCATCACTGCTCCTTAGCACAATTTTTTTTCTTTTCCTCGTGACGTGGACGTCAGTGCCCCGCTGCAGGCTTATGTCTATATTTAGAGGCGAGGGAAACGGTTGCACTCCATGCCACGTGTGTGTACAAACGTGTGAATCAACACAGGATCTGTTCTCATTTTGAGAAACACGTTTGTGTGTCTGTGTTTGTACATGTACGCATGATGCAGTGTACTTGCGGTTAAATGTTCTTTCAAATCGCCTGACACCAAACAAGGTTACAGAACAGCAGACTTTCATTTTCAGTCATGTCAGTCAGATTAAGTCTTGTACTGTTTTTTAGTGCATCTGTGGGTTACTAGACTCAAATATTGTCCTTCCTGTGCCATGCAGAGAAAGATATGTCAACATCATTTTGAAAATGGAGGAAATGTTGAAGAACTGGTTCCCTCACATAAAACCTCAACGAAGCGGACAGGCCAGCACTGCAGTGCTGATGGAGGAGACGACCCCATCTAAGAAACCCAAGGTAAGTCTCTCTGAGAGCTGAAAAGAGGAGACCGAAATACCTATTATACTGTAATCACTGGACCACAGAGGAACAGGATAGACAAGAAGGGATTAAAATCTATTTTTACAGTACAGAGGTATAAAATACACATCTCATGTTCACTAAGAACAATGACGGAAAAGAACAGGTAATTTTGGAAAGCTTTCACAGGACAGATTAAAGTCAGCGAAGTACAGGGATATTATCATGCTGATTTCATACCCCCTACGCAAGTTATTAATGTAATAGTTTCTGGGTCAATGATCTGATGCTGTTTTTTTCCCCTAGATCTGTTAATTTATGCAAATATACATTTACAAATGCAGTTCAAACAAACAATGAGTTACTTAATTATTCATTCATGAATAATTGGAAAGTGCCATGTGGTGCGGCTCACAGAAAACCATGATATTTATGAATGATTAATTCATGATATTTCAAAAAGAAATCCCTTACAGTATATTTCAAAAACTTAATCAAGATGTACACATTTACATGAATTCAGTTTGAAAGGAAATTATTAGTATTATTAGTTCCTGTTGGTTGACACCACATGACATATTTAGTCATTAAATTTAAACAAAGTTTTTCACCTTATTTAAAACTACCCAAAAAAGGACATTTCTGTCATTAATGAATCACACTCATGTCGTTCCACACCTGCAAGACCTTCATTCATCTTCGGAACACAAATTAAGATATTTTTGATGAAATCCAAGTTTTTTTGTTTGTTTGTTTTTTTGCGCACAAAGTATTCTTGTCGCTTCATAACATTAACGTTACATAACAGTCACGTTGACTATTTTAACAATGTCTTTACTAATTCTCTGGACCTTAAATGTGGTAATTTCATTTCTTTCTATGGGAGATAAAAAAAATCTCTCAGATTTCAACAAAAATATTTTAATTTGTGTCCCGAAGATGAACGAAGGTCTTGCGGACGAGTAATTAAGGACAGAAATTTCATTTTTGGGTGAACTAACCTCTTAAATCATAGCAAACCAATTGCAAAGAGATCCTCAGAAATGTTTGCCTCTTTTTGCATTGAAATCTTAAGTAATTCTCCCTCTTTCAATACTTTACAGTTGTCTCCAGCTACATCTCCCCTGCTCACTGGCATTGCAAACCCTGCAACCACAAGTGCCCTTTCCATGGGTAACAAGGCAATGAGAGTCAGCGACCTCACACCCCCAGGGCCCTACTCTGCAACCAACCTAAAATGGCTCCACACATCACCCATCTGCTCCCCAACAGCTGAACAGGCTCAGGGGACGGTTCGGAACTTTCTAACGGCTCACAGGGACAGGGACGCGACGCAGGACAACTCTGTGTCCTCCAGCACGGACCGTCTGTGTAAGATAGAGTCTGCTCCCAGTCGACCACCTCCGGCCAAGATTAACGCGCCATGCCTTGAGAGACTTCTTAAATCCACAGAGAGTATCATCACCCAGAAAGGCCCAGTAGGCTTGGGTGGCATGGCAGCTGGTGGATGGTCCTAGTCCTGCGAAAGGGCTCTGGGAGATCAGAGCCTAGATAGAGCATGACTGCCCCCAGCTGGTCTGGAGTCACCCGACTCCAGCACAATCCCTGCCTCCATTCTAGCCTTGGGAAGAGGCACAGAATGCAGCAGAGGGAGTTCAGCGTAGCCCAGCAAAAGAGTGACACATTCGGTTACAAACTGAAAAGTGTCGGAGTGTGATCTTTGTGCGTGTCTGATGTGTACGTCTGCGTCTATTCCCTTTCTGTTGGACTGCAGAGTGTGTTGTAGCAGTGTGTGTGTGTGTGTGTGTGTGAGGGGGGGGGATAGTAAGGCTTTGTGATCTTGGCTCACCTTCGTACTTTACCTTTTGAGATGGTTTCCTCTTGAAACAAATAAAGAGGAAAATTCTCCTGTGGCAGCAGCATATTGGTATCTGTGAAAAAGCGAATCTCTAGACAAAACAAAGCAGCCTTTTTTCCAGAAAGGGAAGGGAAAAGAGGGAGGAATTTATTCTGGGAACACTTCAGATATTCCAGTGTGTTAGTGATCTCTATTGTAGGTGTGGTTGAATGTGAATTTATTGCTTTAGTTTGCTCTTTAAATCCACTCTATAGAGTTGATTTGATGTGACTGTTACTTCATAGGTTTAAACTTCTAGCTATGTTTTTGGTACAACGGTTCTACCTCAATCTGACACCGCATCTCCGGTAGTGTACGGATACAGTAAGAACGTACGTACACGCAAGTAGACTCAGAGCGAGGAAAGTTCATAAAGCGCATAAATACAGTGTGCGAAACATGCCTGTCATGCCGAACTAACACGGGAGGCTCGCTATCACGAGAGAAAGCTCCGGAGGCTTGACTGGTGCCATTGTAAAGAATGTGAACTGCAAAATTTCGCTTTTTTTGTTTGTTTGTTTTTTAAGCCTCCCAGTTCAAGGGCATATAGTGCCTGTCAATTCGATGTCAAACTGTGCCTCTTCACTGGTTTTGAAGGGAGAGCGTGAATCATCCAGAATACCTGACGCCTCTGAAGGATGTACAAAAAGAAAATCAGGAACCTTCAAAACTCCTGCCATTCATTTTCTGCTATCAAGTAAATTATTTGAAACTCTTGCCAACTACTTCCTGTGGTCATGTGAGAAAATGACATTTCGGTTTGCCACAGAGCTGGACAATATCTAAGAGGGAAAGGTATTAACTGTGTACATATTTGGAAAAGTTGTTAATTTACCCTTGCAAAGTGGCCTTTATAGTGTAATATTTTATACTTTCAGAAATAAATGTGGTTATATTTGTTTGCTGTATTCCATTTGTCTAAAAGCATTTTGTTTTAACTGATCGCATGCACAAATTGTTGACTGTTAAAGGTTTTTAAATGGACAATGCTGATATCTAGACAGCAGAGTGGCTAAAACAATGCAGAAAGTATTGCAGAAAATATTTGAATTTACAGATAGGCTTATATCAAATAAATTAGTTTAACAAAATATTACAGATTTTTCATACCATTGATGGTTGTATAAAAATATGTACAATGGTAGATATTTATATTTCATGAATCCATCAATGGCATGAAAAAAAACGAATACTATGCGAGTCTAACAAGTCTAAATATTTCACGAGGATTCTCTTTAGTTTAGTCAAAACGACATTACACCACATTTAATTTGGCAGCCCATGTGTGCATTGTTTTCAGTATATGGCTGTGATATTGCACCAGAGGGCTGTTTCATAAAAGATGCTAAGAAAAGCGAGGATTAAACTCCAAAACCAATTAACCTAACAAATGAGCTGGGGCTAAAACTGTTTCATAAAAGGTAATTGAAGTCCCGCTAATTCGATCCAGGTTTACCTAGTCAAGATAATTTCGAGTGCACGTTTTTTTTTTAAGCAGCCCTAGAGGTCGATCATGGATCATATCGATCCACCATAGGAAACGGCATACATTTTGTGCTATTTTATGCGTTTGAGGGTTGATGGTGTTTTCCTCAGTGCATAACTTACTTTTCACAAGATTATACTCCATCTGTAAATGTTAGAAAGTAATGCAAATATTTCCATTTTGCGGCTAAACTTCACAGTGAACGAGCGCAGCTGCGCGCATGCGCGCTAAACAGACGGAATGCAATAGAAGCAATAATTCTAAACTATACATTTCGCTAAAATATTTGATGTTGGACATTAAATGTGCCTTATGTACAAGTGCACAGAACATTTAGCCAGTAAGAAAGGAAAACCTGTAGGTTTTACACACACACACACACACACACACACACACATATATACAGTATATATATATATATATATATATATATATAATGTGTGTGTTAATAAAGTCAAATAATTGTGAGAGAGTCAGCTGTAATATCATTGCATTCCTATTGGTTAGTGTTAGAGAAGCTCAGCTTAGCCTGACAGTTAGCCTGCTCCGAACCAGGCTAGTTTCCAAGTATAAGTTGCCAGAGTAACTGAGTTTGAACTAATTTAAGTTTGTTTTATGAAACAGAAGTCGCTGACAACAAGTTTGACTAAGTAAAATAAGCCTGGCTTGTTTTCTAATCTTGTTTTATGAAACAGCCCTCAGGAGACAGTTGATCACAGACCTTTTTGTTGCTATTCTCATTGACATATTCATATAAACACATCTATTCAAATATCAAAGCCACCAAAGTCATTTTTAAAACAACCTTCCCAAACAAGGCCATCCTACGAGGTGGATCTGAAATATAGCTTTTGCTAAATCACAACTTGACCTTAAAAACTGAATATATTATCTGTCAGAGAATACTGAATATTACAGGATTGGTCTCCGGTGATTAACCGCTCTACAGTTTCTGGGAAGGAGAAGGTTGAACAGGGAATGTAGAAATGCAGAATAAAACCCACATCCTCTGGAGAACAGAAAAGCAAATGTTTTTCTGGACGGTGAGTAATACAGATGTCCTCCTTGATCCCCCTTCTTTCCATTTCCCTGCTGTGCAGAAAATCAAAGTCGGACACCAATCAACCAGCTGCACTGAGCAATGGCTCTCTCATTTCTCCTTATACTGTAGGTATTGGGAAGAGGCTCTATTTGGTATCAAGTCCACTAAACATTTGTAAAGAGAAGTGCAAATGTTTTCTGAGCAGATTAGCAAATTAGACTTCCCTTTTACTAAGAAGACTGAGTGGAAATTACCCAACTAGCATTACCATAACCATTCTAACAGCAAAGACGTGATCGTAGTGACAGTAACTCCTCAAAAAGCTCAAGATGAGGTATTATTTATGTCCATAGAACAAACAGTTCTACTAATACCACCACAGAGAGCTAGTACTTCTCAGAAAAGGGTATAGTCTTATTAACTGGTCTTATCCTGCAATAGTATATGTGGATAATATCTTATGAGGATACATCTGCACAACCACAACAAAAGTCACTTCCTCTTGGCATGGACTGAAACTGTGTGCTGCTTTATCTGTGCTAACCCGCAATTGTTGCCAACCTTGAGGCATTATTCAAATTACTTATTAAGTTGGCTTGAAAAAGCCAACTTACTGTAATCCTATTTAAACTTATTATTAAGTTGGCTTGAAAAAGCCAACTTACTGAAATGCTTATTAAACTTATTATTAAGTTGGCTTGAAAAAGCCAACTTACTGATCTACTACTTAAGCTTATTATTATTATTATTCTTCTTAGACTAAATTTCTAAATGCATCTCCTCCTAGACTGTTCAAGCTACAACCACCAAACTCGGACTAGACCTTCAGACTATTCTGACTTAGTGTGCTATATCTTTTCAGACTGATCAGACTTACGGTTTTCCTAAAAAAGCTGACTAAAACTTGGAAAAATCCCATTGACTTTCATTGACGGAATGTTCAAATGAGCCAAGACTATTCAAACTCCAACTGTCAAAATTCAAATTTTGACAGTTGGAGAGGCCCATCAGACTCTATTAGGTGCCATTCTATGTACTATTTCTAATCCATTGAGACTCATTCAAATTTCCATTCTATCTAATATGTCTTTATCTATCTATCTATCTATCTATCTATCTATCTATCTATCTATCTATCTATCTATCTATTTCTCTTTCTAATCTATCTATCTATCTATCTATCTATCTATCTATCTATTTCTCTTTCTAATCTATCTATCTATCTATCTATCTATCTATCTATCTATTTCTCTTTCTAATCTATCTATCTATCTATCTATCTATCTATCTATCTATTTCTCTTTCTAATCTGTCTATCTATCTATCTATTTCTCTTTCTAATCTATCCATCTATCTATCTATCTATCTATCTATCTATCTATCTATCTATCAAACTAAATCTATCTATCTATCTATTTCTCTTTTTAATCTATCTATCTCTATCTATCTATCAAACTAAATCTATCTATCTATCTATCTATCTATCTATCTATCTATCTATCCCTTCTCATCTATCTATCAATCTATCTTTCTTCTCATCTATCACTTTTCATCTATCTATCTATCACTTCTCATCTATCTCTCTTCTCATCTATCACTTCTCATCTATCTCTCTTCTCATCTATCACTTCTCATCTATCTATCTATCTATCTCTCTATCTATCTATCTATCTATCTATCTATCTATCTATCTATTTCTCTTTCTAATCTATCTATCTATCTATCTATCAAACTAAATCTATCTATCTATCTATCTATCTATCTATCTATTTCTCTTTCTAATCTATCTATCTATCTATCTATCTATCTATCCCTTCTCATCTATCTTTCTTCTCATCTATCACTTCTCATCTATCTCTCTTCTCATCTATCACTTCTCATCTATCTCTCTTCTCATCTATCACTTCTCATCTATCTCTCTATCTATCTATCTATCTACTATCAACTCTCATAGCAACCACCCAAACCAACCTAGCAACCACCCAGAACACCATGGCAACTGCATAGCAACCACACAAATCACCCTGGCATCATCCTAGCAACCAGCCTGGATACAATAGCAACCACATAGCAACACCATGGCAACCACCCCGAGTACCCTAGCAACCGCATAGCAACACCCTAGCAACCACCCCGAGTACCCTAGCAACCGCATAGCAACACACTAGCAACCACCCCGAGTACCCTAGCAACAGCATAGCAACACCTTAACAACCACCCCGAGTACCCTAGCAACACCTTAGCAACCACCCCGAGTACCCTAGCAACACCCTAACAACCACCCCGAGTACCCTAACAACCGCATAGCAACACCCTAGCAACCACCCGAGTACCCTAGCAACCACCCCGAGTACCCTAGCAACCGCATAGCAACACCTTAGAAACCACCCCGAGTACCCTAGCAACACCTTAGCAACCACCCCGAGTACCCTAGCAACCGCATAGCAACACCCTAGCAACCACCCGAGTACCATAGCAACCCCATAGCTACACCAGATCAACACCCCCCAGTTCCACAGCAACCCCATAGCAACACCCTAGCAACCGCATAGCAACACCTTAGCAACCACCCCGAGTACCCTAGCAACTGCATAGCAACACCATAGCAACCAAACAGAGTGCTCCTAGCAACCAATTTGCAAAATCTATATCTCTGCATCAGAACATCGTACAGACATGGGGATTGGTTTATATTGTCAAGCAGCCTTTGGAGTATCATCACTGGTAGCTGCCAAGTCACTCCCTAGCAACCAAACAGTACCCTAGTAACCATTTTGCAAAATCTGTATCTCTGCATCAGAACATCTTCCAGACATGGGGGTTGGTTTATATTGTCAAGCAGCCTTTGGAGTATCATCACTGGTAGCTGCCAAGCCACTCCCTAGCAACCAAACAGAGTACCCTAGCAACCGTTTTGCAAAATCTATATCTCTGCATCAGTACATCGTAGAGACATGGCGGTTGGCTCTTTTGACTCATGCTAGCAATCTGGACTTCAAAATGCTAGCAGTGAATAGCTACATGCTAATAGTGATTAGCTAAGTGCTAGAGTGGGCTAAGAACATGCTAATAACTCTATAAAAACTCCATAGTATCCATCTGTGACAATTACCAATCTATCTATCTATCTATCTATCTAATAAAACTTAAACTTTCAAACTTCAAACTTTTAAAACTTCTTCAAACTTTCTGGCTATGCTTTTTCAAGCCAACTTAAAGTTTGTCCTCAAACTTTTTTATCTAGTTATTCTTCTTCTTCTGAGACTAAAATTTCTAACACTAACTCTTCCTAGAGCTTTAAAGCTAGAACTACTAAATTCGGCTCAAACCTTAAGACTGTTCTGACCAAGTGTGCTATATCTTTTCTAAGTGATCCGACTTACGGTTTTCCTAAAAATGACTATTAAAGCTCGGAAAAATCCCATTGACTTTCATTGACGGAATGTTCAAATGAGCCAAGACTTTCAAATTCCAACTGTCAAAATTCAAATTTAAACTACGGAAGCCTATTAGACTCAAAAACTCAATTAGACTCAAGTGCCATTCTATGTACTATTTCTAATCCATTGAAACTCATTCAAACTCATTTATCTATCTATCTATCTATCAAACTAAATCTATCACTTCTCATCTATATATATATCTATCTATCACTTCTCATCTATCTATCTATCTATCTATCTATCTATCTATCTATCTATCTATCTATCTATCAAACTAAATCTATCTATCTATCACTTCTTAGCAACCAACTCCCTAGCAACCAAACAGAGTACCCTAGCAACCGTTTTGCAAAATCTATATCTCTGCATCAGGACATCGTACAGACATGGAGGTTGGTTTATATTGTCAAGCAGCCTTTGGAATATCATCATTGGTAGCTGCCAAGCCACTCCCTAGCAACCAAACAGAGTACCCTAGCAACCGTTTTGCAAAATCCATATCTCTGCATCAGAACATCGTACAGACATGGCTGTTGGCTCTTTTGACTCATGCTAGCAATCTGGACTTCCAAAATGCTACACATGCTAGCAGTGAATAACTACATGCTAATAGTGATTAGCTAAGTGCTAAAGTGGGCTAAAAACATGCTAATAACTATAAAAACTCCATAGTAACCATCTGTGACAACTACCAACCACCTAGTAACATCATAGCAACCACCCAGGTTACCATAGCAACCACCTAAAAACCACCCAGAACACCCTAGCAACTGCCTAGCAACACCTTAGCAACCACCCAGGTTACCATAGCAACTCCCTAGCAACCACCCAGAGTACCCTAGCAACCGCATAGCAACACCTTAGCAACTACTCTGTGTACCCTAGCAACCATATAGCAACACCCTAGCAACCACCCCGAGTACCCTAGCAACCATATAGCAACACCTTAGCAACCACCCCGAGTACCCTAGCAACCACATAGCAACAGCCTAGCAACCATCCTAAGTACCTTAGCAACCGCATAGTAAAATCCTAGCAACCACCTTTCCCTGACTATCTATCTATCAAAACTACTAAACTAAAACTGAAACTTTCAAACTGAAAACTTTCAAACTTTAAACTTTATAAACTACTTTAAACTTTCAGGCTAGGCTTTTTCAAGCCAACTTAAAGTTTGTCTCAACGAACTTTTTAATCTAGTTATTATTATTCTTCTTCTTACTTGAATTTCCAAGACTAACTCCTCCTAGAGCTTAAACTCCAAACTCGGACTAGACCTTCAAACTGTTCTGATTTAGTGTGCTATATCTTTTCTAACTGATCCGACTTACGGTTTTCCTAAAAATGACTATTAAATCTCGGAAAAATCCCATTGACTTTCATTGACGGAATGTTCAAATGAGCCAAGACATTCAAACTCCAACTGTCAAAATTCAAATTTAAACTACGGAAGCCTATTAGACTCAAAAACTCAATTAGACTCAACTGCCATTCTATGTACTATTTCTAATCCATTGAAACTCATTAAACTCTATCTATCTATCTATCAAACTCATTCAAACTAAATCTATCTATCTATCTATCTATCTATCTATCTAACTCATTCAAACTCATCTATCTATCTATCTATCTATCTATCTATCTATCTATCTATCTAACTCATTCATACTCATCTATCTATCTATCTATCTATCTATCTATCTCATTCAAACTTATCTATCTATCTATCTATCTATCTATCTATCTATCTATCTATCTATCTATCATCACTGGTAGCTGCCAAGCCACTCCCTAGCAACCAAACAGAGTACCCTAGCAACCATTTTGGAAAATCTATATCTCTGCATCAGAACATCATAGAGACATAGGGGTTGGTTTATAATGTCAAGCAGCCTTTGGAGTATCATCACTGGTAGCTGCCAAGCCACTCCCTAGCAACCAAATGGAGTACCCTAGCAACCGTTTTGCAAAATCTATATCTCTGCATCAGAACATCGTACAGACATGGGGGTTGGTTTATAATGTCAACCAGACTTTGGAGTATCATCATTGGTAGCTGACAAGCAACTCCCTAGCAACCAAACGGAGTACCCTAGCAACCGTTTTGCAAAATCTATATCTCTGCATCAGAACATCGTACAGACATGGGGGTTGGTTTATATTGTCAAGCAGCCTTTGGAGTATCATCATTGGTAGCTGCAAAGCCACTCCCTAGCAACCAAACAGAGTACCCTAGCAACCGTTTTGCAAAATCTATATCTCTGCATCAGAACATCGTACAGACATGGGGATTGGTTTATATTGTCAAGCAGCCTTTGGAGTATCATCACTGGTAGCTGCCAAGCCACTCCCTAGCAACCAAACAGAGTACCCTAGCAACCGTTTTGCAAAATCTATATCTCTGCATCAGAACATCGTACAGACATGGGGGTTGGTTTATATTGTCAAGCAGCCTTTGGAGTATCATCATTGGTAGCTGCAAAGCCACTCCCTAGCAACCAAACGGAGTACCCTAGCAACCGTTTTGCAAAATCTATATCTCTGCATCAGAACATCGTACAGACATGGGGGTTGGTTTATATTGTCAAGCAGCCTTTGGAGTATCATCATTGGTAGCTGCAAAGCCACTCCCTAGCAACCAAACAGAGTACCCTAGCAACCGTTTTGCAAAATCTATATCTCTGCATCAGAACATCGTACAGACATGGGGATTGGTTTATATTGTCAAGCAGCCTTTGGAGTATCATCACTGGTAGCTGCCAAGCCACTCCCTAGCAACCAAACAGAGTACCCTAGCAACCGTTTTGCAAAATCTATATCTCTGCATCAGAACATCGTACAGACATGGGGGTTGGTTTATATTGTCAAGCAGCCTTTGGAGTATCATCATTGGTAGCTGCAAAGCCACTCCCTAGCAACCAAACAGAGTACCCTAGCAACCGTTTTGTAAAATCTATATCTCTGCATCAGAACATCGTACAGACATGGGGGTTGGTTTATATTGTCAAGCAGCCTTTGGAGTATCATCATTGGTAGCTGCAAAGCCACTCCCTAGCAACCAAACAGAGTACCCTAGCAACCGTTTTGCAAAATCTATATCTCTGCATCAGAACATCGTACAGACATGGGGGTTGGTTTATATTGTCAAGCAGCCTTTGGAGTATCATCATTGGTAGCTGCAAAGCCACTCCCTAGCAACCAAACAGAGTACCCTAGCAACCGTTTTGCAAAATCTATATCTCTGCATCAGAACATCGTACAGACATGGGGGTTGGTTTATATTGTCAAGCAGCCTTTGGAGTATAATCATTGGTAGCTGCAAAGCCACTCCCTAGCAACCAAACAGAGTACCCTAGCAACCGTTTTGCAAAATCTATATCTCTGCATCAGAACATCGTACAGACATGGGGGTTGGTTTTTATTGTCAAGCAGCCTTTGGAGTATCATCATTGGTAGCTGCAAAGCCACTCCCTAGCAACCAAACAGAGTACCCTAGCAACCGTTTTGCAAAATCTATATCTCTGCATCAGAACATCGTACAGACATGGGGGTTGGTTTATATTGTCAAGCAGCCTTTGGAGTATCATCATTGGTAGCTGCCAAACCACTCCCTAGCAACCAAACAGAGTACCCTAGCAACCGTTTTGCAAAATCTATATCTCTGCATCAGAACATCGTACAGACATGGGGATTGGTTTATATTGTCAAGCAGCCTTTGGAGTATCATCACTGGTAGCTGCCAAGCCACTCCCTAGCAACCAAACAGAGTACCCTAGCAACCGTTTTGCAAGATCTATATCTCTGCATAAGAACATCGTAGAGACATGGCGGTTGGCTCTTTTGACTCATGCTAGCAATCTGGACTTCCAACATGCTACACATGCTAGCAGTGAATAGCTACATGCTAATAGTGATTAGCCTAATGTTAAATCTAACTACTAAACTAAAACTTAAACTTTTAAACTGAAAACTCTCAAACTTCACACTTTTAAAACTACTTCAAACTTTCTGGACCGGCTTTTTCAAGCCAACTTAAAGTTTGTCCTCAAACTTTTTTATCTAGTTAAGTTGGCTTGAAAAAGCCAACTTACTGAAATGCTTATTAAACTTATTATTATTATTCTTCTTCTGAGACTAAAATTTCTAACACTAACTCGTCCTAGAGCTTTAAAGCTAGAACTACTAAATTCGGCTCAAACCTTAAGACTGTTCTGACCAAGTGTGCTATATCTTTTCTAAGTGATCCGACTTACGGTTTTCCTAAAAATGACTATTAAAGCTCGGAAAAATCCCATTGACTTTCATTGACGGAATGTTCAAATGAGCCAAGACTTTCAAATTCCAACTGTCAAAATTCAAATTTAAACTACGGAAGCCTATTAGACTCAAAAACTCAATTAGACTCAAGTGCCATTCTATGTACTATTTCTAATCCATTGAAACTCATTCAAACTCATTTATCTATCTATCTATCTATTAAACTAAATCTATCTATCTATCTATCTATCTATCAAACTAAATCTATCACTTCTCATCTATATATATATCTATCGATCACTTCTCATCTATCTATCTATCTATCAAACTAAATCTATCAATCTATCTATCTCTCACTTCTCATCTATCTATCTATCTATCTATCTATCTATCTATCTATCAAACTAAATCTATCTATCTATCACTTCTTAGCAACCAACTCCCTAGCAACCAAACAGAGTACCCTAGCAACCGTTTTGCAAAATCTATATCTCTGCATCAGGACATCGTACAGACATGGAGGTTGGTTTATATTGTCAAGCAGCCTTTGGAATATCATCATTGGTAGCTGCCAAGCCACTCCCTAGCAACCAAACAGAGTACCCTAGCAACCGTTTTGCAAAATCCATATCTCTGCATCAGAACATCGTACAGACATGGGGGTTGGTTTATATTGTCAAGCAGCCTTTGGAGTATCATCATTGGTAGCTGCCAAGCCACTCCCTAGCAACCAAACAGAGTACCCTAGCAACCGTTTTGCAAGAATTATATCTCTGCATCAGAACATCGTAGAGACATGGCTGTTGGCTCTTTTGACTCATGCTAGCAATCTGGACTTCCAAAATGCTACACATGCTAGCAGTGAATAACTACATGCTAATAGTGATTAGCTAAGTGCTAAAGTGGGCTAAAAACATGCTAATAACTATAAAAACTCCATAGTAACCATCTGTGACAACTACCAACCACCTAGTAACATCATAGCAACCACCCAGGTTACCATAGCAACCACCTAAAAACCACCCAGAACACCCTAGCAACTGCCTAGCAACACCTTAGCAACCACCCAGGTTACCATAGCAACTCCCTAGCAACCACCCAGAGTACCCTAGCAACCGCATAGCAACACCTTAGCAACTACTCTGTGTACCCTAGCAACCATATAGCAACACCCTAGCAACCACCCCGAGTACCCTAGCAACCATATAGCAACACCTTAGCAACCACCCCGAGTACCCTAGCAACCACATAGCAACAGCCTAGCAACCATCCTAAGTACCTTAGCAACCGCATAGTAAAATCCTAGCAACCACCTTTCCCTGACTATCTATCTATCAAAACTACTAAACTAAAACTGAAACTTTCAAACTGAAAACTTTCAAACTTTAAACTTTATAAACTACTTTAAACTTTCAGGCTAGGCTTTTTCAAGCCAACTTAAAGTTTGTCTCAACGAACTTTTTAATCTAGTTATTATTATTCTTCTTCTTACTTGAATTTCCAAGACTAACTCCTCCTAGAGCTTTAACTCCACAAACTCCAAACTCGGACTAGACCTTCAAACTGTTCTGACTTAGTGTGCTATATCTTTTCTAACTGATCCGACTTACGGTTTTCCTAAAAATGACTATTAAAGCTCGGAAAAATCCCATTGACTTTCTATCTATCTATCTATCTATCTATCTATCTATCTATCTATCTATCTATCTATCTATCTATCTATCTATCTATCTAACTCATTCAAACTCATCTATCTATCTATCTATCTATCTATCTATCTAGCCTTTGGAGTATCATCACTGGTAGCTGCCAAGCCACTCCCTAGCAACCAAACAGAGTACCCTAGCAACCGTTTTGCAAGATCTATATCTCTGCATAAGAACATCGTAGAGACATGGCGGTTGGCTCTTTTGACTCATGCTAGCAATCTGGACTTCCAACATGCTACACATGCTAGCAGTGAATAGCTACATGCTAATAGTGATTAGCCTAATGTTAAATCTAACTACTAAACTAAAACTTAAACTTTTAAACTGAAAACTCTCAAACTTCACACTTTTAAAACTACTTCAAACTTTCTGGACCGGCTTTTTCAAGCCAACTTAAAGTTTGTCCTCAAACTTTTTTATCTAGTTGTTGATACTATTATTTACTGCTATTTATTACTATTACTACTAATATTACTAATAGAACCCTTGTTCTGTGGCACTTCTAGCATCTTCAGAGACTTTCAAGGAAGTCAAATGTATTCACCCAAAAATGAAAATGATGTCATTAATGACTCACTCTCATGTCATTCCACACCCGTAAGACCTTCGTTCATCTTCAGGACACAAATTAAGATATTTTTTATGATATCCAATGGCTCAGTGAGGCCAGCATTCAAAGCAATGATATTTCCTCTCTCAAGATCCATAAAGCTACTAAAAACATATTTAAATCAGTTCATGTGAGTACAGTGGTTCAATATTAATATTATAAAGCGACAAGAATACTTTTTGTGTGCCAAAAAACAAAACAAAATAATGACTTTTCAACAATATAGTGATGGGCCAATTTCAAAACACTGCTTCGGATCTTTGCAAATCGAATCAGTAACTCGGATCTCCTATCAAACGGCTAAAATGCTGAAATCATGTGACTTTTTTCTCCGAACCACGGATTCGATTCGTAAAGCTTCGAAGCAGTGTTTTGAAATCGACCCATCACTATATTGTTGAAAAGTCGTTATTTTGTTTTTCTGGTGCACAAAAATATTCTCGTCGCATCATAATATTAAGGTAGAACAACTGAACTGAGATGAACGGATTTAAATATGTTTTACCTTTATGGATCTTGAGAGAGGAAATGTCATTGCTGTGAATGCAGGCCTCTGCCATCGGATTTAATCAAAATTATGAGGGTGAGTAATTAAGGACATTATTTTCATTTTTGGGTGAACTTACCCTTTAATGATATGTGAAAGTCTTTCATACGTTGTAGTCTCTCACTACTATTGTAGTGACACCTAAATCCACTCTTAAAAGTTTTTTTTTTTTAATACACAAAACAGTATAACATTTTAATTTACTATAATATCTGACAAAATAATTGATGGCTTATCAGTATGGACCAGAATTTCAATACCAGTGAATCCCTAATGGGTATTTTTTTTATGGAAGTAGCAAGTCACATGGTTCTTTAGATGATCTATGACCAAAAAAGGGGAAAATTTGATTTTACTTTGTGGTTCGTCATATAATTGCATACTGTGTTAATCTAGTGGTACAATGTGCCTCAGGTGCCTCAGTGTGAACAGGCATGACGCATCTGAGGAAAAATATTGGCTTGCAATCTTTATAGGGTGTTTTGTGCTTGCTGAGCGCGAAAGGACTATACTCCACGAGGGTAAGATTAATTTCAAGGATTTTAATGAAACACTGAAATTAATTAAACTGGCACACTCGCTCTGTTTTTGAGGATTTACCATTTGTACTCCTAGGAGATTTTGGTAGACTTGTATCAAATGCTAACTGACAGAGCTAAGGTCTTGGCAATTAAAATGGATCAAAACTGTAAAAGGCCACCACTGTTTGACTGTTAGGCTCAGCGGTATCACACAGAGGTCACAAGCTGTCGAGCCCAGATTAACAGTGGGAGGTGGGGAGGTCAGGTCCAGCCCAAATGGATTCAGTTTCTGTCATGTGAGGGATCTTTTGCTATTTCCATCCACGTTTTGTCCAAACTAAGCAAAAAAGGGGAAGTTGTTTTTTTATTTTATTTTTTATTTTTTTAATAATAGGAGGAAGAATGACATGCTCAAATGATATTCAGTTCAGAGGTTTGCACAAACTGAGCACAGTAAATTAATTGTTGACTTGATGGTTCGTTGAAAGAAAAACACTTAATTCTAAGAGAAGGCAGAATTCTCAGAAAGACTGTCAGTGTAGTTGCTAATTTGATATTCATGTCACCATAGGAACAACAATAAATAGACTTAAAAAACTTAAAGTTTCACATCAAGGATGATAACTATAACCATAACTACAAAGTTTTAATAATAATCTTAATTCTATAAGAACAGCAGAGTCCACACCACACAACTTTAATGAAAACGACACAGAGGAACTATATCCTGAGTCACTTCCACAATGATTTTTTCCAGCTGATTAACGATAAAAACATTGACAGCCAATCAGAATCCACCCGACTTTAAAGCCTTTGAGCATTTAAAGGGTTAGTTCACCCCATAATGAAAATTCTGTAATTTATTACTCACCCTTATGTCGTTTCACACCCGTGAGACCTTCATTCATCTTCAGAACACAAATTAAGATATTTTTGTTGAAATCCGATGGCTCAGTGTGGCCTCCATAGCCAGCAATGACATTGACATTTCCTCTCTCAAGACCCATTAATGTACTAAAAACATATTTAAATCAGTTCATGTGAGTACAGTGGTTCAATATTAATATTATAAAGCGACGAGAATATTTTTGGTGCGCCAAAAAATAAAATAACAACTTATATAGTGATGGCCGATTTCAAAACACTGCTTCATTAAGGTTCACGAGTTATGAATCTTTTGTATCGAATCATGATTCGGATCGCGTGTCAAACCGCCAAACTGCTGAAATCACATGACTTTGGTGTTCCGAATCGCTGATTCGACACACTGATTCATTGTGCTCCGATGCTTAATGAAGCAGTGTTTTGAAATCGGCCATCACTATATAAGTCGTTATTTTGTTTTTTGGTGCACAAAAATATTCTCGTCGCTTTATAATATTAATATTGAACCACTGTACTCACATGAACCGATTTAAATATGTTTTTAGTACATTAATGGATCTTGAGAGAGGAAATGTCATTGTTCCCTATGCAGGCCTCACGGAGCCATCGGATTTCAACAAAAATATCTTAATTTTGTGTGGGTGTGGAACGACATGAGGGTGAGTAATTAATGGCATTATTTTCATTTTTGGGTGAACTATCCCTTTAAAGCGGCAGACGACAAAACTGCTTATAATAAACAGAATGTTATTGTGTGTTGGTGTGAATGCTACTATAGATAGTTATCTTTATAGTTATCATGCTTAGTGCAAACAGGCCTTAAGATACAAATCAAGATATGCACATTCTCAAAACTCAAGAGAAATACATAAGCAAAACGAGGCAAATTCACTTGCCTTTTGTGACTTATTTGTTAAGGGTCTTAAAATAGATTCCTTTAGCTTTTTAACAACAGCGCAGCTCATTGGCTTTTTCCACTCATCCATTTAAGTAACTACAGTTGCATTTATATTTCAGCAGGGGAGACGGGAAAAGCTCTACTCATTCATAAGAATATGTGGAAGTCATCATTTAACATTGAGTCTGAGCCAAAAGTAACATTAAAATTGATACTTTGACTACAGAAAGACCACAGGACCTAAAGTCAAGACTCTTTGGGGTTTCATGCCACTGGAGGACAAGCCCAAAGCTTGTATATCAATCCACATCAAAGAAAGAGGATGAAAAAGAATCAGTATGATGGTTTATACCTTATGTAAGCTGGTAAAGATTTACTGCTATGTTGTTTATGCTGCATTAGATACATTTCGGCGACTATTAGTTGGCAGGACTGTGAAACTCATTTCTTTCACTTTTTTTGTACGTTTAATCTCAAGCAAAATCATAACATATTCCTTTACTGGGATATGAAAATACTCATAGATTTGGTCAACTCACCCAACTTTAATGACAATTGAATAGTATAAGTGACCCGTAATTGAAAGCAATAAAAAAACTGAATTTCAAATTTCAGTTCCAATTACACTAAAACATGCTTTGAATGTCATTTTATAAAAGAAAAAAACCCAGTGAACCAGTTTGTCTTTTCTGAACATCAGCCTTTCTTCACGTAATGTCTATTTGTCCTCATATCTATAGGGGAGATGCATCATGCCCACGCACTTGGAAAATTGCTCATTAACTTGTTAAGTAATTCAACAGGTAATTCATCCCCACCAGAGATAATGATCTCATTTGTCACAGAGGGGCCCTAAATAACTGAACCATCAGATTACAAAAATAACTACTGCCATTGTAATGATAGCACCTCACCATCAAAATCACTTTAACTGCTCCCTATTTCTTTTCATACGATTGCTGCTGCTGTTCTCTGCACAGTAGTACCTGATGTTCTTTTAAACCATAAAAGAAAGGAATCAATGACATTATTTATTTTACTGGATTAGTGCATTACATGGCTAACTGTTAGATTTAACATTAAAAAGGACTTGTTAATATAAGGAATTTTCCATTTTATATATATATATATATATATATAGTGCTCAGCGTAAATGAGTACACCCCCTTTGAAAAGTATTTTAAACAATATCTCAATGAACACAAAAACAATTTCCAAAATGTTGACGAGATACTTATTACATGAAAGTAAGGTCAATAATATAACTTAGAGAACAAAATTTTCAGTTTTACTCAAATTAGGGTGATGCAAAAATGAGTACACCCCACTGAAAATCTCTGTAGCAAAGCTAAGTTTTAGACTACAAATGTGTAATTTAACAAGAATTCAACCACAGATGACTATAAAAGGGTGTTAAAACTCCTTACCCATTTCATGCTGTCAGCAATGGCACCACATGGAAGAGAAATGTCACAAGATCTGAGAAAGAAAATAATTTCTTTACACCAGAAAGGTGAACGCTACAAGAAGATCAGTAAAGCTTTACTTATCAGTCAGAATACTGTAGCAAAAGTGGTACAAAAATTTAAAAAAGATGGAACTGCAACTATCTCACAGAGACGTCCATGTCATCCACAGAAGTTAACACCTCGACAGGAGCGTCTTCTGATGAGAAGGGTTGAAGAAAATCGGTATGCAAATTCACTGCAGTTATCTAAAGAAGTAGAAAGCCAAACTGGGGTGACTATTTTCCGTGACACAATACGGCGTACACTGCAGAGGAATGGCGTGCATGGGTGCCGTCCACAAAAGAAGCCTCTCCTAAAGCCCAGGCACAAAAAAGCCCACCTAGAGTTTGCCAGGGCCCATGCTGACAAAGACTACTGGGACTCTGGAGTGATGAGACCAAGATAAATGTTTTTGGAACTGAAGTTTTCAAAACCGTATGGCGTTGCAAAGGTGAGGAATACAAAGAAAAATGCATGGTGCCTACAGTGAAACATGGTGGTGTCAGTGTCCTTATGTGGGGCTGCATGAGTGCTGCTGGTGTCGTTTCATTGCTGGCATCATGAAGTCACAGATGTACTGCTCTATACTGAAAGAGAAGATGCTACCATCACTCCGTGCCCTTGGTCGTCATGCACTTTTCCAACATGACAATGATCCTAAACACACATCTAAGGCCACTGTTGGACTTCTGAAGAAGAACAGGGTGAAAGTGATTCAGTGGCTCCTGATCTGAACCCAATCAAACACCTATGAGGAATTCTGAAGAGACAAGTTGAGCATCACTCTCCATCCAGCATCCAGTCTCTAAAAGAGGTCATTCTTGAAGAATGGAAAAAGATAGATGTTGCATAATGTCACCAACTTGTTCATCATGCCTGGAATTAAAAATCATGGAGGCCATACAAAATATTAGATGTAGTAGTTTATGTTGTGGGGTGTACTCATTTTTGCATCACCATAATTTGAGTAAAACTGAAAAATGTGTAATCTAAGTTAAATTATTAACCTTACTTTCATGTTATAAATTAAACAGATGTTATATTAAACTTGGTGTTGTCAACATTTTGGAAATTGTTTTTGTGTTCATTGAGATACTGTTTAAAATGTTACTTTTCAAAGGGGGTGTACTCATTTACGCTGAGCACTTTATTTCTATATAGCCAGATTCATAGTATTTACACTTGGGGGAAATCAACCTACTAATGGCTTAGTGTTTGTTTGTTTTTTAATAATATTTTTTAAAAAAAATTTTAATTAACATTTTTAAAGATGGTTTTGAAATCTGACCTCAGTTTCAGTATGTCAGTGTGTTTATAATGGGCTCTGATCCAAAGAAGATCTATTGAAGTGCAAAGAAAATATTGGCACAAGAGTTCATCCATAAGGCTTCAAAAGGGGAAATTTTCTCTTTGCAGAAAGTTCTATCAATTGCAGCCTCTTTTTAAATCCTCCTTTGAAAGTCCTCCCTTTGAAAGTAATTTTATCACTTCACATAATTATTTTTCTTGTTTGAGATTTGTATCTCAAATTAAATTTAGAATCCAGGTGTCACTGGTGTGTACAGGCAGGAAGACAAAGACAGAAGAAGAAGATTCCAACACAAACTTCACTAAGATTAATCCAACAGGTAGTGATCCAAACAGGCAAGGGTAATGCACACAACACATTAACATGACCAGACACCGAACAGAACGCAGACAGGAACATAAATACACAGTGATGATTGAAAAACAACGCACAGCTGTGATGAATGAGTCAGTGTCCATGGTGACTGATGAGTGGCGGCAAATGAGAACAGGTAACACATGTGACTGACGAAAACAAACAGAAGGTCCATGAAAACTGAAATTAAACTGAACAGAACTTGACACTAGGTAGATAAATTAAGAAGTTGATTTTACTAAGTATATTGTATGACTTTCAAGATTTAGATTTTTAATTGTAAAGTTAATGTGCTTTTTTATGCAAATTGAATGTATTTAAAGTACCGAACATCACACAACCAACAAGTCCTGCCCAATGACATCATGTCGGTCATCTCAGGTCTTCAGAGAGAGCGCAAAGACACAAAGTCATCTCCCAAAGAAGCCTCAGTGAGGACAGGACTGGGTCGAGAAGGCTGACTCATAGTTATTTATAACAATTTAGCTCTTCCTCCCTCGTGGGAATATCCTGATTGGACTGAAGTTGTGTGTCTGAATGTCTGGTTAAGTCTACTTGGAGAAAAACAACTGTGTGTGTTTGTGCTATTGTTTCCCAACAGATTTGATTATAAACCTATAGTTATGCCATCACTGATAAACAAGTCACAAAAATCTATATAATCTAATCTATAATCTATATCTGCCATTAAATAATATAATTATGTTTCAGGATACAGGATATTAAATTTCTGGCTGATAATGTCAAATCAATCATTGCTTCCATATTATGGTCGCTTATCAATAAACAGCCAATACTAAATTCTACACTATTTTGTCTTAATACATTAAATATAAAAACAATAACAATCTAAAATAAATCATTGTAATGTTATAAGATGCCTGAATTCAGGCATCACAACATTATAATGTACAGAATTAAAAATTGATGTTAATTTTGTCTTAAAGATTACAGTGCTATTAAATTTGTGTTTTTAAAGATTAACTTCAAAAATATGGGAAATTAGCACAATTATTAAATGTCATATATATTTTTATTCAAATATATATGTGTGTGTATATATATATATATATATATATATATATATGTGTGTGAGTGTGTGTGTGTGTGTGTGTGTTTAATATACCCTTAAATGATGGAAAGCCAGTTATAGTGGTGTCTGAAACCATATTGGACATTATCGAGTGCACTCATTCAATCCAATAATGCACCGGAAAGACGAGTGTACAAACTATGTACACCATAGATGTACACTCAACAGCTAGAGAATACCCATAATGCACTGTGAGGGCCGTGCTGAATGAATTCCTGCGACTCGCCAGAAGATGGCGCCCGCAGCTGAATCCAATCATCCATTTTCCAAACCAGTGGTCCAATGTTAGTACAGTGTAATATCTATTTTATTGATTATTAAATTGTTTAAGTAAGGTTTATACATGCTAGTTTCTATGACGGAGTTCAAGATCAATCTTTTCATTACTGCTGGAGGCGCTGCCAGTTTGCTAAGTTTCAAATGATTATTAAAAATTATCGCTCACTCATTTTCATTCACTCCTTCAAGTGGACAAGTGGAACAAAGCTAGTCTTTGTCTGATCTTTATGTTGATATAACGTTAGTTGTTGAAAAAGATGACTGGACTCACCTTTAGATTATATTGGCTTAAGAAAGACTTACCTGTGTTTCTCCATATTTTTTCTGAGCTGAAAGCTTAGTTATCCTGTGTATTTACCTGTCGTTATTACTAAGAAAGATAAGAAGAGTTCATTTGCAAAAACCGATAAACGCCATTTAAAAAAATAATAAATAAATAAATAAATAAATGAACTAAGTGCTGTGCATTATTCTCCATATATAGCACGTTCTGTACCCTAAATTTTGTCAGAAAAGCCGGTTTTGTCCACTGTCAAGGCATCCCAAGTTCACGTTTTACAGCAGAAGCCGACAAGCGCCCTTGTTGTTTGTGTACAGAAACCGTTTTAGAGTCCGCTTTAGCGAATCAGCGCGCAGTATTCAGGTCAGGTGACAAGGCTTCAAGTCGCTTCAAAAAGACGCGCTAGCTGAGGTAAGTTTTGTCAAAGCTGACTAAAAGTGATCGAGGATTTATAATTTCGACTCCTGTAAGTCTTTGTACACCATACACGACTTACATGCTGAAAAATTGGTTGTCCTTTTGCTTGTGTATGTATGTGTGTGTGTGCGCGCGAAAGTATATATACTTTCAATGAACTTTAATTTTTTTAATTTACCTGTATTTTTTACAGGTTATTATTACTTAATCAAAACAACCCAACTGCAGTTTGATTGATATTACTTGGAATGCACAATAAAAAAAAACATGATTTGTGAGAATTCATAAAAATGGAGTTAACTGTTTTGGCAAATAAACTCTGCTTTGTTTATCAGTTTCGTTATATATTGAGTTGCTTACCTGAATCTTCAGTTTTGTTATGATCTGCAAGTTGATCTCAAATGCATTCCAGTGATTTTGTCCTGTTGAAGGAAAGAAGTGGAAAAGTAATTTTCAGAACTTACCTGTATTACTCACGTGTATATTCTGTTAATGCTCCATATTCTGTTATCCTGTTTATTGTAAAAGGCTGTGATCAGCCAGCCTCCTTGCCTGTATAATTATACTTACCAGATTCTGCCTCTGCACTGCAATAAACTCCCACAATTGGGTTAATCTTTATCTTCTGTCTCAGTGTGCATTATAGAATGAGAGTGCACTACTGGAAGCAAACATTACCCACTTTATAGGGCGTGTTTTGGTGTCTTCCCCACTCTGGCCCAAGATTTTCAGTCATGCCTTTAACCCAGATACAGGCAAAAGGCCTAATGGTCCCCCAGAGATCTAATGCCCTAGATATTCTTTCTGCCCCATTTCTGCCAGACCAAGAACCCTGAATCAATTCCATTGAGAAACCATTGAATCACCTTTCCAGCTGGATCAATATTTTAATCTGATACGATTAAGGAAGACAGCAGTGTCCTGAGACTGACCTTCTGGACAAGTGTCCAGAGATTGTTTATCAATGAAAACCGGCTTTGCTGTTTTAAGCTGTAGCTACACGTTTTTGGGCTCAATTATTTATCTAAATCCCTCCATGGCACGTACAAGGCACACAAAACTGATCCCACTTGTCACAGAGAGGAACATTTACCCCCACCAATATGTGACGCATATTAACAGGTAAGGAACGGAGCGACCTGAGCGGACATGTCCATTAAGCATCTATTCTAAGAATAGGGTACACATACGAGTCCTGAATGAATAATGGAGAGGGCCCTCTAGGAACTCATCTCCTCAGTGTCATCTGACCAGAAACCAACCTAATGATCACACAGAGCCAAAGGATGTCATGCATGATTAATGATGAGCAGCTCCTTATCTTCATATAATTCAGCAGCACTCAACCATCTACAAATCCAATTCTGATATCAATTTTAATCTAATTGGTCAAATCTAGATGAAGATGTCAAAGCCATTATTTCATATGTACTCGTCCAACTGCCAATCAGTTGGTTATTGAGGTAGACTAATAAGTTTGTCGTATTTTGTGTAACATTTTTATTTTATTTATTATTATTGATATTATTAATTTTTGGTGAAGCTTTAAAAATGAAAATTATTTCCTTTAACGATACACTTCAAGACAGTTACCACGACACTTTACACCTGATTTTCCCATCATTTATTTTTCATCAGTCAACATTAATTTGAGGGGGAAATCGCACTGACATCTAGACTAAAAAATATGCAGTTTTTAGAAATCTGGTTACCTTATATGGCATATCATACAATGCCTAGGCCTATGTGGTCTATGTTAATGGAATCACTAATTACAAACAAACGTGAAACTGGGTCATTTGTTTAGCATTTGTCTGAACTGTCTGTTCAGTACATCAGTGGGATTTCCATGCTATCCAAATGTAACATTTGCTTACTAGCATGCTGCCCACGTCCAGATGGTAAGAGTTTGCAGTGCGGCCCAGTAAGATCTGGATCACACAAGTGTTTCCCAGAGATCCCGTATACATATTAGCTGCTCTCCATATTTTTATATAAACCCTCTGTTCCATTTTAGTTTCTTTCTGGTTTGAAATGAACACCTGTCAGGCACTCTACATCCTTTTCTAGAAGTAGTAGGCCTATATCAAATAAACAAAATAATAGTATTGTCTAGCCTGAATACATAAGGAAAAAGTGTAAGGCATCTGTGAAATGTTTTTAAACACCTAGCATCCTGTCGGCAGCACATTTAGGCTGAAGATAAAACGATAAATTGATATGGTTGTTTTTGAGCTGTTAATGTTAAACCATTAGACCCTTTTCACATTTCTGGCTTTCTCAGAAGCGGAAGTTGTCATAGTTTGGTGAATGAGAGAATACATTAAAGGATTAGTTCACTTTCAAATTTAAATTTCCTGATCATTTACTCACCCCCAGTCATCCAAGATGTTCATGTCTTTCTTTCCTCATGAAGAAATGAAAGTTTTTGATGAAAACATTCCAAGATTTTTCTCCATATAGTGGACTTCAATGGAGCCCAAATGGTAAAAGGTAAATATTACAGTTCCAATTCAGCTTCAAAAGGGCTTTAAACAATACCAGACAAGGAATAAGGGTCTTATCTAGAGAAACCATCACTCATTTTCTAAAAAATAAAAATAAAAATGATATACGTTTTAACCATAAATGCTCATCTTGAACTAGCGCTCTTCTTCTTCTTCTCTTAGAATTGCGGTAGTGTAGACACTGCTAAGTGTATAACTGCCCTCCACAGGTCAAAGTTTGAACTAATTGTTATATACTTACACTAGCATATTGTATATGACACTTTAGTTCAAACTTTGACCTGTGGAGGGCAGTAATACACTTAGCAGTGTCTACACTGCCGCAATTCAAATAGAGAAGACGAGAGCTAGTTCAAAATGAGCATTTATGGTTAAAATGTATAAAATGTATTTATTTTATCTTTTTAGAAAATGAGCGATGGTTTCTCTAGATAAGACCCTTATTCCTCGTCTGGGATCGCGTAAAACACTTTGAAGCTTCAACCGTCTGGAGGCCATTGAAGTCCACTATAAGGAGAAAAATCCTGGAATGTTTTCATCAAAAACCTTAATTTCTTTTCGACTGAAAAAAGAAAGACATAAAAATCTTGGATGACATGGGGGTGAGTAAATTATCATTAAATTTTCATTTGAAAGTGAATTAATCCTTTATGTATTTTTTTTGTGTTTCCATTTGCTTAAATAGCAAAAGAAACTCCACAATAGTGTTTTCACAACTTTCAAAAAGAATGGCAGTCAGAAGAGAGAAAGATGTCAACTTTACGGTCACTCCCACAGCCGCTGTATTAGAAACACCCTCACAGCTGTGTTAACTAGTTTTTTGTTATTTGATGCAAATGTAATATAATACTAAGTGTAGTATTATAAATGTACATATGTTTTTTTTAAATGAAAATACAAAAAAACTATGCAGAATTTACGATATTGATGACCGTTAAAACACATCATCACAGTCTGTGAAAGGGGTCTTTTGCCAATTTTAAATTAGCCTACCTGTGTATTAATTCTGATGGTACATTTTAAAAGTTGTTTCATGAAGCATCGGAGCACAAATTAATCAGTGTATCGAATCATGATTCAGATCGCGTGTCAAACCGCCAACGGATGAAATCACGTGACTTTGGCGCTCCAAACAGCAGATTCGACACGCTGATTCATAACGCTCCGAAGCTTACTGAAGGTGTGTTTTGAAATCGGCCATCACTAAATAAGTCGTTATTTTCTTTTTTTATGGCGCTCCAAAAATATTCTCGTCGCTTTATAATATTAATATTGAACCACTGTACTCACATGAACTGATTTAAATATGTTTTTAGTACATTAATGGATCTTGAGAGAGGAAATGTCATTGCTGGCAATGCAGGCCTCACTGAGCCATAGGATTTCAACAAAAATAGCTCAATTTGTGTTCCGTAGATGAACGAAGGTATTACGGGTGTGGAACGGCATGAGTGTGAGTAATAAATGACATGATTTTCATTTTTGGGTGCACTAACCCTTTAAACTCTAATGCTGCCTCAGAAGTCTGTCCGAAATCCGTTTCATGAGGTGTCTTCATGCACAAACGCTGCCTTACAAGTCATTGCTTATTAAGGCAGTGAGGCAGCTGGTTTTCGGAGGCAGCCGTTGAGTCGTGACCATGACCAGCGCGCGCTGAATTTTGATAACGGCGGGAAACCCCTCGGGACTTTAATCACGCACGTTCACTTTTGGCCAACAGAGGGGGACATTTGTCACGGTTTCAGTGATCTTCTGGCACAAGGATTTTTTTTTTCCAAGAACGAAATTTAATTTTCCAAAACGAGCAAATACAGCCTGTATGATCATCTTATGATCTTCAACTTAGCCTAGAATGTTTTTAGAACAAATGTAGCCTAGCATTTAATTTGATTTCTTATTTGATTAAATGACAGCCTATACCGACTGCCATCTTCAGATAACTAACATTATATAGCCTAGATTAAATATTAAATAGAAAACAAATAAAACAAAAATTTTGTCAAAACCATCAGATTTTCTGTTTCATGGGGACAACCATAGAGCTGAAAATCAATTATTTATCAAAATTCATAGATTCATGCTAATGAATGGTATATTTGCCGATAATTATAATAAACATAGATTGCCGGTGTTCAGCTAGATGAGCCAAGACAAAATTAATAATAATAGTAATAATAAAATAAATAAAATGTTATGAAAAAAATGCAAGGGGAGATTATTGCACCCAATCATTGGAAAAAGGGCTATATCTAGCTACTACCACTACTACTACTACCACTAATAATAATAATAGCCTAATCATTTAGACTATACATAAACTTATTCAGTTTCTCCTAGCGGCCTATTCAATCATCAGTTCATATGGAAGATACAATGTCTAACCAGTAGGTGGCGCCGTCATTACAATTATCATAACTTCTGATGTGTGCTGATGTTTGGTTAGCCTGGATTTCCTATAACTTACACGTTCACCCAGATCTAATACATAAAATATTTGTATAATTATTTAGCTAGTTAATTAATCGTATTTGTAGCTAGATCTGACTGTGATTGAATTTTACCTTAAGCTGTTTTGACGAAATTAAAAGGCTCCTTTATGTAATTAGCGTGTGCTTGAGTTAGGCCTATCGTATAGCTTGGTGAAAATATGTAGGCCTACAAGTCTGTAAACAATGACTCCCACATTTGTTTAGGACTATACTTTTGCTAAAGATACACAATAGCCTGGGGCAAAAAAGATCATATGTTAACAGTTCCACAGAAGCAATTATATCTTCATTGTGATCTATTGTGTTTTAGCTTACGGCTACTTTCCAGCAACTGCAATTCATTTTTTGTTTTTAAACGGTAACAGACTGATATCAGTTACACTGGTCGATTATTAGTTGCATCAATGATGCTATGATGGTTTAAAATACACTGGAAGCAGATAAGATAAGCCAGATAGGTGAAGAATTAAGCTATCAGATTTTTCCCATAATTCAAGTTGAAGGCCAAAAGGAAGCTTGAAATTTATTGGAAAGTAAGATTTCATCAGTTATGCGGATATTTGTTGAAGAAAGACTTCTGTGGAAATATATGTGTGTGTACCAAGGGTTTTCTTAAAGGAACACTCCACTTTTTTTTGAAAATAGGCTCATTGTCCAACTCCCCTAGAGTTAAACAGTTGAGTTTTACCGTTTTCGAATACATTCAGCCCATCTTTGCTGCCGTATCATGGCTGCAGCAGTGCAATGATATTACGCAGCGTCTCTCATGGTTGCAAGGCACGCTCCCTGTGCAAGCAGGGGCTCACAGGCGCTGCGTAATATCATTGCACTGCTGCAGCCATGGAACGGCAGCAAAGTTCTGAATGAGAGTATAGTTCCTAGCCATATCGGCCTAGAAAATCACAACTTTTCATTTTCCCTCGGTTTTAAATAGGAAAAATATCAAAACTCTGGTCATTTTTAAACGCGATGCTTACGGTCTAATCAGATTCAATGAACTATGCTAAGCTATGCTAAAAGTGGTACTGCCAGAACCGGAGATCGGCTGAATGGATTCGAAAACAGTAAAACTCAACTGTTTAACTCTAGGGGAGTTGGAAAATTAGCCTATTTTCAAAAAAAGTGGAGTGTTCCTTTAAAAATTAGCCTCATGAATCACTGTTGAATAAACCAAAAATGAAAGCACACATTTACAGTTCAGAAATGCTCCACCCCACATAACTAGGATAGTAAACTCTTTCATTGATAACATGCCAGAAACATTTCCAAAGAATTATAGGTCAATCTTAAATCAAGAATCCAGCCATTCGATTAACTCAAAAATGTGAGACATTGTTGATGTTAATGACATTATGACATGTACAACTCCTCTAATCTCATGGAATAACACATTGGCTGTACATATTAATACATTACCAGAACAAATTGGATGGGATAAGGAAGGATTACTGAAATATGTAGGGCAATGGTCTGGAATGGAACAAACATTGGCACACTTGGTCAAATTCAGCTCATTGTTATTAAGAAACGAGTGAAGAAACATTCATCACAAGAATAAGGAAAGCTTTACATTTTTTTACAGAGTCTCTACATTTTGCTCTGGCCTGACTGAATTAGAGGTGAGGGGGGAAAAAAAAGAGAAAACTGGTTCACTTCTTCCGCCGGATACCTTTCACATTGCCACTGGCCTACTTTACTAATGGCAGTTTATTTAGTTCAGGTCAAGTTTTCACCTCAACTGCGTTCAGCTCAATTGAGCCCAAACAACACTGCTGTTGTGAAACTGCCTGACTGACTGGACACGAGGGCAACATTTTCTCACTAACAGACTAATTGTGACACTGAAGTTTTGATTACAGAATAACACAAACCCAGCGCGGTCACTCTAAGTCCTGACTTTGAATTTACTTGTTACATGATCTTAAAAATCTCTTGATATAAATGCTGAAATGGTTGAAACTGTGTAGACTCTTTCAGTACCTGACCTGACCTTACTAGTGAATCAAAAATAATCAAACAAGCACTTCAATAAATATATTAATCATTTATTACTTCTACTATTTGTACAAAAGGGGCAGTTTTTCAATACTTTTTTCATTTTTTCACATTGTTTGTGAACAACACAAGTACAGAGTCATATCAAGAGTAAAAATAAATGGATATGAGGAGATCTTTTTTTTTTTTTTCTTGAGGCACATTTTACGAATATTTTCTATTTAGAGGAAAATCTGGCATTTATACTTGTAAACAATACTGTTTAGTATGGAAGCCCGTTTCTGCCACTAAATAATAAAAAAAATAAAATAAAAACAGTAATTGAGACTTTTTATCTCAGAATTCTGAATAAACTTGCAATTGCGTGATAAAGTCAGAATTGCGAGATATAAACTCGCAATTGCGTGATATAAAGTCACAATTATGAGATATAAACTCGCAATTGCGTGATATAAAGTCAATTCTGAGATATAAACTCGCAATTGCGTGATATAAAGTCACAATTATGAGATATAAACTCACAATTGCGTGATATAAAGTCAATTCTGAGATATAAACTCACAATTGCGTGATATAAAGTCAATTCTGAGATATAAACTAGCAATTGCGTGATATAAAGTCACAATTATGAGATATAAACTCGCAATTGCGTGATATAAAGTCAATTCTGAGATATAAACTCGCAATTGCGTGATATAGTCACAATTATGAGATATAAACTCACAATTGCGTGATATAAAGTCAATTCTGAAATATAAACTCGCAATTGCGTGATATAACGTCAATTCTGAGATATAAACTTGCAATTGCGTGATATAGTCAATTCTGAAATATAAACTCGCAATTGCGTGATATAAAGTCAGAATTGCGAGATATAAACTCGCAATTGCGTGATATAAAGTCAGAATTGCGAGATATAAACTCGCAATTGCGTGATATAAAGTCAATTCTGAGATATAAACTCACAATTGCGTGATATAACGTCAATTCTGAGATATAAACTCACAATTGCGTGATATAAAGTCAATTCTGAGATATAAACTCACAATTGCGTGATATAAAGTCAATTCTGAGATATAAACTCGCAATTGCGTGATATAAAGTCAATTCTGAGATATAAACTCACAATTGCGTGATATAACGTCAATTCTGAGATATAAACTCACAATTGCGTGATATAACGTCAATTCTGAGATATAAACTCACAATTGCATGATATAAAGTCAATTCTGAGATATAAACTCGCAATTGCGTGATATAAAGTTAATTCTGAGATATAAACTCACAATTGCGTGATATAAAGTCAATTCTGAAATATAAACTCGCAATTGCGTGATATAAAGTCAGAATTGCAAGATATAAACTCGCAATTGCGTGATATAAAGTCAGAATTGTGAGATATAAACTCGCAATTGCGTGATATAAAGTCAGAATTGCGAGATATAAAGTCGCAATTGCGTGATATAAAGTCAATTCTGAGATATAAACTCGCAATTGCGTGATATAAAGTCAATTCTGAGATATAAATTCGCAATTGCGTGATATAAAGTCAGAATTGCGAGATATAAACTTGCACTTGCGTGATATAGTCAGAATTGCGAGAAAAAGTTTCACACAATTCTGAGTTTATATCATGCAATTGCGAGTTTATATCTCAGAATTCTGACTTTATTTCTCAAAATTACAAGTGATGAAGTCAGAATTGCGAGAAACAAGTCAGAATTCTTACTTTATAACTTGCAATTGTGAGAAAAAAGCCAGAATTCTGAGATAAAAAGTCGCAGTTACTGTTTTTATTTTTTTATTTAGTGGCGGAAACGGGCTTCAATAGTTTAGTCCCCTAACACCACCAATTATGTGACTGATGCACAGGAAGTGATGCAATACAGGTGTACATTAACATGCATTGAACATGTTTATACATGTAAACCAAAATATTTTTGAACATGTACAGTATGTAATGTATAAATACACACGGCAAAATGGTTTAAAATCGATTAAAGTTTAATACTCTAGCAGAATGAACATTTTCTCACAATTTTTTAAAGAATTAAAATTAAATGAAACCTTTTGAGCCCACTTAGAAAATGACATACAGATTTATAAGCCCATTGTATAGAACACATTCCTGGGAACAATAAGATTCTACAACCTCTTCCTGCTGGTGATGTATGTAGAGCACAGGGCACTGCATGCAGCTTATGACACACTTTCATTCCTACAATCACATTCAGCCTCAAGGCACTGTAATACAATCATTTACATATGCATAACTGTAATCCAGGTGCTTTACTATTAAAAAGTAAATCCATCCATTTTCCAAAACCCTTGTCCTATGTAGGGCCAAGGGGATACTGGAGCCAAAGAGCCAGACAATGGTGTAACTCCAATTTTAGTTTCAAAAGATATGAATACATGTCTCATTTTTATAATTTTGATAACATCTGATCAATAAGTGGCACAGTCCTAAAAAGTCTTAAAGGGATAGTTCACCCAAAAATGAAAATTCTGTCATCATTTACTCACCCTCAAGTTGTTCCAAACCTACAGTGCACAGCATAAATGAGTACACCCACTCTGAACAAATACAAAATATGTATTTTCTTCATGATCACTAATACAATTCATGGAAAGATGGCAAAACTAAAATGTATTAAACATATACATAAAAACTGAGAAATATATGTCATTAATAGTCTTAAAATAAGTAAATTAGCCAATTTTGTTTAAATTAAAGATTGCAAAAATGAGTAAACCCTAGATTTAATTCAACAAATGTATAATATTCTAGCACTTAGTATGCCCTCCATAATTTTGAACATACTGCTCTGACCCTTCTTGGCACGGATTATACAAGTTCATGACAAATTGTCACATCTGTCTTGTTTAACTCCTGGATGATGAGCTCCTTAAATGCCCTGATCTTTAATGTTGCTCAACTCGTCTCTACAGAATTCCCCACAGGAGCTCAAGAGTGTTAAGATTGAGTGCAATACATGTCCACAGAAAGTTTTTCAGCTTGGGAGAATGCATATCCTCATTGTCGTGTTGAAAAAATGCTCAACAATGCAGGGAATGAGGAAAGGGTAACATCTTCTGTTTCAAGTTTGTGTATTAAATTACACAGTGGTGTGGGAATTCATGACAGCATTGATAAAGCACAACTCCCTCACACCTTCAGCACTCATTCATCCCTATATAAGAGCTTTACTACCACTGAACTTTACTGTGGGAACCAGGCACTTCTCACTGTACTCCTCCTCTAGCAACACCAGAACATTTTGGATGCTGTTAGATTCAAAATGATTGATTTGGTCTCATGAGACCACAGTATTGATTCCCAGAATCGATATTTTGTAAGTATGGACTTTTGAAATGGCTAACTGACTTTATTGTGCTTTGGCTACAGTAGGTACAACCTCAACCATGCATGTCATTTCTGCAGGCTGCATCTTACTCTGTGAGATAAACAGTCACTCTTTTCATAGCTTTTGCTGGCTCTGAGTAACTTGCTTGGTATTTCTCCTATTCTTTGTTTAGCAAAAAAATCCCTCATCACTAAATGAAAGCTTAAAATGAAGACCTGATTATTTCAGGGGCCTTGTCACAAGTCCATTGTTTTTAAAATTTCTGTGTTACTTTTTGCTATATTTTCACACTTAAAACAATGATTTGGTAATCCTCTTGTACCACTGTCCTCTTTTGTGCTAAGAAATAAGTCTCCTGACATTTCTCTCCCAAGTGCTTCCATTGTTGTCAGTTTTAAGTCTGAGAATGATGGGCTATATAACACTTTTAATTGTCAAGACATTACTTCTCTTTAAATGTTTTTGTTCAACTTATCTGTTGACCAAACATTGCCTTAAACTTACACCAGAACATTTTTATTTAGTTTTATTTAGTAACTTTTAGGAGGGTGTACTCATTTTTGCTACACAAAATTTTATCACCTTGATGAGAAAATCTTATTTTCCTTAATAGTTTTGACATGCTTCTTTGGTAATTGATTAAGCAGACTTGCTGGAACAATATTTTTCTAAAGAACCCTCACATATCTTCTAAGTAATTGAGTAATTGCTGAGAAGTTTCAGAGGAGGTGTACTCATTTATGCTGTGCACTGTGTTTTCATCCAAAGTTGCAAATTTTACTTATGCTCAAAATTGGAATATTGCATAAAACATTTGCGAATAAAGCACTGTTTCCATCATGTGTTTAAGAGAACAAAATTGTCACTTCCTATGACATTGGCGCAAAAGATCTGTAATAATAATGGAAGCTGCTGCAATCGAGAAAGCAATTCCTCCATCATAAATGACTTGCACCTCAGACCTTAGTCCAGTTATCCAGTCACATCCACTGTTGAGGCAGTCACATGAGGTTTTTTTGTTGTGCATCAAGAGATTAATGTGTTTCCATCGTAGTTTATGCATGTCTTATCAGATAAAAAATCCACTTCAATTGAGCGCATAACTTGTTTGTGCACATTTTTTAAATGTTTTTTATGCGATATTCCAAAATGTGCATAAAAATAAGTGGATGGGAACATAACTAATGATATAGTACATACAAAGTTTAATTTCACAATCCAACAGCATGCCAATTCCTACTTGTCCTTTCCCGATAGAGGAAGGGACAAAAAATCTACCCTGATCTCAATAAACATAGGTTTTTGAAATCAAAAGGAATGGCATCTGATACATCATTATTGTCTTAAGAGCTTTACAAGTCATTGTCGACCCAGGCTTGATAATTGACCTAAATTTAAGACGCTTAATAGCTAATACATAGAGTATTACACGGTTTTAAACTGGATTTCAAACCCAGTCCATTTGACACTGGCTTGCTTCGTCAAATGCATCCTTTAAAAGTGCGGAAGAAATTTTACATGCAAAAAGGTCCACTGTCAATAGTGTAGCGATATATGAAGCACAGCTCACAAAGAAGTCATTTTCAAGAAATTTTCTGTTGGTCATCGTGCAAAATTCATTTGACCAACTGCAAAATCAGGGTGGGGAGAATGTTCACAAATGTGGATTTAAATATTCGCAATTTCCCACGAAAATCTGCAGAATAACAGTGAATGTGACCACACCTTGAGACAATAATCTGCGCAATAAAAGTATAAAAATGACGTATAACATCAACAAATTTCATACAGAATAAATGAAGTTGGCTATATCAGTAATGCACCGTTTAAATGCAAAAATAATTTGAAGGCGTTTAATAAAGGAAAGCAAAAATGTGGCACATATTAAGACAGACAGGGCTCGAGGAAAAGTGGCGTGTGACGTTAAACATCTCTAATATGTATTTTAACATTGTACAAGTAAACTTTACATACAAACTTGTAATACATCCAGTAAAATCTTCCCTATCCCATTATGTACATTAATACATTTATACTCGACTTTAAAACATGAGCGATCTATATTTGCCACAACTGCACTTGTTGCATCATGTTTACAGACGTGGTGACAAATAATAATTGCATCTCTATGAAGTCAAACAAACCACATACAGACCTCAATGACCCTTTCTAAAAACACTTCAGCCTGTGTGCATTTGGAAAAGGCACACGCGCTGCTGGTTCACCTCAAAACCAGCGTGCGGCTGGGATGCTTGTATTGTGGTCGGTCGGAGGAGCAGCAAGGAATTTCAGGAGGTGCTACTTCTCTTCCTGGTTCGAGGTTTCCTCAGCATCACCTCCTCCTCTTGATCGCTCTCACACTCTCTTTCGAACATGGCCACTGTGCGCCCTACGTAGCCCATCTTGGGTTTGTCCTGTAAACCCCGACAAAGATATTGAGATGCATTCGTAAAATGGTATTCGACAGATACCAACGTGATCTTGAGATCTTAGAGGGTCGCTCTTGTGATTTAACAGGTCATATTATTACCTGGAGAATGCTGGACCAACCAGACAATTAACTTTATTGGGTTTAACAAAGTATAATTGAGCAGGGCTCATGCAGTACCTGTGGTTTGGGGTGACCTTTCTTCATCATGCGTGTCAAGTGATTGCAGAGGGCCACGATTCTGAAAGAAAGCTATTGGAGAGCAGGGAGAAAATTTAATTAAATTTTATTTTAGACTAAACACTACCATTCAAAAGTTTGGGGTCAGTAATTTTTTTTTTTTTTTTTTTTTTTTAAAGAAACAGATACTTTTTTGATCAGAAGTGGCAGTAAAGACATTTATGATGTTACAAAAGATTTTTAATCCAAATAAATGCTGTTCTTTTAAACTTTCAATTTAAAGAATCCTGGAAAACGGTTCTCACAAAGATTTTGAGCAGCAACTGTTTTTAACACTGATAATAATAAGAAATGTTTCTTGAGCAAATCACCATATGTGACACATGCTGGCAAAATTAGTTATTGAGTATTCTTAAATAAATTTCAAAATGATTTATGATTTATTGGAATCAGACAAAAAATGACTGGGCTACACCTGTTTGAAGTCAATAGATTCAGCAACCCTCAGTTTTCTGATCATCATCTAGCAATACCTTAAAATCCCTGGAAATACCACCAAATTTGGCACAAACCAAGTCAAAACCCATATCTATAGGAAAAATATCTATATTCAACTTTTTCCCCATGATTCCCCAATTGTTTGATTAACAGACAGCCTATATATACTGTATCACACGGATCTAATATAATGTTACACATTAGATGTTTTTCCCCAACAGTTAACCAAACATTTACTTAAGACATAACATATAATGTTTGCGTGAATACTCGCCAAGACTGTACTGTTATTCTGTAATTCTGTGTATATCGGGATTGCGCACTGTCTGAGGCTTTGGATGTGTCAGTCAGCGCGAGTAAGATCATTTTGTTTACATCAGCATTGGTTCAGACTCGAGAATTCGCTATGGATATTCACAAAGTTGGAATGCTACACTTTACAACAATACCAAACTTGTGCTGAGGGGAAGCGCCAATCGTCCAGAAGCGAACAGTGAAAAACAGAATTTTTCATGGTGAAAAGAAAGGTATTCCTGTCAGAAAAAGTACAAATAAAGATACTTTTAGATGTTTAATTGCTATTTGGAGCATCGCTAGACGAGGGCTTAATGAACAAATTTTTGTAAAAACCTCAATTTCGACCAAAATTGACATTTTCATTTGTTTTGCCTGTTGCTCGAAATTAGCCCGTGCATATTCCGACTCATTTTACCAGCATGGGTCACATATTAGAATGATTTCTGAAGGATCATGTGACACTGAAGACTGGAGTAATGCTGAAAATTCAGCTTTACCATTACTGGAATAAATTACATTTGAAACATATTTTAAATTGCAATTATATTTCACAATATTACTGTTTGTACTGTGTTTTTTGATCAAATAAAAAAGAGACTTTTTTCAAAAACATTAAAAAAAAGCCTACAGACCTTCAAATAGTTTTCAATTGCTGATAATGCACAGTATTTCAACCCCGTCATAGTAAGTTTGAAATGCATATGCTTATAATTTTAACAAATAACTAAGTAAATTCTAGTAGTATCACAGCTTCCATGTGCCTTACAAATAAAATCACACATTAAGTTGTACACAAAGTAAACCCACAAATAACAAGCAACATTTCTCTCAACCCTGTTACATTCATACTTTACAAGGTTAAAGATCAATGTCTAAAAACAACCGTAGTTTGAAAATTATATTGAATCAGGCCACATTTACAGACAGTATTATTGTTCTTTTTTGTCAAAAATAATATTTCTGTCATGACAGTGTTTGGCATGGTAATGGATATGACAATGTTGATACTGTATGTTTGGTCTTGGTGGAATAGATCTGCTACGCTGCTGCTGTTATTGCTGTTGCAGAGCAAATACGGGACTTGCTACTGCCGATACATACACAACACACTGATATGAGCAAGTAAGACATGCTGCTGCTGACCTATCAGCCTGTGCCATTTAGAGTTTCATGACAAAACTTTGTATTTTTATACTTTTACACCTAAAACAGGCCACTCCCCCAATCCCTATTTTAAGCACTGTTTCCACCTGGTATTAAGATTTTGGTTGATCAGAATACAAGTGGATGAGGAAGACACATAGCCGTTTACACCTGGTATTTTAATCTGTCCCTTCTGTCCACTTTCAACCACGTCTGTCCTGATTTCTTCAAGGGGAGGGTCTACGGGTTTTTTTATAAATCTTTCAATCTAATGGACAAAATAAGCTCACACGTTTTACACATGAACACGCCCATGACAATGGAAAAACATATGGAGTGCAGCCACATTCGTTTCTGCTCTGACAGCCGCAAGACCTACCGAATGCTGTAAATGTGTGTGTTAGAAATCAGGAATGGTGAGAGAACATTGTGATTGGTAAATTTTTCATCTTCAAACCAATCCTGGTTCTTCAGCCGACAAAGTTTAAATCCCTGGCTAGCGTGCTTCCCATAATGTTTTTTGTGGTTGTTTGAACACATTCGACCACATTAGCGTTTACACTACGAAAGCAATCCGGTCGAATGTGTTTTCGACTACCTCTGGAACTGGTGAAAAGTGGATAAGCTTAAAACGTTTTACATCCCGTTTACACCTGTATTTAGCGTCGTCCACTTGTGATCTGATGGACCAGGATACATAATACCAGGTCGAAACAGGGCCTTACTTTAAGGGTAGATGTCCCAACAGGATTGAACAGTGCAGAGATACATTTTAAAAGTATTGGTAAAAATGTAGGTTGGGGCAGCACCATTTCAAGATCTAAAGCGATGTAAAACTCCTACCTGCCACCTCCTCCGGGCGTATTGTCTCCTGAAGTTCTCAATGTTCACCACAGATTGTCGTCTCACCAGGGCTTGTCGGGGGTTTATGGGCTAAAGGACAAACACAATCACATTGTCGTTACCATTCAATATACTGCAAGTCTTCAGATTTCCCCATTTTATCAAATATCAGATGAAAAATGTTAAGTCTGACTGCCTCTCCTCAACAAGCTAACAGTGCTGTGTTCACACCAAACGCGAATAGAGCGTCTGGCGCGAATGATTTCAATGTTAAGTCAATGTACAGACGCGTTTACGCGCGTCTGGAGGTCTCGCGGCGCGAATGAGACGTTTAGCGCGGCGCGTTTGACGCGAATTCGCGTCTGACGCCCAAGTTGAAAAATTTGAACTTTGGCGTAAATTCGCGCCGCCTTAACCAACCAGGAGCCTGCTTGCTGCTGTGGCGGCAGGCCCGCCCGGAGTCACTCATTCAAAATGGAGGAACGACTGATATTATCAGTGAGCAGTTACCCAGAGATTTATGACACAAGTTCATACTTCAGACAGGAATAAAAAGGACCTCGCTTGGAAGAGTGTCGGTGCAGATTGGGCTACCTGGTAAAGGTGCGGTCACACTGCACTTTTCGTTCCATTGACTTCCATTCAAACGCATGCGAATGCGTCAGACTGGAAACGCAAGCTTGTGCGAAAAATTTTGCATTTCGCTGCGTTCCAAAGTTCAAGTTTGGTGAACTCTGACCTGCGAATTCGCATCACGTGAAGACGTGCGACCAATAGAAGATCGATTCGTCATGGCATGACCTCTTGGCTGAATTAAAAGAATTATATTTTTGCAGTAAAGTCAAGTTGGTTCTATATTTTTACATTTTAAATGTATTACTTTAAGTTATGTGTTGAATTCATGTTTATAAAAAAGACGCTGTAGACCGTGACGTCATATCACGACCGTTAAAGCATCCGAAAAAATTTCGCACGTTCAAAGTCTAGTGTGACCGCGGCTTAAGTTGTAAGTACACATTTCACTTTTGAGTCAAGTATACACGTTTATCGACCCGCGGCCTTCCCGCGACGCTGACCCCTACGCCGCTGTTCTGCTCCAGAGTAAATACAAAGCGGTAGCTCTCTCGATGAACGCACGATCAACATCAGCCATCTTGCAAACAGACAACCGCCTGCACTTGCCCCTCCCACAAGAAGCGGATTTCGCCTCGGACGTGCGTCAATTTCGCTTCAAACGCTTGTTTTTTACGCGCGTCAATTTCGCTTCAAACGCTTGTTTTTTACGCGCGTCTATTTCGCTCTAGACGCGCGAATGCATTCAAACTGTTAAAGCGGCAAACTAGACGCGGTAGACGCGAATTTGACGCTCTATTCGCGTTTGGTGTGAACGCAGCAGGGTCAAATCGGTAGCCCGTATAAGCAATAGTAAAAGTGATGCCTTAGCAAATAGCACATGACTGCACAATTTCCAAGAAAAACACAGCCCTGAGGGACTGAATACACTTCATCTCCATGACCAGCTGCAGGACTAATGATCAGTGTGAGGTATATAATCATCATTCCAGTGCTTTATTCAGTGTAGAAAGAAATGACATCTCTGTTTACATCATGACATGCTGAAGAAAACGTCCAAGTGCTGTCGTTCACAAATCAATGCACATCACATATCACAAATATGACTTTTGAATGAAATTAAAGTATAAAGTAACAGGAATATACATTAAATTACATGTGCAAGAAAAAAAAGTCAGTTTAAATGTAAAATTAAAACTGGCAACGAGCATGTAATGTTTCTAAAAGTACTTCAAATAGGTGCATTAAAAATAAATTAGAGAACTTAAAACTAAGAGAGAAAAAAACAAAGCAAGTTCAAATTTATGGCTCTTGTAAACAAAAGAAAGAAAAACAACCCATGCATAAAGATGACAAAAGGAATGAAATCAGAAAGGCTGGCATCATCTCAACTGTTCAATCTTGCCGTTAAAAAAAAGGAAAGAAATGTTTTATGGATGTTTGGTCAGTATTTGACCATAAATAACAACCAACTTAAATAATACTGACAAGAACAACCATATTGGTGAATATGTTCAATTCAAAGTATGCTCTTGAATCCAGTAGGGTACCAACATGTGCATAACTTAAATATTTTATAGTCTCAAGTATATACAAAACAAGCAAGTTACAAATAAACAGCAACATTTTATGCAAAACTGACTTTAAAAGAAGGTACTACAGTAATACCTTTTTTGAGGTACTACAGTAAAATTAATTAAAAAAGTGTCTCAGTTTAAAGTTTCATTGAGATAATGATCTTTAATTGTTAGTTTAAGTCTTGTGATATAAGCGTTATTAGCCTGGCTCATGAATATTAATAAGGTGACAATGTGGGTACTTGTACTTGCATATTCATCCATTTCACTGCCAAACCCTACTTTGCTTGGTCTTGAAGTACTTGTTTTTTGTGGCTATTTTTAATTTATTTTTTCTTTTCGCAAAAATGAACACTTAAAATATTATTATATTCCAAAAAGTACAGGACGAGGTCAAGAATTTCATCAAGTGGATGAGATATTCCATCCAGAGTTATAAAAAGTTGCTACACCCTGGGCTGTAGATGTTTTAAACCTTATCAGCCTAGCTCATGAATATTAATTAGGTCATAAAAGTCTTTAGGACTTCAAAAATTAATAAAAATTTAATTGTCATTTCAAACCTGTATGACTTTCTTTCTTCTGTGCAATACATAAAAAGGTATTTTGAAGAATGTTGGTAACCAAACATTTTTTGTTGGTAACCAAAAACCTGAGACATTTCTCAAAATATCTTCTTTTGTGCTCCACCCAATTCATACAAGTTTGGAATGACATGAGGGTAAGTAAATCATGACAAAATTACATCTTTAAATCTTTAAAATATTACTATTGTCCAAAATGTGGGGTGACAAACTTATACATTTCTTTCACAGTGGTTGCGACTCTACGCCACTGATTACACATCCTGGAACGCTCCTAATCCCAGTGTATTACCACTGCAGTCTAATCTCCATTAGCTAGACTCAGAGATGTCGGGTTGTGCTCGAGGACATAGTTCGCTCCCACAGGCCCTGCTCAACAGCTCCTTCAGGGCCTCGTTCACCTCATTGTTCAGTGCTGAGATGGAACCCAAGCCCCTG
This sequence comes from Chanodichthys erythropterus, assembly GCF_024489055.1. Taxonomy (NCBI): domain Eukaryota; kingdom Metazoa; phylum Chordata; class Actinopteri; order Cypriniformes; family Xenocyprididae; genus Chanodichthys; species Chanodichthys erythropterus. The sequence continues at coordinate 18,351,866 of NC_090244.1, forward strand.
TTCCCACCCTCTCCGTTTAGTGATCCCATAACCTCCTGCAGCCAGCGGAGTTCTGCGTTCAGCTCCTGTCTGAGGGAGTTCAGGTGGGCTTCTCTAGTCAGGTAGCGTCTGTCAATGCTGGCTAAGTTGGCGTCGGTTGTCCTCAAGTCCTCCTGGAGGCCTTTCCTCAAACCCTCCGCTTTGCGTAACTCATAGCGCACCTGCGAGATTTCCTGTCGGATGCTCTCGCTTTCCTCTTTATACCAAGTTTCCTTCTCACTGTAGATGGAAAGAAGAGCCTCGATGTCGTCCTGAAGGGATTCACGCTTCTGAGCCACATTTTTGAGACCCATTTCCACCAACGAGATGTCCTCCAGAACTTTGGCGAAACGCTCAAAGTTGACATAGGTGTTGTTGGGGGGCATGCTGGAGTGGGATTGAATGGTGTACTCTTTCAGGCGTTTGGTCTTCAGTTGCTGTGATTCCACTTTCGCTTGCGCCTCTAGGGTGGCACTGCTGTCCTCTGGCTGTTCGTGGGTCTTCGCATAGAGAAATTAGGAGGAAGAATGATTAAGAAGCTAGTTTGCTTTTTCACCAGGGAGTCAAAGCACTCAACTCACGCAAGGGCAAACAGCGGACCCAGGCAGGAAGATGTGGAGTTAATGCTGGTCTCGGATCAAAGGGACGGTGGTGTTAGGATGAGGAGAACAGCATGGTAAACATTGGATTGAGTCGTCTCTACAGTCCATTCATCGATTAGAAGAATTCATCGACATGCGATTGCTTCCATAATGAAGACATGCATACGTGCATCTAGTAGTTGGCCATCAAGGTAATACGAGGATACCTTGATAGTTTACCCAAAAATGAAAATTCAGGCATCATTTACTCAGCCTCATATCGTTCCAGATATTTTTAAGGATTTTTAAACTGCTTTTGCTTGTGCAAGAAGTCCAAAACAACATTGGACCCCACTGACTTTTATTGTATAGTCAAAACAAAGGTTCAAAATATCTTCTTTTGAGTTGAAATACTAAAGAAAATAAGTCAAACAGTTTTGGAAAGACATGAGGTTGAGTAGATGATGACAGAATGTTCATTTGTGGTTGAACTTTCACTTTAATTGCACAATTCCTATAGAGTGCGTCATATGTCATAAAGCATGTTTACAGTAAGTTTGCCTGTCGTATGTTTCGTTGTTAATGATGTGCGTACAACCCAGGTCAGTTCACTCTGAACAGCAGAGCAAAGTTCAACACTCATATATGTTATAATGCCAGTAAGAAGCACTGATTTTAAATAAGCTGAACAAGCATAGATAAACATGCTTTCGACTGTGCATGTTTCAGGCATAATCCAAGAGTAAGTTACCTTAATCCAGGGGTGGTTGAGTGCGTCTTGTATCTTAAGCCTCTTTCTGCAAAGAAAACAAAGACAAAATTGAAGGTAAATGCAAGAAAAGAAAAAAAGAAAAGAAACTTTGAAAAATATGAGGTATACTAGATCCGTGGGATGCTACATTAGAACATAATATAGGATACTGGTAATACTGGTTTGAGTATGGAAGCTTGTTTCCGACATTAAATAAAAAAATAAAAAGTAATTGGGACATTTTATCTCATAATTCTGACTTTTTTCTAGCAATTTTATCGCAGAATTGCGAGATATAAACTCACAATTGTGAGTTATAGTCAGAATTGTGTGATATAAATTCAGAATTTTGTTATAAAGTCATAACCACAAATCTGACTTTTTTTCTCGCAATTGCGAGATTTTATCCTGCAATTCTGACTTTATATCTCACAATTTTTCCTTTTTTCTCAGAATTGCGATATAAACTAGTTGCGAGTTATAAATTCAGAATTGTGAGAAAAAAACGTCAGTCTTTTTTCCCTCACATTTGGACATTATAACTCGCAATTCTGACTTTATAACTCGCAATTCTGACTTTATAACTCGCAATTCTGACTTTATATCACACAATTCTGAGTTTATAACTCGCAATTCTGACTTTACTTCATGCAATACTGAGTTTATAACTCATAATTCTGACTTTATTTCATGCAATTCTGACTTTATATCTCACAATTCTGACTTTATTTCACCCAATTCTGAGTTTATAACTCGCAATTCTGACTTTATTTCACGCAATACTGAGTTTATAACTCGTAATTCTGACTTTATATCACGTAATTCTGAGTTTATAACTCGCAATTCTGACTTTATTTCACGCAATACTGAGTTTATAACTCGTAATTCTGACTTTATATCACGTAATTCTGACTTCATAACTCGCAATTCTGACTTTATTTCATGCAATACTGAGTTTATAACTCGTAATTCTGACTTTATATCACGTAATTCTGACTTCATAACTCGCAATTCTGACTTTATAACTCGCAATTCTGACTTTATATCATCTAATTCTGAGTTTATAACTCGCAATTCTGACTTTATTTCACGCAGTACTGAGTTTATAACTCACAATTCTGACTATAACTCGGAATTCTGACTTTACAACTTGCAGTTGTGAGTTTATATCTCGCAATTCTAAGAAAAAAAGTCAGAATTGTGAGATAAAGTCGCAATTACCTTTTTTATTTCCTTTTTCATACGAGGCATCATTTTACAAATTAACGTTAATATTAAAGTCAAAAGCTCACCCGTCTAACAGTATAAATTATTTTTAAATGCTAATAATGACAAATTCCATTAAACTGTAAAAATTAGCATGTTTATGCATGTTATATAGAATATTTTGAGTTTTTTGTACTTGTGACTAGTAAAAACACTTGTATAAATATATTCAAAAAGAAATTTAACTACAAAAATATTAGATTTAATTATAATTAAAAATGTAATTGACAGGCCTTCTAAACAAATAAATAAAAAATAAAATAAAAAAATCTACAAAAAAAGACCCAAAGTCACACTGAAGCCTTTATGGTCGAAACCTGATTTGACCTCTCACCTTGTATCTTTCACCAGCAGCTGTTTGATGAAGCTTTTGGCCAGTTCACTGGTGCTGCCGAAGAACTCCTCATCAAATTCAAAGTTAACTGCTGATATGTTTGCAAGAGTTTCCTGCTTGGAGTCACCCAGGAACGGTGAAGCCCCGCTCAATCTAAAAAACAAGGACAAATGCTTGACCTGTGTACAAGCACATTGGAAATTCTTGCTAATTAATATTCCTGTAACTGATCTGACAGTGGAATCCAAACACGTGCAGGAGTTTATGCATCAGACAGCTGTTAAGAGCCATAATTATGTTTAAAATGGTGATGGGTGGAACATTTTGGGTGCGACTGTGACTGTCTGATGGCCCAAGGCTCAACCTGTCATTCATTATTCACTTTTCTGGTATATCGTTGTTATGTTTACTTTTATCATTCTCAATGAACATAATTGTGAACTGCTAATATCATATTTATTTAATTTATCTGATTGTTGTTTATTTTTCTGCTTTTGTCAGTAAGATTTTTTCTAAAGAAATTATACACTACATTGATCAAAAGTGATGAATATTTTTATATTGCTACAACATTTGAATCGTGTATTAATCTATCCCCATTCCATTTTGCTATTTTTATTATTGGATATTGTTTGTTCTACTATATTACCGATATTTGACATGAATTATATTACTAATATAGAAGAAAATCATTTAAATACTATAAAATTATTGTCAGATTTATTAATCAAAACAAAAACACCCTAGTATAAACTGAGTTTGGGTGCGATCAGATATTCATCTCAATAATAAAAAAGCATCCTAATCATGTTCCTGTTGGCAATAGGTGTAACATTATAATGGGTGTTATTGTTTGATATGTGAGAACCACTCATTCATTATTCACCGGCGCGGTTCATCAATACATTTGTTCAGCATGTGACCAGTTAATTCCATGTGTATGGAACTCAATGGAATGTTTATGAATGTTTGGATGTTTAGTCAGAGAAGAAGGAATCAACATTCCTCCATTCACACTCACAGGATGTATGTGATGACTCCGATGCTCCTGGAGGAAACAGAGGGGCGGAAGAGAGCACATGGTTAAGCCATTGCCGAGCTTTGACGCTTACTTTATGTAAAGTACAAAGCGTGATGTGCTTAAAAGTTCTCACCACATGTCGGCCTCTAATCCCAGCTGCTCATAGTTGACTATCTCTGGAGCTGAAAATAAACCAGGTTAGAGGCATCAGCTACATTTGATTCAAAACAACAATGTAGGATGTCCAAAGATGGTAGAGAATTTCAGCAGCGTCTGATCCATCAGCGTCGTTTGGTAATATGAATCACTCACTTAGCATTTTACATCATGAACTTTTGAACTTACCAACAAATTCTGGAGTCCCAAAAATGTTTTTGAACTCTACTCCATCTTTGATCCTATGTGCCAAACCGAAGTCGATAAGCTTGATCCGCGGCAGTTGGATGTTGTTATCCAGGAGCATGATGTTCTCAGGCTGGAAAACAATTAAATTACCCATTAAATCCATAAACAGTCATCAGTCAAGAAATTAAGTACTTGACAGCTGTTTCCATTGACATTATGGGTGTCACTGTCTGACCGTCCAAGACTGAACCTGTCATTCATTATTCACAGTTCTAGTTTATCCCTATATTCCTTGACCTTTATTATTTTAAATGACTGTATGAGCGTGTGAGAAGTGAATTCCATAATTATTTATTCAATTATTTATTCAATTATCATATTTATGCATTTACCTGCTTAATAATAATTTAATTTATCTCAATTCTACAATCAAGTGGGAAACACTTGATTCAGTGTGAAACTGAAATGTGTGAGTTCACAGAGCACATTGTAGCCTGATAGCTAATATTAAAGATGAGTCTTGCTAACCTTGCGTAGACTGACAGAAAATACAAGCTTTTTTAGTGCACCATGTATCATTCATGACAATGAAAACAAGCTTTCCATTTTCAAGTCCATCTCAGTAAAAGGTATGGCTGTTATGTGTGTGTACGGCTAATCAGCATTAACCTCCACCTCAGCAGTTTGCATGCTGATGAAGTGGCTGAAGGTTTCATGTAATTCTGAGGGACGCTGCGTGGGACTCAACACCTGTTATGTTCCCATATTAATGCCTCTACGCACCCAAGAGGTGAAAAGAGGCATTTGGCTGACTTCAAGTGCGGAGGAGGACGTACACTATGTTCCCTTAGGAATTGTGCCACTTTTTAGGATGTACAAGTACGGACATGTACCTCCTTGTCAATGTAAATAGTCAATTAGTATCGGTCTACTTCCTAATATCTGAATTTAGCTGTTAGCTAAATTAACCTTTTCTATGAACAATTCTTCTGTGAGCATGACACAAGACTTTGTTTACATAGCAGTTAGCATTTGTTGTTTTGAGCAAGAACAGAAGTTATGCTAAGCTAATATCATTTTGATTGGATTCTTTGGGAGTTATGCTAAGCTAAGCTAATATACAGAGACCTAATTAGTATCTGTCTACTTCCTAAATATCTCAATTTAGCTGTTAGCTAAATTAACCTTTTTTATGAACAATTCTTCCTTGAGCAGGGCACAAGACTTTGTTTACATAGCAGTTAGCATGTGTTTTTTTGAGCAAGAACAGAAGTTATGCTAAGCTAATATCATTTTGATTGGGTTCTTTGGGGGTTATGCTAAGCTAAGCCAATATACAGTGACCTGATAAGTATCTGTCTACTTCCTAAACATCTGAATTTAGCTGTTAGCTAAATTAACCTTTTTTATGAATAATTCTTCTGTGAGCATGACACAAGACTTTGTTTACATAGCAGTTAGCATGTGTTGTTTTGAGCAAGAACAGTAGGGTGACCAGACGTCCCAGTTTTCCGGGGACAGTCCCGGTTTTTGGTGCTCCGTCCCCGACTGGAGCTGTCCCCGGAAATGTCCCCGTTTTATATCTCGTTCATAATAATCCGCGAATACATTGCAAAAAAGTCTGGCCAGCATACAGCATAGAGGTTTCTTAATAGTGTTGTTAATATATATATTTTTTTCTAAACATATCTCTATTAAAATATGTTAAACAGTTCAATCCCGCTTTTCTACAGTATCCATATACACCGGCAGCGCGTTCACACCATAGGTTCGTGCAGCTGAACACAGACACGCCTCCTGTCACTCACTCAGAGCAGCGACAGGCCTTCAGACTCTCGTTCGGTCTGGTTGAAGGGTTTTTGTTATGATATAACACCTGATATGACAACTTTAGCACATTTATCAGCTATACATTCATTCAGTGTCTCCCATTAATGACCCTGTGCGCTGCCACCATTTCATAATGAACCGAAAATTTTAAACATAAATCGTCTCTACGTTGTATTTTTCCAACGAACTTTGTGCCTTTATAAAACAGCAAAATACAGTGATTAAGTATATATATACAGTCTGTGTTGCGTGTATTAAAGAGAAGTGTGCACTTTGCTCACGCGATCAGCTGGCGATTTGGTGATCAAAATTAAAGCTCAAGAATTTATCTTAGAAATCGGCTACAAACTAGTATTTTAATTTATAGGTTGTGTAATGTAGCCTAACCAAAAAAATAATTAATAAATAAATAAATAAATAAATATATATATATATATAGCCTCATGAATAATTATATAGCTAAGCCTAAAACATTATTATATTATTATTTTATTGTAATAATTGTTTGGCATCCTACAACACCTAAAACGATATAGACTTTATATCACAACTAAAAAGAAGAACTAAAAACCCTCTTTAATGTCCAGGTACAAGTTAATGCTGTTTTCTTTTTGTTCAATGTGCACACAGTACATGGGTTGAAACTCTTAATTTTGAGCTTCCAAAGTGCACCAGATTGATGCATTTAACCTTAAAATGTACAAAATTTACTTACAGGGGGGCAATTTAGCCTACATTTTGTCAACTTTATTCAAGAATACTACATCAGAGCTCCTTTCGTATCAGTAAAGCTGTTAACAAAAAATGAAAATATCATTGGACAAAAGTTGTAATTTCGTACAGTATAAACAGCTTGTGAAAAATATTCAATTCAATAATAAATGTTGCAATTATTATTTGTTATTTATCTCATATTTTGTAATGTGATTTTTCAAAATAGTGTAATAGTTTAAAAGTTTTTTGTAGTTAGGCCTACTGGCTAGTTATTTTGGTGAAATGTATTAAAACCAGACCAAAAATTAATAAAATTAAATTAGACCTATTAATAAAATTAAATAATAATAAGTATTAATGTAAAATGTGAAACCCACAACAATAAAAAAATAAAAAATGTACTGTCCCCGTTTTTTAATTAATAGATAATAACAAATGAGATTTTGGTGGTATTTTGACCACTCACATAGGAAATGTCCCCGGTGCCATTTCAGAAATCTGGTCACCTTAAAGAACAGAAGTTATGCTAAGCTAATATCATTTTGACTGGATTCTTTGAGAGTTATGCTAAGTTAAGCTGATATACAGTGATCTAATTAGTATCTGTCTACTTCCTAAATATCTACATTTAGCTGTTAGCTAAATTAACACGTTTCAAGGCCAATTCTTTTGTGAGCATGGCATGTTTTGTCAGCGGTTAGCATATGTTTATTGGTGTAAGCAAGAGAGTTATGCAAAGCTCATATATTTGAGTGAACGTTTTTGGGAGTAAAGAACTGTTCATACCAAGATGAATATTCAGTAACAGATTTAGTGTGATAAACATTGTAATTTGAATGAATGCTGATAATGCATCTGTTCAGATCAGCTAATGTTATAGATTTTTTATTTTTTATTTTTTTTACAGATATGTTTTAATGTCTAATTTTCTATAATAAAAAAGTCACTACTGTTACAATAAAACTACGACTTGGTGTCACTCAATAAACTATTTCACTACGTAAGAGTGAATAGCAGAGGAAGAATCCAGACCTGGCAGTTTTATTTGGTGTGAGCATGGCATGGTGTGTTTGTCAAAATAGCAGTAAGCATGTTGTTTTGAGAAAGAAAAGAAGTTCTGCTAAGCTAATATCTTTTCCACTGAGAGACTTTGGGAGTTATGCTAAGCTGAGGTAAGCTAATATCCAGTGACCTAAATAGTTACTGCCTACCTCTTAAATCTTTGAATTTAGCTTTTAGCTAAAATAGCTATTTTTATGAACAATTCATTTTATGAACACTACACTTTTTGTTTAGCAGTTAGCATGTTTTGTTTTAAACAAGTAACTGAGTTATGCTAAGCTAATTGTTTGATAAACACCATAGCGAATACAAAATCTGAACGGCTGTTTGAAAGCCTACAAATACTGTTTGACTTCCCTGTCAGAAGCGTAAAGTTACGTAGCACTTTGTGTAAACAGGATATTTCTGCAAAGGGAATCTGAATTTTCATTCAGTCCATCTGCTGGTTTTTGCGCATTGGTCTGAACAGGCCAAGCGATATCCTGTGATCTACTGTAATTAGTCACTGGCTACTTCCTAAATCTCTCAATTTTGCTGCTAGCTAAATTAGCTATTTTTATTGCAATTCTTTTGCAAGCATTGTTCGGAATGGCATGTTTTGTTTACAAAGCAGTTAGCATGTGTTGACTGGAGCAAGAGAGGAAGTTAGCCAAAGTAATATCTTTTAAGTGTCTCTGGCTGCCCTTGTAGCTCAAGACTGGCGACTGTGGAGACGCAGCTCTTAGGAAAACAGGATGGAGATTATTGCAGAGAACAGCGTGGGTGACATGTCTCATCATGTGCTGCTGATAACCTTGCTGTGTCAGAATGTCTGGATCCGGGCCAGGCTGGACGAGGAACACATGTGAATGGGGTACAAACACACGTACGCTCTCAGCCCATGATGGGACGGTGTTTGTCACAGTGATTAGTTAGAGCTGTCATTAGCAGAGGAAGTTGTTTATAAGCTGAAAAGACTGAAAGGAAGGAATTTCCAGACGGTTGACAGAAATGGGGTCATGTATGCATTCCCAAGAAACAGTACAATAGCAGGTCTTAGAAAAGTGAATAGCTATTTTGTCATGCAAAGTTTCAGGTGTTGCCATGCAACAGACCCGATTGTTCTTCGGTAAAGGCCAATTCACCTCTGCTTGAGGAAGAGCTATACTGTTGCCATGGCAACCGTTGTAGCTGTTTCTCGCCTCCACAACCAAGCCATTTATAGGAAACTATACGACTGACTTGAGATCTGTGAGACAGCCGTGGACAAAACTTGTTTTGTACCTTCAGGTCAAAATGTGTAATTTTCTTGGAGTGCAGGTACTGAACTCCGTTGAGAATCTGTTTGATGAATTCTGTGGCTTCCTCTTCACTCAATGACTCCTTCTGAGCCAGGAAGTCGAAGAGCTCGCCTCCTGAAACACTGAAAAAAAAAAAAAAACAGTTTCAGTTGGTTAGAAGTGTTCATCTGGTCCAGTTTGTTCTATCTATCTATCTATCTATCTATCTATCTATCTATCTATCTATCTATCTATCTATCTATCTATCTATCTATCTATCATCCATCCATCCATCCATCCATCCATCCATCCATCCATCCATCTATCATCCATCCATCCATCCATCCATCCATCCATCCATCTATCTATCTATCTATCTATCTATCTATCTATCTATCTATCTATCTATCTATCTATCTATCTATCTATCTATCTAACTATCTATCTATCTATCCATCCATCCATCCATCATCTATCCATCTATCTATCTATCTATCTATCATCCATCCATCCATCCATCCATCCATCCATCCATCCATCCATCCATCTATCTATCTATCTATCTATCTATCTATCTATCTATCTATCTATCTATCTATCTATCTATCTATCTATCTATATCCATCCATCCATCCATCTATCTATCTATCTATCTATCTATCTATCTATCTATCTATCTATCTATCTATCTATCTATCTATCTATCTATCTATCTATCTATCTATCTATCTATCATCCATCCATCCATCCATCCATCCATCCATCCATCCATCATCCATCCATCCATTCATCTATCCATCCATCTATCTATCTATCAGCCATCCATTTATCTATCTATCTATCTATCTATCTATCTATCTATCTATCTATCTATCTATCTATCTATCTATCTATCTATCATCCATCCATCCATCCATCCATCCATCTATCATCCATCCATCCATCCATCCATCCATCCATCCATCCATCCATCCATCTATCTATCTATCTATCTATCTATCTATCTATCTATCTATCTATCTATCTATCTATCTATCTATCATCCATCCATCCATCCATCCATCCATCCATCCATCCATCCATCCATCCATCCATCTATCTATCTATCTATCTATCTATCTATCTATCTATCTATCTATCTATCTATCTATCTATCTATCTATCTATCTATCTATCTATCTATCATCCATTCCTGATGCATTTTTGCTATTTCTAAAATTGTACATCATTTGTACTGTATATTTAAATTTCATTATGTAAATATTTCTAATAACAATAATTTCTAATAAATAAAACCTACAATCAATGTTAAAAACCATTTATTTGTCTAAATTAAAAAAGGTCCTCCTAACTGAGTATAAACTGAGCACAGAAAGTTTAACACATACAGGGATGTTCATCTCAACTAAATGAGACTAGCAAACTTCCTCTGTGACAGTTAACCACAGCAGAGTTCGAACAGCTTAGCACAGTCCTTTTTATCACCAACATCAAGCCACTTTATCATAGCTCTGCAGAAATCTCTTTCCCATACACTCACAGACATTTAATACATTAATATATCAGCTTAGCTGAACTCTACAATGTCTGAGTAGTACACCCAGAAAGATGCTTTTCACTTAAAGGATTAGTTCACTTTTAAATATAATTTTCCTGATAATTTACTCACCCCCATGTCATCCAAGATGTTCATGTCTTTCTCTCTTCAGTCGAAAAGAAATTAAGGTTTTTGATGAAAATATTCCAGGATTATTCTCCTTATAGTGGACTTCAATGGCCTCCAAACGGATGAAGGTCAAAATTACATTTTCAGTGCAGCTTCAAAGGGCTTTAAACGATACCAGACGAGGAATAAGGGTCTTGTCTAGAGAAATAATTGGTCCATGCTTTAATGATCGGTATATGCTTTATAAACACAAAATATCGCCTTGCACGTGCTTCCGCTTTCCGCATTCTTCAAAACGCTTGCGCTTTATGTCCTACGCCTTCCTTATTCTACTTACATTAACCTTAACTAAACTGGCGCCGCGTTCATTCCATAAGTAGAATAGTCTGGAGTCCATTGAAGTCCACTATAAGGAGAATAATCCTGGAGTATTTTCATCAAAAACCTTAATTTCTTTTCAACTGAAGAAAGAAAGACATGAACATCTTGGATGACATGGGGGTGAGTAAATTATCAGGAAAATTTTATTTAAAAGTGAACTAATCCTTTAAAATGCTGAACAGCTGACAGTCACAGACAGTCCATTTAACTACCGTTCTGATTGGATTCAGGCCACAATTAGTCCTAATTGAGATTCCACGCTCCCATGCACACATTTCAGGCAGGGAAAACCTGAGCCGGGCCTCCCAGCAACTCTAGAGCTCTGACATTTACTACAGCTTCCCCTACACATTCAGAGAATGACAAACACACAGGCCTCCAGACCACGAGATACAACAAATTGCAAATTGTTCCCTTTAAAATGACGTAAGGGAAAAGTCAACAATGCATACTGGAAATGTTAATATATTTGAGTATGTAAACAACAGTATGCCAGTAATGTTCATACATTTAAAAATAGGTAGCATGGTAGTTTAGTCATGGGTAATGTTAGATTAAAAAAAGAGCCAAACTGATGCACTGATGAAAATTCAATAGAAATACATACTATATAGAAGTACTGTGCCATCTTTGCACCTTTGGCATAATATTTACAACGCACAATGATTTGGATGCACCAATCCTAATGTCACATACTGTGTAGGATGGAGAAAATGCAAAATAAGATTCGAACTACATCATGCAGCCAATGTTTTTGCCCACTAATGCATCCAACCCAATGAATCAGATGTTTGTTGACTGAAATGGTACTTCAAGCAGCTGTTATAGCTCAGGACTAGATGGTAAGAGTTCTTTTGAGAAAGCTTTAAGTTGAGAACTAAGTTCAAACAGCAGTGAGTCAGATAAATTATGAGCTCTTGGATGAGGGCGGCAGGCATTAGTCAACTAAAGAGGAATGTCATTTGAGGACAGGCACTTGAAATCAAGCAGTAGCTCACATTCATTTGAAGGTACAACCCTGTTTGTTATAATTGTTTCCTATCACATTTTCACAAATGTCCTTCAAATTCATATCATTTTTTGCTGTATTTTTCATTTACATTCAGAAGTCTTAAGTACGAATGAAAAACACATCCTTCTGAATTCTAAGGGTCAGACAAAAGATGAGTTCATGTAAAACTAAGGCTGTGTCTGAAAGCTCAAGGCACATCCGAATTCAATGATTGTACCACATCCTGTCTATTGAAATACTTTCATCAAATTTTTTTTTTTTTTAACAGACAGCATGTATCCTTCACTGCCTTTGATATCCCACAATCCTTGTGCTTTCCATTCTGTAACAGTTGAGCTAAAATAAAATATAAATATGGCGTCTGAAAGTTGTGGTTGGTGGTCAGTTTGTGTGTAAATGTAGCAGAACCTGATTTCACGAAGTGCAACATGTTCCTGGATCAACATCTTTACAGCTTATGTCAAGTTTAGGCTTACAACCAGGGTATTCACCTATGATTTCCCTCTGATTTTAGGGATAAGTTATGGGTTGGGATAGGTTTAGGGATTGGGATAGGGTTAGGACAAAATTTTCAGAACGCATCTAACTCTGCAAAATCAGGCTGTGCGTTAGTTGTTCTACATCAGTGTTATTCACTGTTAATCATTTCCCTCTGATTTTAGGAATAACTTGTGGGTATGGTTAGGTTTAGGAGTAGGAATATGGTTGGGACTAAATTTTTGGACAGGAATGTTGTTCCTAGATTTACAAAATATGTTGATCCAGGAACGCATCTACCTTGGCATAATCAGGATGTGCATAAATGTATGTTTTAAGACCGTTTTTTTTATACTTTTAATGTAATTTCTAGTAAAACACTAGTATTGAGCATCATTCAACTGTTATGCTGCCTCAGAAGTCAGTCCAAAATCAGTTTTGTGTGATAATTAGACAAACGTTGCCTGCAAAGTCATAGGTAACGAGACAAGTCAGCTTCCTAATCTTTTGGGTGCAACTTGCCATAAAACTTTGAAATTGGCTTAGAAACAGGGAAAAAAATCAACGATAAAAGGGTTTAGGATGTGGCCCCTTTAAGAGCTATACAGTGAGGACAACTGTGCGAGTGGGTAATTGTAGCTCTTCACAAACGACGTGGGAGGACGTATTCTCACTCACAGCTCCAGGATGAGCACCACGTCAGTGCGGTTCTCGTAAACGTCATGCAGCGTGATGATGTTGGGGTGCTGGAGATCCTGAAGAATGTCCACCTCTCTCTCGATCTCCTCTCGCCGAACGCCTCTCCGGCTCGCCCGACTTTGCCGCTTTTTTATGAACTTTGCAGCATATTCCACACCCGTACTCTTCTCCGTACAGCGTTTCACAATAGCAAACTGCCCACTGAGTAAAAGAAAGAGTGAGAGAGAGAAAAAACATTCAGTTCTTCTGCATAATGAGACAGATGATGAATGATCTGAGTAATCACTTCAAACATTCATCTCCCTAGGACATGGTTAATAACGCAATAGCACAAGCTGCCACTTCGTGGTAGTTTTGAAGGATTTAAACAGTCCAGGGGATCAAAACATTTTCTTCAAACATTACTTAAAATAATCGACAGCACAAGAATAAAATGAACATTAGGAACAATGTATATAAACCACTCAATTACCTAAAGTGACACAGTAAAAGGCAGTGCTTTTTCCCCCTCTTTGCACTCACTAATGCACTCATTTAGACATTTAAGTGTGATTCAAATGTGAAGGTTGTAATGACAAAATATATGAAATTAGTGTTGGCAACTATTTTCAATGGGAAGTAGCTAAAAAAGAGGATAAATGTCGCTAGATGATGGAATGTGCCAATTGTCGGCACTTTACACATGTTTTCGATCCTAATCTGTGCTCACATACTGTACTTTAAAGGTGCCATCGAATTGAAAATTGAATTTATCTTGGCATAGTTGAATTACAAGAGTTCAGTACATGGAAATGACATACAGTGAGTCTCAAACACCATTGCTTCCTCCTTGTGTAAATCTCATTTATTTAAAAGACCTCCGACGAACAGGCAAATCTCATAACATCAACATAACACCGACTGTTATGTAACAGTCAGGATCATTAATATGTATGACCCCACTATTTGCATATGCCAGCCCATGTTCAAGGCATTAGACAAGGGCAGCCAGTATTAACATCTGGATCTGTGCACAGCTGAATCAACAGACTAGGTAAGCAAGCAAGAACAATAGCGAAAAATGGCAGATGGAGCAATAATAACTGACATGATATTTTTAGTGATGTTTGTAAATTGTCTTTCTAAATGTTTTGTTAGCATGTTGCTAATGTACTGTTAAATGTGGTTAAAGTTACCATTGTTTCTTACTGTATTCATGGAGACAAAGAGTCGTCGCTATTTTCATTATTAAACACTTGCAGTCTGTATAATTCATAAACACAACTTCATTATTTATAAATCTCTCCAACAGTGTGTAATGTTAGCTTTAGCCACGGAGCACTATCAAACTCATTCAGAATCAAATGTAAACATCCAAATAAATACAATACTTACGCGATTAGTCATGCTGCATGACGAACACTTTGTAAATATCCATTTTGAGGGTTATATTAGCTGTGTGAACTTTGTTTATGCAATGATAGAGTCGAGAGCTCGGGAGGGGGAGGGGGCGGGGAGCGTGAGCAATTAAAGGGGCCGCAGCCTGAATCGGCGCATTTCTAATTAAGCCTCAAAATAGGCAGTTAAAAAAATTAATAAAAAAAAAATCTATGGGGTATTTTGAGCTGCAACTTCACAGACACATTCAGGGGACACCTTAGACTTATATTACATCTTGCAAAAAAACGTTCTATGGCACCTTTAATATAAAGTTGAATGTCCAATAAAGCTGTTCCCATTTAAACCTACATAATTATCTGTCAGACAACAGAATGAGTATAATATATTGACTGACTAAATGCTAACCAGCAGTCCAAAAAGTCCCTAGATTTGTCGCTTGTTCCATTTTTTGAAAAAAATAAAAGCTGTTAAAGGGGCATGAAAAGTTGCTAATCTAGCTACAAAGTTGATAAATTGACAACACTGAATGCAAATCAAAGGGGTCAAACTGGTGGAAATGGACAGACTAATGTTGGCACTAATGTGAGACTTTTGGTATATCTGAATCTATATCAAACTGAAACACAAATCTAAATCTGATCTGTAAGTAAGTTGTTTTTTAAGCATCACAGTTTGGTTAAATTAAAATGTGCACCTTCGTGTCATACTAAATTTATGGTGTTTATTCATGGAAATTTGTTTGTATATTTCTTGTATGTGTTCATTTTTATATGATTAATTGTTCAAACTGAATATAAAAGTAACAAAACATAATTAATTAAATATAATACTAGCAGCAAAAAATGTATGTAAATGAAGTATATGCCTTCAAATTTGAACCAAAGTCCCTTTAAGACAAGTCATTTCACTCGGCGGCCAACTTTGAAATGCCTCTCGGGCATCCAAGTGCAGCTTCTATCTCTTTAAGTGGGGAAACATCAAATTCTCCAAAGCTGTTTGCCAAGCTTCCGATTAAATTTCATATTTGAAATCACCAATGAAATCTGACAACTGCCTCATAAATTTTGTTTCTAAATGCTCGAATTGTGACAAAAAACTGTATTTTTCAGGCTGGATCAACCTAATGCGCATGCGTAGTCCTAAGTGCGCATCTCTATAGTAAGCGCACGTCTGACTGTTTCTATAGGAACGGGAGCTTCTAATGGCCGCTGCAGTGACGCCATGACTTTACCAGTCGGTGATTGGCTCTTATTTAGAAGGCGGGACTTATTCCGCCATATTGCGCGTTGCACTTTCTCCCATTCATAATAATACGAGTGACGCGTCTTGTGTTTTTCTATAGTGTTTGCTTGAACATGAATTGACACTGGACTAAAACATCCAAACCCAGAGAGGAGACTTTACCTCCACTGCAAAAGTCGACAACATGCCACTGAGACATTACTAGGAATAGTTTCAATAAAAGCTTAATTTCCTTAAATGTAAACAGAAATCCTTGAAATCCTTTAACGCCAACTGGCAGAAACAAGAGAAAATACTTAACTGGTGCCAAATTAGTGTCAGTCTAATAATAGTCTCTATAAGCTCTATTTAGCTGCATCAAATTCAACATATAGCACCACATTTTCCAGTTTAATTACAGAGACTCTTATGCAAGGGATACAGATATCACAAGTACATTAACATATGACCGCCCACGTTCAGTATTTAGTAACTTGGCATAGCTTTGCTCTTAGCCTGTGAAACCCATTGGGTTTGCGCTGTTGTACTGAACAATCAGTTATGTGTTGGATCTTTAATGCTGCAATATGTCTGCAAGGATATTTTGTTCTTGAGCTCCCTATAGAAACTCAGAAAAGAGCATTTCTTGCATAGCGAAAGCCTAAGAGGAAATCCTGCCGCAGGGACGCGCACCAACTGGGGTCATGGTGTGGGAGGAAAACGCTCTGAGAGAAGAGAGAGACAGAGAAGAGGAATGCCACCCACCCACCGCTTCTATGTCAAAGACGCTTTTGCTTCCTCACACACGCTTTGAACATTTCAAACAATATCTCCCCAGTCAATCCCGACAGATGAAATATGTCTGCTGCTCATGTTATCTATTGGTTTGTGTAGACTGCGGGCAGGAAAGATTAAAGTAGAAATTAGGGGTGCACCAATACTGATAAATGATTCCAGATTCAGCAACGTCCAGGAAGAATGTATAAAGGGTTTTAACCCTTAAATGCATACCTTGGGTCTTTAGTGACCCGGGACATCATTCACTACCCTCCTCCTCGTTCATTTTTTTAAAGTTAGACATCAACCTTCTTGGTATTCCTCAATCAATTCATTATAAAGAATATAACAAGAAAAAAATTATAAAAGAATGCCTATTTTTGTATTCATTTTTTAAAAAAAAATTGTATAGGGTCGCTAATGAGTGTATGAGTGTACATATATTCTTTCTGCACAACAATAATTGAATCTTAGATTTCTGAATCTTAGAATTTAGACAGAAAACGAAATAATAAGAGAAAAATGAAATGGTATACTGCAGAGCAAGTACTGAACGCAATCAAATATGACTGTAACTGTTACTGGATGAATCTGGTGAAGCTGTTAGCGATCGAAATATTGATTTTGAAGATGTTGAAAATTATATAGTTTTGAGAATATGTTTGAGATCGCAAATGGGCTTATATTCATGACCTCAAACATAAAACTAGCTCATTATTTGTTGAATTTACTGGGAAATGAGCTCTGACGAGGACAGTGGTGATGACATAAAACATCTGCTCAAACTGAGCCCTTTCAAGCTCCAAAAGGTAACAAAATATGCTTTATTTTATTCTTCTGTAATTGTTACTCTAATATCAGAGTTTTATATTATCACGACAGGTAGAGATCCTTCCGTGTTAGATATTGATCCGGGTCGATAAAGACCCCAATATGTAAGAATGATTGGCGAAATGCGTCATGCATTTAAGGGTTAAAGAGGTGGTTGATTATGATTTCACTTTTTTTAACTTTAGTTAGTGTGTAATGTTGTTGTTTGAGCATAAACAACATCTGCAAAGTTACGACACTCAAAGTTCAATGCAAAGGGAGATATTTCAGAAATCGCTTTATGAGGACTAAAACAAACAGCTGGTAGGAACTTCTTCCTGGGTTGGTGACATCACTAACTCTAAAATTTACATAAACCCCGCCCCCAAGAACACACAACAAAGGGGGTGATCCTCATTCCTCATTCCTCAATCCTCATTTTGGCTGTGTGAGATTGTCCAGCTTTGTTGTTGTTGAACAACCGAAGCGTGAGCTGTTAAAGCTGTTATAATAAATGATCTGTGGGGTATTTTAAGTTGGAACTTCACAGACACATTCTGGGGACACCAGAGGCTTATATTGCATCTTGTAAAAAGGGACATTATATTGTAGGTTCCATTTAAAGGGGATCGTATAATACAAAACAGGATCTTTCTTTCTCTTTTGATATAAAAGTGATTTATCACATTCTGCAGACGTACTCTAATAATACAGAAATTCATTCCTGATGCACATGGATGGGCAGCACTTGACGTAAGCAGATTTAGGAAGTGTCTCTGAGTCACGCCTATATCTAGCATGTGTCTATCAGACCACAGATCTAGACGAACTGCTTCTAAACTGACTAAGCTGGCAGTTCTTGACATCATGCCTCACGTCTGTACATTTGGCCTGGCTTATTACCAGCTGTGACCAGGAAATATTGTCCAACTCCTCTGGTGCTCGTGCCAGACGGCTCGTACCATCACAGAGGGACAGAGCAGAGAGGAGGGATTAGGGGAAAATTGACAACAGGATGAGGGGGAAAAGAACAACAAGGGATGATGTCTTCTCTTTGAAATGTGCGGGATGTTTTGCAAGGTTTCTAAACAATGACATCTGTAGGAATGTCTTCCAGAAGACCACAGCAGACTATGTAAATAGTGGACTGTGTTTTAGTCATAGCATTCTTAGTTGCTAAAGTCTGATATATATCTTTCTTTTAGTATGTTTCACTTTAAAATGTCCCAACATACATGTTGACTATTAGTTCAGTTACATATAAGAAGATCATGCAAACAACTTTCTGAATCTTTTAAGTACTTCTGTGTTCCTGTTCCCTTTTCTCTGATCTCACAAGGGAAGTATATAAAAATATGATGCTGCAGACTAAAGTTTGGTTTGTCACCTAATGTTTTTGTTCATGCATCATTCCAAATGCGCTGTGAGAATAGGCTGTGTAGATTATGCACAGCGATCAGATGATTAGGCCATGATTGCTGCCAGTTATTTCCTGTGTTTCACATGAAGCCCCACTGAGAGGTTCCATAAAGGCTGCGATAGTACTATATGTGTGTATATCATATCAATACTGGGATAATTTTAGATCCCACCCTATATCTCTTCTACCTGCTGTTACAGGCTACAGATTTTTGGTCATCCCAGAGAGGGTCATACATTCTCATGAATCTCATAAAACCTCTCAAGGACATGTCCGAATCACATTTCACCCAAAAATATTTTAAGACTGAAGAAGCCCTTTTTGGTTACACTTTGTTTTGATGGTCGCCTTTAGACATTTTGTAACTTTGCACCTACATGTTAACTAACTCTCATTAGAGTCTTACAAGACTAGGGTTAGGGTTAGTAGAATAAGCTGACGTGTAGTTGTAAAATTACTTATAGTCAGTAGAATGATTAACGCTGCATTCACACGGGGCATCGGCATTAACCTCTTCTCTATAATTTCAATGGGTGATGTCATGCGTTGCCGAACTGAATTGTGGGTTCCGTCGCATCGCTTCACTAGCATTGCTCGCGGTTGAAGATTTCTCAACTGTTTAAGTGTCAACGCAGGTGTCAGCCAATCAGATCACAGATGTTAGCCAATTGCATTCATGCAACACCGGAAAGTAATGTGATTGGCTGTTGTACTATGACGCTTGCGTCAGCTCAAGCTTCAGACACGCCCTCCGTCAAGCATTGATGCCGATGCCCCGTGTGAATGCAGTGTAATAGTCAGGAGAATGTCTAATAGGGCACCCTCAAAATAAAGTGTTAGCAGATATTAAGCAAACAGTCTACTAATACTCTACTAATACTCTGATGACAGTTAGTTGAAATGTGCGTGCAAATGGCACTTACAGTTAGTACAATGTCTAAATTGGACCATCGAAATAAAGTGTTACCCACTTTTTTCCCCCACAGTGATGTTATTTTTGACAATTAAGCACATTTCCCCCATAATTCTCATTAAAAAGCAGAAAAAAGTCGGCACACCATAGCTCCAAAAATAAGCAAAAATTTTAATATAAGACAGACAAGTCGACTTTTTTCTGCGATTTTATTTTTATTTTTTTGTTGAGCACCCATCTTTGTGCATATTTTTGTCGGCCATTATTGTCATGATTTTCCCATAATTCTCATTACCATAAATAAAATGTCATTCTCATTAGTCTGAGAAAAAATATTAAATTGTAAAATATTTATACATTAAAGTACTTTTTTGCGTGCTACATTAAATTATGCTGATTTAATAAATAAAAGATAAAACAGCATAAAAGTATTGTACTAATTGAGAATTAAATGAAAAATCATTACTGAGAATATGCATTAAGGTTAGAATTAGAGAGGAAAATGTGCCATGAAAATTGTCACGAACATATATATATATATATTCAACGCAGTAATGGTAGACTTTGTTGTTTGTTTGTTCCCAGATGGCACACAGCCTCAAGGCCAAGGGGAATTTGCCTGTTTGTTTTATTGCAAAATCGCAAATATAATAAAGACAGAGAGATGTGTACGCTGAGACAAGAAACACTGATTTTAAAACAACAACTTTTATTTCACTCAGAGGACATTTTTCTCACTGTGTCTAATGCGGTTTTCTGTTCATGTAATAAAATCAAGAGAAGAATTGCATTACAGTTCAGTGCCTTTGGCAAACAGAACCGAATAAGTTTGATTGCTAAATCAGTAGGGACTATTGGCCGCATCAATAACTATGTTTGTTTAACAACCAATAACCCACTGAGGTACAAGGACGCCAAACACTGCGAGGCCTCCGCCTGGAAAAAGGGTCGGGCTGTCCGTGGAGAGTTCAGAGCGGCCTATAAGATAAGAGGTTTGCCTCATACACACACAGCACAGGCGTGGAAAACCAAAACAGTCCGAACAGGAATGTGTGTCCCAAGGGATGGCTGGTCTCTCCGAGAGCCACGGGAGAAAGCAAACCTAGACCAAAACAACTCAGCGTCTCAAGTTTTCTTTTCATTTATCACATTAGAGGCATATTTCACCTCTACAGGAAACAATAATGTCATTTATAGCCGCTTGGCTTTCAAGTCGCAACACCTGAAGATGCAGGCAATGTGTGTGTGAGGTGAATCATAGAGGAATTTACTCAAAACACATAATTTTCTCATTAAGGTACATTTCTGTATTAATTTAGCTACATCTTGAATTTTTGAGGGGTCCATATTTAATATGACCCAAAATTACCTTTGTTTGGACATATGCAGTTGTAAATGAATATTCAGTTATGGTGGATATTCTGAATAAGGTGTTTAAGACCCAAAAATCTGATACAGAAAATAGTCCAGCCAAAAATCTAATACAGAAATATTCCAACCATTTTATGCAGATTTCAAGAAACTGGAATATTGGCTTAATCTGGTTTTGGTTGTAAATGTATTCACAAAAAGCTTCGGAATGGCCATATTCTGATTAATATTGGAATATTTTTGCTTGTAAACACATTAAAAAAATAAATTATTCTAAAGTGAAAAAAACTCCAATGTTATTGTCAATAGTGTAGCAATGTATGAAGCAGCTCACACAGAAAACCAAGCAGCTTTCTGTTGATCAACTTGAACCCTCATAAGAAATTTTCAATAGCGTGGATTCCTTTTAAAATGTATGGGGTCCCACACATGACATGCAGGAAAAAAATAGTAGGTTAAATTGATTTACTTAAGTCGTTCTGTGAATTTATAAATCGTGCGCACAATTTACTTATTTGTTCCCTCAATTTATAAATTGTGCGCATGCTTAACTAAATCATTCCCTCTATTTATAAATCGTGCGCACAATTTACTTATTTGTTCCCTCAATTTATAAATTGTGCGCATGCTTAACTAAATCATTCCCTCTATTTATAAATCGCACGCACAATTTACTTATTCATTCCCTCGATTTAAAAATCATGCGCACGATTTACGAAGTCGTTCCCTCAATTTAAAAATCATGCGCACGATTTACGAAGTCGTTCCCTCAATTTATAAATCGTGCGCACAATTTACTTATTTATTCCCTCGATTTAAAAATCATGCACACGATTTACCAAGTCGTTCCCTCAATTTATAAATTGTGCGCATGCTTAACTAAATCATTCCCTCTATTTATAAATCGTGCGCACAATTTACTTATTTGTTCCCTCGATTTAAAATCATGCGCACAATTTACTAAGACGTTCCCTCGATTTATAAATCGTGTGCACGATTTACTTATTCGTTCCTTTGATTTATAAATCATGTGCACGCTTTACTAAGTCGTTCCCTCAATTTATAAATTGTGCGCATGCTTAACTAAATCATTCCCTCTATTTATAAATCGTGCGCACAATTTACTTATTCATTCCCTCGATTTAAAAATCATGCGCATGATTTACTAAGTCGTTCTGTGAATTTATAAATCGTGCGCACAATTTACTTATTTGTTCCCTCAATTTATAAATTGTGCGCATGCTTAACTAAATCATTCCCTCTATTTATAAATCGTGCGCACAATTTACTTATTCGTTCCCTCAATTTATAAATCGTGCGCACAATTTACTTATTCATTCCCTCGATTTAAAAATCATGCGCATGATTTACTAAGTCGTTCTGTGAATTTATAAATCGTGCGCACAATTTACTTATTTGTTCCCTCGATTTAAAATCATGCGCACAATTTACTAAGACGTTCCCTCGATTTATAAATCGTGTGCACGATTTACTTATTCGTTCCTTTGATTTATAAATCATGTGCACGCTTTACTAAGTCGTTCCCTCAATTTATAAATTGTGCGCATGCTTAACTAAATCATTCCCTCTATTTATAAATCGTGCGCACAATTTACTTATTCATTCCCTCGATTTAAAAATCATGCGCATGATTTACTAAGTCGTTCTGTGAATTTATAAATCGTGCGCACAATTTACTTATTTGTTCCCTCAATTTATAAATTGTGCGCATGCTTAACTAAATCATTCCCTCTATTTATAAATCGTGCGCACAATTTACTTATTCGTTCCCTCAATTTATAAATCGTGCGCACAATTTACTTATTCATTCCCTCGATTTAAAAATCATGCGCATGATTTACTAAGTCGTTCTGTGAATTTATAAATCGTGCGCACAATTTACCTCTTTGTTCCCTCAATTTATAAATTGTGCGCATGCTTAACTAAATCATTCCCTCTATTTATAAATCGTGCGCACAATTTACTTATTCGTTCCCTCTATTTATAAATCGTGCGCACAATTTACTTATTTGTTCCCTCGATTTATAAATCATGCACACGCTTTACTAAGTCGTTCCCTGAATTTATAAATCGTGCGCACGATTTACGTATTTGTTCCCTCGATTTATAAATCATGCGCATGCTTTACTGAATCATTCCCTCAATTTATAAATCGTGCGCACAATTTACTTATTCATTCCCTCGATTTAAAAATCATGCGCACGATTTACTTATTTGTTCCCTCAATTTATAAATCATGCGCACGATTTACTTATTTGTGCCCTCGATTTATAAATCGTGTGCACGATTTACTTATTCGTTCCTTTGATTTATAAATCATGTGCACACTTTACTAAGTCGTTCCCTCAATTTATAAATCGTGTGCATGTCATGTGCGGGGCTCCGTAAAAAGGATTGAATTTTGCCTGTAAAGGCATTCTTTCAAACCAAACAAACACTTCGCAAACTGATCCTGACATTCAAAAATTTGTCTTGGTTTGTTTGACAGTGGTGTTAAATGCTTTGTCGGAGGTGCAATTTGCAGAAAAGCTGAGGGAGGAGAGAGGCATCCCATAGCAGGCGTGCCATTAGTTTCTGCTCTAAGCCCGCTTGTGTTTTTGACAACTGGAGGTCTCAGTGGACTTTCCACTCCCAACAGCTGCTGGTTATTAGCCGCAGGGCCTCACTGGCTGTGCGCTTGACCAAACGGCGCCAGTACAATATTCAAATACAGGTCCAGTATGATGGCCTGAGGGGACATTATAACACTGAGTTTCATTGTATCCATGTGTGTATATATGAAAAACTGTGTCCTCTGCTTTGACAAAAGGATGGAACAGATGTTAATGCATTCATTATCGGTCTTTAAAACAACAGAGTGTGTGTTTTTATTCCATCACAAGGGAACAAGTGCATATTTCATCGAACAATCAGCATACAGGACCGGAAGAACTCATTTCATGTAAAAACAATAAAATATTATTGCATTATGGATGTCATTTCTTTTAAATCCTGGCAGCGAGTTTCTCTCTAACTGAACACAGACTGTCAACCCTCCCACACAATCTATCATAACAGCTTTTCAACTCCTTCACTTCACAGCTGCCAAATACTTCCTTTTCAACACTCTGGGCAGATGATTTTTTTTGTGGAGAAAACATTAACAGATTCTTCATCAAACATCTTGTTTGTGCTACATGAGGAAAAACAGCAGTGGGGGAAGAATGCAAGGAATGTGCGTTGATGTTACGACAGATCCCCTTTCCTCCAACTCCTTTACTAATTTTTTGTTGACATACACAAAGATTCACTATAATTGCTCTAGGAGCTTTGTGTTGACTGCGACAGCCTGTGTTTTAGCTTGCTTAAAATAGCCAACTTTACCCAGATACCCCCGATCAGGACTGTATGTCGGCTCAATGTAGGGATCCATAGCACCTGTCATTGACTTCAGTAGTCAGACACATACATGTCTGGCCTTGAGCGTAGAAAAAAATTGATTCTTCAACAGAGCTTTAAAATGGAAATTGACTAGTAGACAATATTTGATGCAAATGAAAGGTTTTTACTGTAATTTAAGTTTTCTATAATGAACAATCACCCCTCAGGTATCTGACTTATTGAATGGAGTGTACTTCTGTCAATTACCGCCTTGTTTCTGTATATGTCAAATTTTATATGACGTCCACTCTGAATAAAGTCTAAAGGCAGCTGCCTCCTTACATGACTTGCTGAAATATGAGTCAAAAATGTCTTGACTAGTGTATTATCAAGTGTGCGGCATGATTACTTATAGTATTAGTCATTGCAGTGTTCACTCTATGACTCATAAATATACTTTCACTCTGACAGGGCAGAAAAGTTTGAGAATATTCTCCATTAAAATAATAATTAAATTAATGGGGGCCTGGAACAACAGATTTATGAGTTGGGACATTATTGACATTAGTGAGTCCCTCTTGTCACCCGGTTGTCCTAATGACGACAGCCCTGTATATTGAGTATACGATGACTCACAGATACGTACACAGAAACATGATATGTGGTTATGGGGAAAAAACCCTCACAAACCAAAAGCTGGGAATATAGTCTGTTGCTATGGGGATGATTTGCATGATCTCTTGCAGCAGAAACTTGTCAAAACATACAGGACATTACCAAACAGATCAACTCTAAAAACTGCACCAATTCGTCTTTCTTCAATGGCTTTCATCACTTCCTCCTATTACTTAACCTCAAGACAGTGAAGGGGAAGATGGCATGAGTTGTCTTTTTTTGTGGCATGAAAAAGAGGGTATGAGTATTTTTTTTTTTTTCTTGTGAAACAAGTCTGGCTAAATTTAAAATTGTTAAATGCTGTTCATGGAGGGCCATCCAGCATCATCCGTCTATACTGAGCTCAGCAGCACATGCCGGATGTATAAACTGAATGCTTTAACCAAATATAGGTTTGCTTATGAAAGAGACAGATTTGCCAAAGCCTGCTGACTCAAAAGAACAGTTAAGCAATGTAACAGGATCACTATGTATGTTGGTTACATAAGAGCTCTTCCTCCATCTTACCTGTCGACTATCAAACTAGCTGGAACTGGTATCTGCGCCACTACAACATACTATATATACTGACTGGATTATATAAATCCAAACCTAAGGCTACATTCACACTGTCCAAATCTGATTGTTTGTGTATCCGATTGACTATTCAGATCCAATTTGTGTGTCCCATGCCGCTCTTTTGTTTTTCCGGATTATCTGCATTGGTTTCTATGGCACTGATGTTGCGTTGCTTGGTATACATAAAAAACAACAACAACAACCGCAACATGTAGGGGTTTGCAATACAGATGTTGTCTTATTTACAACATGATATTATGTAGCCGCTGCACTGGACTACTGCTGTTGTCTTCGTCGGCCTCAAAATATCTTTCTGATATATTGTAATTTTAGCTGTCCGGCACTTTGCAACAACACAACCTTGTTTCTGTAGTGACTTTCAGCATGTTTCCTATAACAATGTCTGACGTTTAGTTTTACGTGCTGTGAGAAAGTCACATAAACCACTTGAAATGCAATCAAAGCAGTCAGACTGAAACTGACTTCCAGAAATGCGATTTGAATAGGATTTCAAACCACATATGAATGTAGCTTGAAAAAAAACGTATTTCATGTGCCGTTCACACTCGCTAAATCTGATCTGATTTCAATCGGATATGCGCAAAAATCGGATTTGGAATTACAGACCTTTAGGTTACATTCACACTACAAGCCTTAATGCCTTTGCACACTGAGTCCGAAATTCGCATGCGAAATTTTCGCACGTTAAAAAATAAATTCGACCTCACGTTATGTCAATCACGTTTGCACACTGCCTCCGAAACTTTCGTCCATCAAAAAAATATTCAGATCAGGTTCGATTTTCTGCGTTTTTCGCATCCGTGGCACGCATTTTGAGAGACGTTTTGACAATTCAGAGCCACCGTACGCGAACGCAAAAATCCAGAATGCCATCTGACAAGTTGATCCATGTCGTCTACAGCACAAAACAGCAGCACTGAATGACAAACAACGTGAGGAATACAAAGAGACCGAATATAAAGACAGATTGTGCCAGTAGAAAAGCATCAAACTGAGCGACTTACATCCTGAAGTAAACTTTGAAACACTCAGGATAATCACACAGCTCCTTGATGAGGCGAATTCCCCTTTCTCTCTATGCAATCTCAAAATTGGATGGACCCAATATTTCCTCTTTTTAAGGAGAGAGAGGACAACTAAATCGTGCTCACTGCTTGAAGACTTCATTTTGTATTGTTTTGCGATTTTTTTTGCAACGCATTCATTAATACGCATCGGACTCGTGTGCAAGGTCTTTGTGCGTGACGATTTTTTAGAATTACGAATACGGAAAAACGCATGCGAAAATTTCGGACTCAGTGTGCAAAGGCCTTCAGTGCTCAATTCCGATTTACTGCTCAGATCAGATTTTTATTTATTTTTTTTGTATAGCTGTTCACATCGTTGCTTTAAATAAGGTCAATATCAGATTCCAGTGTGAACAGATCATGGTCCTGGACTGACCCGCATGCACAAAAGAACAATAAAAAGATGTCAAGCAGCACGCTGTCATACAGAAGTAAACATGGAGGACATTAAAGTAAGCGATTACACATTTATTTATAGTGTGATCTGCCATGGAAGCCAGCGATGAGTATGTGAAAAAGGAGATTTTAAACATTTATGATATGAGCCCTCATGTTTTGCCTGCAGAGCTGACACTGTAATATTTATGAGTTGTGACACATCTCTGTCCTTCCACTGACTACCTTTTGTAACTGTCTTGATAACTTCGTAAAATGTGACTCCCATGAGCGCAGAATTGTGACGAATGTTGATCTAGAGTGACTTAAAGCTGCTGTCCGTGATTTTTGGCCCTCTAGCGGTTAATAAACAGAACTGCATGCATCTTGCGGAAGAACATTGTAGCCGGAGCTACTTTTCTCTGTGTATGTCTATGGCGAGTCAAGCAGTAACTGTGATACTCTGCGGCGGATCCTACCAGTCCGGTCTGAAATAGTCCAAATATAAACACTTATTATAAGTGTACTATAATGATTCAGGATAAGACAAAAACAAGGTTTGGAAAATGGATTCATGTTGTATATTCTCATTATATAATTTTTGTAAATTTTTTACACAAAAAAGTTGCGGACTGCAGCTTTAAATGTCGCATGAATTCCGATTTGACTGTTCAGACTGAGATCGCATTACAAAACATCTCCTGTATCAGAGTCAGGACCACATTTGGAAGTGACACAAATCGGATTTGAAAAGATCTGATTCCATGTGATTTGTGCTGTTCACACTGTCATGAGAAAAACAGATCTGAGCCAGATCTGAGCAAAAAAAAAAAAAAAGATTCAAAAGATCAAAGTGAGACTGTGCGCGATAGAAGTACAATCTTGAGTAGGCACTACATTTGAATTTAGACTTTCTTTGTGACCGTTAAAAAAGTATTTTCTGAACATGGGTAGTATGAATGAATTTGGACGTACTACATCCGTCATGTTGTTACTGTCATGTGACCTACCAGCGTCAGTTGCGTCGCTAAACTGCCATTCATAAATCCTCTCCAGTTGCCTCATGGGACATTGAATGTACACTTCAGAATCTCAGTGGAAGTAGAAGGTCCTTCAGGTACATTTTGCCTACTTTTTTTCAAATACTACACAGTAAAATCCCCAGAGTTAAATCACCTCTGCTTAGAGTACATATGGTCCCTCTCTAAATAGTGTTAAAATAACACTGAAGCAGAGTTAAAGTTAATGAGATAATTAAGAAATTAATAAGGCTGTGACTGAAGTCAGTTGTAGTTCTTGTGTTTCTCTTTTCTTCAGTGATTCTGCTTGTTAACAGCAGGTGTTCATCACTAATGCACAATCATCACTTAATTGATTGTTTAATTATCTCATTAACTTTAACTCTGCTTTAGTGTTACTTTAACACTATTTAGAAAGGGACCATATGTACTCTGAGCAGAGTTGATTTAACTGGAGATTTTGCTGTGTATATATTCGGACATATTACTCTGTTGGTGTACTGTTTTTCACATACTATATAGTAGGGAAGTATTCGAATATTTGAGTGTTAATCAATGTTTATATGTGAATAAAAGGCTAAATTAAATCTGTTCATCATATAAAGTGATTGTGTGTCTCTCAAGAAGACCACTCGTTTCATATGGATTTATTTTAGGATCCCTTTATGAATATTGTGACGTGTTATAGTTTTTGGGTGAAATCTCTCCGATTTCATTTAAAATATCGTCATTTGTGTTTCGAAAGATGGGGTTTGGCACGACATGAGGGTGAAATGATGACAGAATTTTCATTTTGAGTGAACCAACCCTTTTAGGCCGTGTCGTATTGTATTGTATATTCTCAATACAGCCATACCTTATAAGCAAAGGTGGTTAGTAATGCAAACTATGCTACAAAAATGTTAGATTTACATCACCGTAATCTCTTTAAATTAAATTTTCTATAACAAACATGCACAATGACTGAGACAACTTGTTCACTGTCATCAGCCCATAACGGGGCTTTACTCATAAATAACAATGTGGGACAAATGAGACCCTTTTACAAAACCATTTTGTTCCTTGCAGGTGGGGGCTTGTTGCTGATAGGGGCTTTACTCATAAATGATAGGAGTAAAGCCCCTATCAGCAACAAGCCCCCAAAAAGGGTCTAAAGGTAAAAGGGTCTCATTTGTCCCACACTGTCAACCTTTAAAGCAGGTGATTCATGCGGTGCTGTGACAGCCAGTCTCCTCCAACCTACACGGAACACGACGGCTGGTGGGAGTTTGTGAGTGTGAACAACTCTTTGCGTTTAAGTGTCTTTATGTTTCCCTTCAGTATCTCTCTCGCTGTCCTCTTCTAACAGGCATGTTTGCAGCTGCTAATGTGTTACAGATCATCACACACAGCTCTGTGAAACCACAAATGAGCTATTTCCTCTTTCACACGCAAGATACGTGTCTGTGTGCGTGAGTAGTATTTCCACCCTTTAAACGAGGCTGACCCTCCATGACATGTCTGTGGGGATTGAGGTATCATTCCGAAACAAGAAACCAAAACATTGCAAAGAGAACCAACAATTTCTAGGCAGTAAACAGTATCTTGAGGACCTGATTGCTATTAACACACATTGCTAACAATCTAACAACCTTTAGCTTTTGTACGTTTTGTTTTAGTCATCACTACAAAATGAGGTTTATTGTATCTTCTCTGCTGTAAAAATCACTATCGGCTCATATATAGGGTATTACTAAGTAAAGGTTAAACCTAACATTAAAGCTCATTACTGAGCTGACAAGTGTCTGTGGCCTACATAGGAAACTGCCTTCTAATACAGCATCCTAACGATCACAGAACCAGATAAGTGACTAATTTGAAGCATCAACTCAACACCCAAAAAGTGCTCCATACAGGCGATCTCAGTTAGCATTTGATATTATTAGAGTTAGCATGTTGCTAAGCTAACAACACAATGAGGTATGCATTGACGTCATTTTCCCATTGGAACAAGCCCCCTCAGCAGAACTGAGAGGCAAAAGAGCCTGTCACATGACTGGATTTATTAAGGGAAACTGTGAAAACGCGAGTAAAACAAACGATTATCAGTTTAAACTAAAGGTTGGACTCGATATAGTGTTCTTTACAACTTATCAAAGATCCATGGATATTGACATGCAGCCATGAATCGTATTTCCTGACTTTTAGATGTGACTGATTTCGACGCCGGGGAAATACATAAAGTAAATTTGCCTGTCAATGCGAATAAGGTTTTTAAAAGTGTAAAAAAAAAAACAGAATGGAGACAATTAATTTTGATGTTTTATTAAGTGTTAACAATGAGATTATGTGTTTTTTATAATTAGTTAACAATGCTTTTGTCTTTTTTACAAGATGGACAAAATGTGTAACCAAAAGAAGTCATTCAGTTTAACCAAAATTTCGGTTTTACCGAATGACACTTTTGGTTTTACCGAATGACGATATTTTCAAACAATGCTAACAGGCTGATATCTAGCCAGACAAGGACAATCAAACATTTTATATTTAGTACAAGTTTTTGAATGTGGTCCATTGCATGCGTCTAAATGATGTCACATCCTGCCACATGATATTGACCACATGACTTGATTCAAAATGGTCCCTTTATATTGGTTACTCCGAATGACATCAATGAAATTCATTTTTCCGAATATTCTTTCTCATAACAAAGCAACTTCTACACATAATTTTAATACCATTTTGCACTATGTTGATAAATGATGACATAAAATCATGCCAGAATAAAAAATATATACATTTATTATATTTTAAGATATTTTAATAACAAATTAAATGGCTGTATTAGCCTTTGGATGGTTAAACCAAATTACTTTTTGACACTTCAAAATCTTTGAAATACCTTTATATGTAGCAAAATATAATTAAAACCTTTTGGATTCAATAAAAGAGATCTAGTTGTGCTACCTTACATACTTTGGATGTCATATCTTTGTTTTTTATTATTATTAAATCCGGGTGGTCACTTATATCAATGTTATATACTGTATATCATCCAGTCCTAAAACTTGTATAGATTTTGTCAGACTTTATCGAAAAACATCCAATTATGCAGAATATAAGATGGTAAATATTTAATTTATGAGTTGTCAACACAATATATAACAATACAATATACAGGGTATGATTTTCCCCAAAATTCAACATTATGACACAAAATGATAACTGCGAATTTATGTTTCTCTGCCTGGAGTCCAGTTATTTCTGTGAATTGCAAATTTTGGCATTCACGCTGAAAACCAATGCTGCCACTGCCTTCTTTTTGCAACTCAGCGGGCGTAACCACAGTCACTTTGGCCGACGGTGACGTCAGATGCATACCTCGATACTCTAATAAGCATAAAATACATAGCATAGCACACACGAATATAGGGTATAGTACTACAAAAATACTTAATACTAAAAATACTCAATAAAAACTACAATATTTTAACACTTCTTCTACTCATTTTTTCCACCCCACTGAGCTCACTGCAATGCATTCTTAGTAAAGAACATGTGAATTTGGCCTGGGGCATGATAAAACAGGCGGGGGGGGGATCCCATAGACTTACACTGAAATAAGGAACCAAGCCATTTCTGGAAATCAGAATATCATAGAGAATTGGAGATGGGTTCTTTCGATTTAAGGTCTTTTAACACCAAGGACGATGACTATAACGTTTTAATAGTCATTCTAATTCTATGAGAATAGGGAAGTCCACTCCACAACAATATCACTAATGACACAGAAGTACAATTTTGTTGGAATCACTTTCACTTCCAGAACCATAAGAACACTGACAGCCAATCAGAATCCATCCTGCTTGAGCATTTAAAGCAGCAGAGGACAAAACCACAACAAGCTTATAATAAACAGAACACTATCGTCTGTTGGTCTGGATGCAAATATAGTTACAGTTATTTTTATAGTTATCGTTCATGGAGTGAATGTGCCTTTAGGCCAGTAAAGCATTCCAATATGTAGGCTTATGCTATTATGCTGTTAGCAACATGCAAACTTCAAACTGTTAAAGGGTTAGTTCACCCAAAAATGAAATTTCTGTCATTAATTACTCACCCTCATGTCGTTCCACACCCTGTTCATCTTCAGAACACAAATCAAGAGCTTTTTGATGAAATCTGAGAGATTTCTGTCCCTCCATTGACAGCTACACAACTACCACTTTGACGCTTCAAAAAGTTTGAAGTCATATGAATTGAGTGGTTTAGTTTAAATTTTCTGAAGAGGCGATCACTTTGTATGATGAACAGATTTAATTTAGGCTATTATTCACATATAAACATTGATCAACTCACACATCAGATATGGTAAACGGAAGCTCAAGCATGTTTGATTGACAAGTGCGAGAACCAATGAGGTTCATTCTCCTGTTTCGCAGGTTCGGTTGAGCTTCTGTTTATATTCGCTGATCAATGTTTATATGTGAATAAAAGCCTGAATTCAATCTGTCCGTCATATAAAGCGATTGAGTCTCAATTAATATGGATTAGTTTTACAATCTCTTTTTGAACTTTTTGAAGCATCAATAGCTGTCTATGGAGGGACAGAAATCTCTAAGATTTCATCAAAAATATCTTAATTCGTGTGATGAACGAAGGTCTTACAGGTTTGGAATAACATGAGGCTGAGTAATTACTAACTCTTCAATATCAAATGTGAGTTTTTCAGAAAATTAAGCCTAAAAATCTAGCTGCATTAAAGGTTTGAAAACACAAAACTGGCCCTTCATTAATATAAAGTAACTCCCTCCCTGTAAACGTACTGCACTATCAGTCCCGTTCTCAGTTACAGTCCTGCAAGGGAGGTCAGGTATCTCATCTAATCCAGGGTGTGTCATAGAAACTGTGCCATTGAGTGGACACAAAGCCATCCAGACAGATGGCTGAGCTGTTACATATTGCACACAATAACCAACATCTGTCTTTCTGCCCTTAGTACCTCAACTAGGAGGACTCTGTGACAAAAGGGAACAACCTTTCCGAATTACAGGAGGACGCCCGGAGAACAGTTTTATGGCCTTTCTTGCACAAGTTTTGATAAGGGAAACTATTGACAGATAAGTGCCAAAGGGTGACTTTCACCTGTAACCTACGGCCAGGGGCGAGACACGGCAGTCAACTGGGTGTGAGACTACACCTTTCCTGAATGTTCACGTTGTTTAGAACTTCCTGTCCAGATGGATTTGCAACTTCCTTCTGCTGAAATGGTAGAAATGCTGTTACTATAACAGGTTTTTTTGCATTAATAAGTATTAGGCTTGCCGCTTGCCTGTTGGGGCAGCTTTTAAGGGGAGTGTGCTTTGTAAGAAAGTACAAAACATGACTCAAGAATTGAAGAACTGGTGCCAAGGGAAAGGAGGGTGGGGGGCTCACGTTTTTGTTCAGTAGACTGTAGGACAATATTTTTCCAATGAATATGTCATTTTTAAGATTAATAAATGTAATATGATAGTTCTTCCAGAAATTATAAATGTTTTTGTGTTTTGTATGTGCATTCAATGAATGTCCACAAAACCCAAACAGAAAACAGTTAAAGTCGCCATGAAATCAAAATGGATAAAGCCTTTTTAATGGAGTATTGTAGTATTTATTGTAGCACATCATTACTGTTTTAAAATTCATGCGCCCTCATAATCTTTAATCAAAATAACTTCCCCCCTCTTGCAACCACATCTCTTATCTGATGATATGTGTACTGGTACAAGGGCGGAGCACCTGTCACTCACATGACATCACAGCAATAGCAAATGACAATGATCCAATCAAGTCCCACCCTACTTTTTTTTGTTGTTGTTGTTGTTCAAGAAGTGTTTCACTCAGATATCACAATAGGGAAGAAAAGATTGTAACTTCTGTTTCATGGCGACTTTAAGATTATTGACAACAATATGTTAAAAATCTGAAAAATGTCTTTGTGTTTGTTTGTCTATTTAAGAAAAGGGCCCAAAGCAATACTGGACCCCACTCTCCGAAAAATGCGGTTTTACCATGGAATTGGGCTACTTTAACACTGTTGTTGCAGGTTGTTTTTCATGTCCGCGGGTTTAAGCGACTACAAATAACATGATATTTATCCTCTGAAATGCTTATTTTACCAGGAGAACCCCGCCAATAACGCAGATTTTACCCCCCAGAATGTGATTTTTACCAGGGGGGACCTCCCTGAAACACGATTGGGCTACTTTTGGGCTAATTTTGAGTAGCAATTGGGCGGGTTTTGTTGTGAAAACCTGGCAACCCTGCCACTGACTTTCATTATATGAACAAAAACAGTTGGAACATTCTTCAAAATATCTTCTTTTGTGTTCCTGTTACGGCCTGTGCCTTGTGTGTGACGTCATTACTCTGTTTCTTCCTGAGAGTTTTGATTGTAGGTCCGCCCTTGTGCACCTGCTTCTAGTTGCGTGTGCTGAAGGAGACTGAAGCGAGGAGACACACCAGCAAACAAGCTTTTTCCCTTGTTTCTTTATTTTGTCTTTATTTAAGTTGATTTGTTTGTCTTGGTTAAGTCAGGTATATATTTATTTATTTATTATTATTAATTTGGGTTTATTGTTGTGTATTGGGCATTTATTTGGGTTGTTTTTCCGTATGATAGGCTACGTGTTCCCGATTTCTTGTTGCTTGTTGAATAAATATTTAACGATGTACTGGGTTTCACGTGTCCTTCTTTGTGTTGCGGTTCCCCTTTTCTGCCTTTAAAGTAGGGGTGCGTAACATAAACTGGGGGCTCGTCCGGGATTTTTATTTATTTATTTTGTTGAGCAAATTATTATAATGGTGCAAAACAAA
Organism: Chanodichthys erythropterus; assembly: GCF_024489055.1. Classification (NCBI taxonomy): domain Eukaryota; kingdom Metazoa; phylum Chordata; class Actinopteri; order Cypriniformes; family Xenocyprididae; genus Chanodichthys; species Chanodichthys erythropterus. The sequence continues at coordinate 18,387,104 of NC_090244.1, forward strand.
CTCCGGATAGGTAGCGTAAACCATGAGGACCGTGTCTAACGCCAGCCCTTACTACGGTTTACTGATTTATTGTTTTTCCTTTGTTATTTTAGTTTGTTATTTTTGGAGGTAAACCGGGGGGAGGCTCACCTCTCAATCGGTACCCTCTGAAGACTAGTTCGGTTTTATTTAATTTTTGGCTTGGTAGGTTTAGGCCTGGAGTTGTTTGCGCTATTGAAAAAGTAAATTTAAAACAGAAGAAAAAGTAAATTACAATCAACATAAGGGTACATAAATGATTATAGAATACTTTGGATGCATTTTGTTAATGTCTAGTGACTTGCCAAGTTATAAGGGAAAACCTTTCTTCTAGCTCACCAGATTTTAACCTGTCCTGTAAATATCCTTCATGCAGCTTGTCAACAACAAACAAAAGCAGGAAGCAATTATAAGACATCCTCAGGCAACCATTCATATCACTCACCTTCCAAGTTCATCACCAATATCATAGAAATCCTCCACTTTTTGTTGTTTGAACACAGCCATTCCTAATGTCCTCATTGATGATGATGTCTCGGTAAACAAGGGACAGCAGGCCAAATCTGTCTTAAAGTGTCCCTCGAGAATCACACAAGCTCAGGGAAGTTCTGTTGAATTGTAGGGTGCAACTCTGAAAGTCACAGACACTCACATAAGCACATGTTCCAGCATGCTGCACTGCATTCCTTCACTTGCAAGAAGGTGTACGAAAATGTATTGCATTTTCCTTATTAGGATGTATAATGCAATGTGATCATGTAAAAAAAAAAAAAAAAACCTTGGCACTTCAAGTTTAGCTTACTGAAGAATGAAATGTCAAAGCGGATCATTAAAAGTGATCAAATTACTTTCTTTAGAGGAAAATGAGGGTTCAATGTCATGAGAATTATCAGGTGAAATTGAGACTGCTGTCTAGGTGTTTAAATGCCAACCACCCTGTGCAGCATTAGTGTTCTGACAGGCTGACTGTACTTACAGTTTTATTGTTACAAAAGTAGAATACATTGATGATATTATGAAAATATTTACCTCATAAACTGTTACTGTTGTTACTATATGAGCTGCATACCCAGTTAACAAACATATGTACTAAGAACGTTTTCTATCCTTCCCATTAAGTTATGAAAACATTATATACATAATGTGCCCTGAATTTTCAAAATAACCAGTTTTATAAACGTTTTAAAACATTTTTGGTTGTGCAAACTTTGAAGGAACCTTCCTTTTGTTTATTGCAGACATTTTTAGAAAGTTAGCGACATTTAAAAAAAAAAAAACAGAATTTAAAAAACGTTCCATAAACGATGTGTAAAGTTATTAAAGAACAGACAACTCTGAACAAACGTTCTATTAATGTAAACAGAACGCTTGTTCATAACTTTGTTAGAACGTTAGAAAAGTTCTGAGAACGTTCACTATTTGCTGGGTAATGACCATGAGAATCATTCACACAATAATTTCTCCTCCTGTTCACAAGTTTTACAAGACACGAACTACAAGAAGCGTTTACTTCAGTTATTCGATATTGTAAATTAGTAAAAACATATATAAAAGGCTATATAATAATAAAATGGGATGTCTTACCTCTTTTTAAGAAATGACTCTTATATTACTGTATTCCGCTGACATTTGTAGCATATTCCCGTGTCTGAGCTCGTTTTATGCGCGAGTCGCGCTGTTCAACTGGAGACTGGATGAGCGCGCGCGCTTATGTTGTCAATCTCGAGCTCGCTCACGCGCCACCTGTTGAGCGCAGCGGTGATGTCAGATTGACAAATCTTTCTAGTGAATCAGTTGAACCGTTTCAAGCACACCGTCATTTAGAAATTGATTTGAATAGTTAGTTTTCTAATCAAAATGCTATTTTCAGTCAGTTTTTTGGCTATTTTAATCGTTCAAACTTAGATTACTCGATATATTTTGGCTTTTTCCACAGCATGTTTGTGCTCTTATTCCAAAATATTCAATTTTAAGCTTGTGCCATCATGTGTTGGATAGACATGAAGACTGTAGCTCGAGTAAACCAATAATTTGACTGGAGTAGAAACGTTACAAATAATATTTACTGGAAATAAATGACAGTAACAAATATACGAAATAGGGTTTTAATAAATAGCAAGATATGTAAATTGTTTCGAGTATATTATACGCTTCAGCGTTCATGACTACTGAAGCGTATAATATACTCGAAACAATTTACATATCTTACTATTTATTAAAACCAAAACCCAATGATTATGTCTGATTTGAGTAGGCCAGTTCATTTGGTTCGGTTCCTTTTCAGTGATTCGGTCAAACCCGGTTCGCGAATCAGTTTGTATCAACTATGAATGATTTATTAGGGCACGCTGTGAATTTTGGAGTCAAGGATACTAAATCAATAATTTAGCCTGCTGTCTTTATTGCTTGTGTTTGCTGTATTATGTTTGCACTGTTATCGCCATCTGCTGGACATAATAAGAAACAACCGAGGTGCATCTGTTTGAGACACCAGGACTGCGTTCCAGTTCGGTTTTTAAATGCCCTTCCCTCGCTAACTTCCCTCGGTCTCGTTGACTCGGATGTACGTCATTGCTTACGTTGCACGAGTGCCCACTTCTGACGGAACCTTTGCAATGGGCTGAACTGGAACGTCCTAAGCCCTTGATCACTTGGAATCCGCAATGGAGCTGATTTTTTTTTTTTTTTTCCCTTACAAATGTGTTTAATACAGCATTCTATATGTATATATGTGTGTTTTAAATGTTTAAAAAATAATTAATATATCATAGAATTGTTTGTGGTAGGGTAAATTAAACACCATATGCAGTGATGTCATAATCGTGTTGCATTGTGGGTTATGGAGCTGCCTGAAGTGTACATGTGAAGTAGACTCGCTCCTTCGGTTAAAATCGAGGGAGCGAGGGTCTGTCCATGTAAACTTCCCTCGTCCGCTTCACGAAGTGGAACGCACTTCAAAATGGCGGCAGGGATTCCCCCGAGGGGAAGTGTGTAGGGAAGTTTGCAAGTGCGTGTCTAAAACTGGAGTGGAACGCAGCCTATATAGTCGATAAATAATGTAGGGGTCATTGACGATTAAAGGATTAGTTCACTTTCAAATTAATTTTTCCTGATAATTTACTCACCCCCATGTCATCCAAGATATTCATGTCCTTCTTTCTTCAGTCGAAAAGAAATTACGGTTTTTGATGAAAATATTCCAGGATTTTTCTCCATATAGTGGACTTCAATGGCCTCCAAACGGTTGAAGGTCAAAATTACAGTTTCAGTGCAGCTTCAAAGGGCTTTAAACGATATCAGACGAGGAATAAGAGTCTTATCTAGAGAAACGATTTTAAAAAAATGTAAATGTATATGCTTTATATAAACAAATGATCGCCTTCCAAGTGGTTCCGCCAAAACCACACTTTCTGTTTGTCTTACGCTGTATGTCCTACGCCTTCCCTATTGTACTTACGGAAAAAATGGAACTGCCACTGCGTTCGTTCCATAAGTAGAATTCTTCAAAGGGCTTCAAAAGCTTACGCTGTATGTCCTACACCAGGGATGGACAACTCCGGTCCTGGAGGGTCAGTGTCCTGCAGAGTCAGTGTCCTGCAGAGTTTATCTCCATCCCTGATAAAAACTCACTTGCCTATAATTTTCTACTAATCCTAAAGACCTTGATTACCTGGTTCAGGTGTGTTTGATTAGGGTTGGAGCTAAACTCTGCTGGACACTGGTCCTCCAGGACCGGAGTTGTCCATCCCTGGTGTAGGACATACAGCGTAAGCTTTTGAAGCCCTTTGAAGCTGCACTGAAACTGTAATTTTGACCTTCAACTGTTTGGAGGCCATTGAAGTCCACTATAAGGAGAAAAATCCTGGAATGTTTTCCTCAAAAACCTTAATTTCTTTTCGACTGAAGAAAGACATGAACATCTTGGATGACGTGGGGGTGAGTAAATGATCAGGAAAATTTAATTTGAAAGTGAACTAATCCTTTAAGGTTTTTAAAAGTGCAAAAATAGCATAATGGAGATATCATTGATTTTGATGTTTTATTAAGTGTTAACAATGAGATTATGTGGTTTTTATAATCAATTAGCACTGCTTTTGTCATTTTTTACAAGATGGACAAAATTTGTCACCAAAAAAGTAATTTGGTTTAACCAAAATTTTGGTTTTACCAAATGATGATATTTTCAAACAATGATAACAGGCTGATATCTAGCAAAAAGACAATCAAACATTTTATATTTAGTACAAGTTTTTAAAATATTACAAGATTTCTCATGTTTTATAGCGGTTGCACCGAATGACCTGATATTTTGGGACATGCGTATAAGCAAGTGAAAACATGAATTTTTCAAGTAGTTAAGTTACTTTGCTTCATGACCATGCGGTCCTTTGCAGGTGTGTGAATGATGTCACATCCTGTCACATGATATTGACCGCATGACTTGATCCAAAATGGTCCCTTTATATTTTAAAGTATCAACACGCGCCAAGGGACCATTTTGAATCAAGTCATGCGGTCAATATCATGTGACAGGATGTGACATCATTTAGACACCTGCAAAGGTGGTCGAGAAAAGCAAAGTAACTAACTCTCTCTTAACTATTTGATCAAAACATTCCAGGATTATTCTCCTTATAGTGGACCTTCAATGGACTCCAGATGGTTGAAGGTCAAAATTACAGTTTCAGTGCAGCTTCAAAGAGCTTCAAAAGCTTATGCTGAATGTCCTACGCCTTCCCTATTCTACTTGATCCAAAATGGTCCCTTTATATCGGTTACTCCGAATGACATCAATAAAATTCATTTTTCCAGACATTCTTTCTCATAACAAAGCGACTTCTACACATCATTTTAATACCATTTTGCACTATGTTGATATATGATGTTATAAAATCAAGCCAGAATAAAAAATATATACATTTATTACATTTTAAGATTTATTACATTTTGATATTTTAATCACAAATGAAATGGCTGTATTGGCCTTTGGACGGTTAAACCGAATGACCTTTTGACACTTTTAAATCTTTAAAATACCTTTATATGTAGCAAAATATAATTAAAACCTTTTGGATTCAATAAAAGAGATCTAGTTGTGCTACCTTACATACTTTGGATGTAATATCTTAGTTTTTTATTAAGTCCTTTGGGGAAAAAAATGACCCGTCACGTCATTGAAGAGTATATTTTCAGATGTCGCAGGATTTAATATTTTAAAATATGACCATCACAAAAACAGGAACTCTATTGTTGTGCTAATGCAGTATTTCCTGTGAAACGGTTTGTTTTCATGTAGGAAGACCTGGTATTGTTCATGTAGAGCGCAGCTGCTGAGACAGGCGATAAAAGTGTATATAAAAACTACACAACAATTGTATGCAATAGACATTTATTGTATAATCATGCATAAGTAAAAAAAACAACAAAAAAAACAAAACAAAAACAGAACTGGATGATTATAATGACGCAAGTTTCAGTAACATTTCTTAAGAATTCAATAATTTCGTTTACTCAAAGGCCTGTGCAACAGCAACAAAGACGGTTTGAAATCATAGCTTACTCACTGAACACGTACAGCTCACGTAACATACTTGATGGCTAAATAACATGGGTAGTATGAAAAAAATTAAGGAATCTCCCAACAATGTATGTAAAGAAAAAATATGTAAATGAGGGATTAGACCGTCTTAAAAATCAGGTTCTTTATAAGGGCAGTGTGGCTGACAAATCTACGTCCTACATGTAAAACCTTGTTTATTATGAGAGACCAGCTCTCAAAGTAAACCAAACCAGACAACAGTTTTACATCTTTGTTTGTCATTTGCAGTCAAACAAGCAGGTGTTAAAATGTATAATATGCATATTATATCACACTGCAGTGGCACAGAAAAGAGATTAACCGCACTAAATGTGAAGTAGATGTACATGCTCTGATATTTAAAAGCTTTTCCAAGCATACATAAGTGAAAAAAGCTGACTTCAAAGCCAAATTGTACATGGAAAATTAAGAAAAGTGCTACTGATTTAGATCAACATTCCCTCATTATACAGGCCCTTATGGATTCTTATTCCATTTTCGATTTTAAGTGAATTTCAGCAACAACATATATTTGAAACTTTTGACAAAAACAAAAAAAAATAGTTCACATTTTCCATATTATTATCTTCCTTTTAAGCAGCTTTTTTTTGTGGACTTTAGACTAAAATGATAACTATAACAACAGGAAATTATTGTTAGAATACTTAAAATTGAAGAGGACAGAAACAAAGAAAACATACGTGTAACAAATGTATCTAAACAATTAAAAGTACCAATAAGACTGCAGCAAATTGTGCTTCTAGAACCTAAACACACAAGAGCTGATACTTGTGAAACACTTTAAGATGTCATTCTGAGATATGGCAGGGTTTGGCAATGAACAGACAGGAAGATCTATCTTGTGAAATGTACATTATTGTGTTCGCCATGTTTCCATGCCTCAATTGGACAGTGAATTAACCCAAAAATGAAAATTGTGTCATTAATTACTCACCCTCATGTTGTTCTACACCTTCATTCATCTTCAGAACACAAATTAAGATATTTTTGATGAAATCCGATGGCCCTGCATTGCCATCAAGACAATTAACACTTTCAATGCCCAGAAAGCAACTAAAAACATATTTAAAACAGGTCATGTGACTACAGTGGTTCAACCTTAATGTTATGAAGCGACGAATCAGTGGTTCGGCGCGTGAAAGTCACGTGAATTCAGTAAAAGGCTTTGTTACATGGTAAGTGTGTCAAAATTTCAATGGTTCACCACTGGGGGGCGTGACTTTGGCAGTTTGAACGCTCCGAACCACTGATTCGAAACAAAAGATTCGTAAAGCTTCATGAAGCAGTGTTTTGAAATCGCCCATCACTAGATATTGTTGAATAAAGTCATTATTTTGTAATTTTTGGCGCACAAAAAGTATTCTTGTCGCTTCATAACATTAAGGTTGAACCACTGTAGTCACATGAACTGTTTTAAATATGTCTTTAGTAGCTTTCTGGGCATTGAAAGTGTTAATTATCTTGCTGTCAATGATTTGCCATTGGATTTTATCAAAAATATCTTAATTTGTGTTCTGAAGATGAACGAAGGTCTTAAGGGTGTGGAACGACATGAAGGTGAGTAATTAATGACACAATTTTTATTTTTGGGTGAACTAACCCTTTAAATGACTCAGAATGGGAATGAACAGTACCGAATGTTTAGAAAGAGGGCAAGTCTTGTAAACCTGAATTTGATTTATATCAAATTATCATACAGTATAATATGTGCTAGGATTACCAATAGTATGTAAACAAATGATACGGTTTAATAAGTGCGAATGAAAGAAAAAAAAAAGTGTTGGTGTCTAGTAATATGTCCAGCATAATGCAAGTGACTCAGAATTTTGACACTTGCACCAGCACTACCTAAATAGTTACTTTAATACTGATTTTGGTTAATATGTACAAATGGAAGAAATGTTGGTCAATTAAAAGACAATGAAAAAAGGCATCCGTTTTTGATTAATCAAAAGGAATACTGTTCTTTGGTCTCTTGAAGTCACAGTTTGTTGAATGAAATACACTGAAAATAAGACACGTTGTGATTGGCTAATGCTTTTCAGGTCTGTTCCCTTATTGGCTGTGGTTCAGCTGTCTTCCTCGTCGTCACTGATGAGTGTGCGGCCATCCAGAGTGTTGTCTCGCTCCCGCAGGAAGGTCTGGCGGATGGCTTCCAGCTCGGTGAGCTCCAGGCGGACCTTCTCCAGGTGGAATGTGCGGCGGTTCTGGATCTGTCTCAATGGGAATGGGTTCATGTCCACAAAGGCCATGCTCATCAACTTCCTGTAAGAAACACGAATAATTATGATAAAGAATAAGTGTGTGTATAAATACATACACCCTCACTGGCCACTTTATTAGGGTACAACTGTTTAACTGCTTCTAATCACATGGCAGCAACTCAACACATTTTAGACATGTAGACATGGTCAAGATGATTCAAAAGTTCAACCGAGCATCAGAATGAAGAAGAAATGTGATTTAAGAGAACGTGGCATGATTCTTCATGCCAGACAGGCTGGTCTGAGTACTTTAGATATTGCTGATCTACTGGGATTTTCACACACAACCATCTACAGGGTTTAAGCCTGGAACACATCAAGCCGACACCGACGAACTAGTGGTGACGAAAGCAGACTGCGGGGTTGGCTCACGTCGGCAGCATCTGGGTCCAAAGTTGCCCTGACACCCCAAACCAACGCTCGACACCAGACGGCCAAGTAGCACGTCAGTTCTGCGCCTGCGTAAGAAGAAATGCTTTTCCGTACCAGCAAGTGGCAGTAGCTGAACAGCCAATCAGAAAGATCAATGACCCGACTGACCGACGAGCTCAGACAGCGATTCAACATGTCGAATCGGCTGAAAAAAAGTCGACAAGGACCAACTTCAGCCAACGGTGCCGAACACACTGAGAAAACTTAGTCGGCCGACGAACAAAAACTGCCTGACGGCCGACCGTCGGCTTGGTGTGTTCCGGGCTTTACAGAGAATGGTTTGAATGATAGAAAATATCCAGTGAGCGGCAGTTCTGTGGATGAAAATGCCTTGTTGATGCCAGAGGTCAGAGAAGAATGACCAGACATGTGTTTGGTGTAAACAACATGAAATCATGGATCCATCCTGCCTAGTATCAACAGTTCAGGCTGCAGGTGGTGGTTTAATGGTGTGTTGGATATTTTCTTGGCACACTTTTGGCCTCTTAGTACCAATTGAGCGTCATTTAAACTCCACAGCCGAACTGAGTATTGTTTCTGACCATATCCATCCCTTTATGACCACAGTGGACCATCTTCTGATGGCTACTTCCAGCAGGATAACACACCATATCACAAAGCTCAAATCATCTCAAACTGGTTTCTTGAACATGACAGTGAGTTCACTATACTGAAACTGACTCCAGAGTCACCAGATCTCAATCCAATAGAGCAGCTTTGGGATGTGGTGGAACGAGAGATTCCCATCAGGTATGTGGAGCCGACAAATCTGCAGCAACTGTGTGATTCTTACAGGTTAATATGGACTAAAATCTCTGAACAATTTCCAGTTCCTTGTTGTTGATATATATTAGTAATAAACAATTAATCAACAAACTAATTGATCCAAAATGTCAACATAAACAAATCACAAAACTACAACTGTATTGTTTCCAAAACATTTCTAAACATTCTTATATTATAAATAAAAATAATAATAATAATAATAATAATAAATAATAATAATAATTAAATTAACACAAATTAAAATATTATTTATCTATCTACTTATTATTAAAAATAATATAATAATAAATGTATAAACAAAGTCATTATAAAAATCAATATTTTGACAAAAAAAAATAATAATAAAAAAGTCACACAATTATTGTATTTTCATGATCATACACACCTTGCATCCAAGATGGTACGTGTGAAGTACCGAAGGTACTTGAAAATGGTCATGGGATCCTGGAGCTTTAGAAATTCCTCTTCTTTGTACTTGAAGAGCGCAAGAGCAAATCGGAACATTATCTGGCAGGGTAAAAAGAAACGTCAAAAAATGTCAGCAATCATGGAGCACAACTGTCACACTGAAACAATCAGACTCATGGAAATTAATAAAAAAACGTGAGTATTAGTATTATTATCTGTATTAAAGGATTAGTTCACTTTCAAATTAAAATTTCCTGATAATTTACTCACCCCCATGTCATCCAAGATGTTCATGTCTTTCTTTTTCAGTCAAAAAGAAACTATGGTTTTTGATGAAAACATTCCAGGATTATTCTCTTTATAGTGGACTTCAGTGGAGCCCAAATGGTTAAAGGTCAAAATTACAGTTTACAGCGATCCCAGATGAGAAATAAGGGTCATTTAAATAACGTCGCTCATTTTCTAAAAAGAAAATTACAAATTTTATAAGTTTTAACCAGAAATGCTCATCTTGAACTAGCTCTCGTCTTCTCTATCTGAATTGCGGCAGTGTAGACGCTGCTAAGTGTATTACTGCCCTCAACAGGTCAAAGTTTGAACTAAATTGTCATATACAATATGCTAGTGCAAGTATATAACAATTAGTTCAAACTTTGACCTGTGGAGGGCAGTTATACACTTAGCAGCGTCTACACTACCGCAATTCTAAGAGAAGAAGAAGAAGAGAGCTACTTCAAGATAAGCATTTATTGTTAAAACGTATAGAAGTTTTTATTTGTTTTGTTTTGTTTTTAGAAAATGAGTGATGATTTCTCTAGATAAGACCCTTATTCCTCATCTGGGATTGTGTAGAACATTTTGAAGCTGCAATGAAACTGTAATTTCAACCGTTTGGGCTCCATTAAAGTCCACTATAAGGAGAATAATCCTGGAATGTTTTCATCAAAAACCTTCATTTCTTTTCGACTGAAGAAAGAAAGACATTAACATCTTGGATGACATGGGGTGAGTAAATGATCAGGAAAATTTAATTTGAAAGTGAACTAATTCTTTAAGTGTCATACATTAAGTTAAGGATTTACAATGCTCATTTTAGGTTTGTCAGTACATGTTTCATGTCATCTGGTTTTGTTGTTTTATATAAACTGAGTAATGTTTACTAGGCTTCGAGGTATCTGTAGGGCCCTGTTTACACCTGGTATTGAGATGCTTTTAAACGGGGTCTAAAATGTTTTGAGCTTGTCCACTTTCAACCACTTCCAGAGGTAGTCAAAATCACATTCGAACAGATTGTTTTTGTAGTGTTAATGCTCATATTGGCAAAGACTCTCTACTCTCCACCTACTGACCTAATGCATAAACATTATGGGAAGCACGCTAGCCAGATGGGATTTAAACTTTATCAGCTAATGACCCAAGTTTGGTTCGAAGACGAAAAACATATCAAATCACAATGTTCTCTCACCATTCCTGATTTCTAACACACACTTACAGCGTTCGGCTGGTCTTGAGGCTGCCAGAGCACAAACAAAAGCTGCTGCTCTCCATATGTTTTTCCATCGTCTTCGACCATGTTCATATGTAAATTGCTAAAGCTTATTTTGTCCATTAGATTGAAAGATCTGAAAAAGCCCATATATTTAACTGCCCAAGAACCCTCCCCTTGAACGGGTATGTGTCTCCCTCCTCTACTTGTGACCAAAATGCATCTTAATACTAGTTGGAAATATGGCCTAGTATATAGTCCGTGCACAGCTGTTTGATTCTGATGTGTGGTATTATTCTATGTTGAAGGAACAAGTCGCATTAATTCTTCATACCTTGGGTCCCTCATAGAGAAAAGCATCCCAGATCTTGAAGAGGATGTCACTGACCACGCTGTCCACAAACACAACCAGGAACCAGTTGAAGGTGATAAGGGAGAAGTCTACCTTATAGTGCTCAAAATGAGCATGAAGCCTGGGTAACTTCTCGTACATCAGGTCCTTAAACACTCGCTGATCTACCTACATCAAAAACAAGATACAGTCAAAAACAATCAATAAACCAAAGGATTTTGTAACTGGATACAAATATATATGATATAAATATTATATTCAAGCCATTTAAAATATTTTATTTTGGACCCTATTGCAGTCACATGTCAGCAATGACAAGCCATAAACAGGAGTGTGCCAATAACATGGTTTCAACTGAAAAGCAATGAGCAAGTCACTACGTATCTGATCATGTGGTTAGTAATGTAAATCCTAGGTAAAACGTGAAATGTTGTATAAGGCCAAAATGTGGTAAAGTTTGTTCTGCAAGTATGCTAATGTCTTGACGATGGAAAGTCACTGTGACAGATGACAAAAAAATAAAAGATGTGCTGTTAGCCTGCTGCTCATGAGTCATATCCAGCAAAGTATGCATCAAGCCCCAGCTCTGCTCCAATTTTACAACCTTGCGGGAGTTTTTGGGGAATTTTTCACGACTGTGAGTGAGTGAACAATCTTGAAACAGTACCTGTGAGCCTAGCAGTGTTTTAGTGTAATAGTCACGTGGCATGAAAACCTCCACAATGGCCACGAGACACCAGAAAGCATCTTCTTGGTCCAAATACAGAAGAGCAATAGCTGCCAGCCTGAGAGAGAAAACAAAATTCAGAAATCTTTTTCAGATACAGACATTTAAAGGCCCACTGAAGTGCCTTAAAATGCACAGCATTATTCAATGTGTTAATGTAATTTCCACTAGGGCTGTCAAACTATTAATCGCATACAAAATAAAAGTTTGAGTTTGCATAATATATGTAAATAATATGCATATATAAATACACACAAATTAATGTATATATTTAAGAGAAATGTGTTATTTATGTACAAAAAAATTATTTATATATAATATAAATTACATAAAAATATAAATATACTTGTAAATATTTCTCAAATATATTTAAATATTTATATGTGTTTGTATTTATATATACATAATAATTACACACAGTACATCCACATATATTAGGCAAACTCAAACTTTTATTTTGTATGCGATTAATCGTGATTAATCGTTTGACAGCCCTAATTTCCACTGAAACACGAAGACAAGGCATGACATATCAAGCAGCTTTAAAATAGCCAATAGCGTTTCATTTAGATCACAGCTTGGCCAGAGCTGTTGAACTTGGTAAAGCCTCAGTTATATATAGTGCACTATGTGCCATTTAACATGAAGAAAATAGTAAATTTGCAAGCAAGTGACCAATTTTAGCCGCAGCTTTAGCATCTATTTTTAATGTAGGGGGCGGGACGCTTCAGATTCTAGAGAGCATTTGATTGGACAGAAAATCTGTTGAAAAGTGTGAGGTGCAGAGTGATGTCATCAAAATCACTGATCCATATTGGAGGAAATGAGAGGTGAAGTGAGTTTTGAATGCTTATATCTTCTAAATTCGCATTTGTGACCCGTCACGGAAACCAGGGACACAAGTCGGCAGCACAACTATTGAGCAAACTGAGAAAGAAGCGTTTTTTTTTTTCTTCAAAATTTGTGATTTTCGTTTTTTTGCAGAATCTGTTAGTTGAGATCATGAAGAAGTATCTCCGTGTTTTAGATAGCAGTATTGGTATATTTAAAAGCGTACATTTTGAGGATGAAATCGGCTTGTTTTTCAGAGATTCTATCTCGCAGTAGGGGCGTGTCAATGTTTGTTTGTATTTCCATACTGGAATCGGATACGCCAGGTTTTGTTTCTTTTGTTATTGCCGCCGCCCTCCAAGGGAAGCGTGGCTACTTATTTATGCAGCGCTCTGGCCGGCTCTAGCTGATATCAAAATTTAATGAAGATGGACGCCGCAAAGAATATCGCAGACGAGCTGAACCATGGCCGTTACACCGAAAATGTTTGAAAGTACAACATACGGCTGGATTCTTTAGCTGCGGAAAAAGAGTGGCAGGACATGCGAATTATTGGACATTTAGAGGCAAACAGACGCATAGTGCAAACTTCGGAGATGGTTACATCCACAAAGAAGACCCCGACAAAGAGAAAGTGTGCGTGAACAACTTATTTCATTGGAGGCAACAAGATCTTTTCTGTTTCTTATGGGGTGAGTTTCCATAAACATCAAAGTTTGTTGTTTTGTGTTCATTCTAAGAACACGTAGGCTACACGTTATCTCATGTGTCTATTGTTATTAGCTAGCTCAGGACTGTCGTTTTAATTGTAATCGTTAGCATCGTATCACTTGCCAAAAAAACCTATTACTATAATGGGCTTTTAGATGGTAATGTTAGCATGTTAATTTGAATAACGCTTCAACTGCTTGAATTGACTGGTGTGAATGACTTAGCTCATGTAAACATTACTATTCTTGAATTGAATGTGACGCTAATAATTTTAGCCAGTTACTACTTCTTAACAAGGATTTACTAATGTAATAGTAAATGTATCAGATTAAATTCCTACGTAAGTAAAAGTATAAAGTATCCGTAGCCGTAAAATGTGCGTTATAAGTCAAAAGTAAAAGTATTTATTGAAGAGTTTAAATGTACAGGATTTTTTTTAATCCTTTGACTCAAACCAGGTCTAACCACTAACTGAGGTCTAAACCAGGACTATACGGTTATCACAGAATCCTGTTCAAAAAGTTCTAATGTCAAAAAAGATAAATTACTGACATTTACAATGCACATTATCCTTTATGATTAATAGTATGCGGTCCGATTTTTCCCGTTGCATCTGTCGTTGCTATGCAACCATGCAGCTTTACAGGGGGTATGGCTTATCTAAATGAGATGTAAATGAGCCCTATTGTCACTCCCAGCAGGTGAGAACAGGCGAGAACTGCAAAATCTTTAGGTCATTTTCTGCCCTTTGAGCTTTTTTGAGTGCCTACCTTCAAATGGCCACAACTTCTCCAAATATTATCAGATTTCCATGTGTTACACATCGTTGGAAAGCTTGGAGAGTACACTTTCAGAATATGTGAATAACTCAAAATGCCGACTTGTGTCCCTACTTTCCGTGACTGGTCACATTTTGTCATTGTTGTGGAGAACACTAGCTTATAGATAACCTTAAGGATAACAAGAGCTGATGGAATCCTTTGTATCTGCTACCTGTTGAGGCCTTGGCAGTAGCCGATATCTGGATTCCTCCATGAGAAAGCCAGTAGCACGTTCCTGAGTTTCTGGATGCCATCTGAGTCAGGAGAGGCATAGTGCTTGTTGTTAGGGAGAGTCCGCAGAAGATCGAGCTCTATTTGCTTGCAGGCCGGGTTGGGTTTATCGTTTGCCATGCACAGAAGGTTTTGATAATAGTCTTTTGGCTGGCAGTCACGAAACTTCTTCACATGGAAGCTCACGCACCAGCTCCACACCTTGGATCGGTGGATGTGAGGCACCCCGTTTCGCATCAGCGCCTTCAGCTCTGGAGATCGAACCATCTCTCTGTTCATGGTGATGGCCAGGTAGTTGTCCCACTTCACTCTGACTGAAGTCTCCTGATCTGTCAGGGAGAGGGACTTCAGGTCCAGCGCTCTCTTTTTTGCTTCAAGTTTTTCCTCCTCATCCTCCTCTTCCGGGACAGTTTTGAAGCCAAAAATGTCATACTCACTATATGGGAAAGATAACATTATCACTGGTTATATTTACAATTTGTAACACAGGAGGCAACAATATTCAAAGTAACAAAGCCTAATTTAAATAGCAAGCTAGCAGAGATTAGTAAAACAACAATCTAGTAGTTGGCGAGTTGTCAAAACTTCCAAAAAATATTTTTAAATTTGTGTAAGGATAGATCCACGCAAGAAGAGAATGACATTTTTGTAGAAGCAAGAAAACATCCTGTTCCTGCAGACAAGTAGCATTTGAAAAACACAAACATGACCAAACATGTTTGAAGATTCTTCAGAAGTGTGGCAGCACAATAATGAAAGAAAGAAACAAAATAAAATTCAAACCTTATGGTGACAAAGCTAGTTGTACTGTTTGTTTTAGAAACAGAAAGTTTAAAAGGAGGCATATTCTTTACATTTGTATCATCATTTCCCACTTGAAATGTTAGTCAAGGTTTCTTGTACCAAAAAATGTACTTCTTACATGATCATCTCTACCTTCTCTTGGCCCCTTTCAATTAAACTGGCATTTTGTTACTACTGTACCTTTAAGACTGCAATATGTAAATAAACCTCTGCTATGACTGGACTCTTTGCATATGAAATGAATAACAATTCCCTGCCAAGTTACTGAATATAAGGAATTTATGTTGATATATATACAAGTACAGTCAACCTTTTCATGGTTGTGATTTCATTATCATGCCAAATTCTGAATAACTAATTGTTGCAGGAGAATTTGCATAAATTATTTAGATGCTTTGGTAACTTTGCATTGTAAACATTGAGTATGTGTATATATAACACCAAGGAAAATGCTATTCTTTGTGACATGACACTTTAAATTCTTAACCTTGGGTTTCAGTTACTGACACGTTTAGTTAGGTAGGTAGGTGGGTGGATGGGTGGGAAGGTTGGGTCATGATACCTGACAGCGTTGGGTTTGAGGATAGGGTGCTCCTGCTGGTCTGCGCTCTCCACCTGTAGTGCATCTTCTAGTAAGCGGGTGATGACTTCTCCACTATGGGTCTGCTCTGAGGAGGAGCACACAGGAGTCTTCACTTCCTGTAGTAGAACCAGGTACTTACTCTCCACCTGACACAGCTTGGCCTCCAAACTGGTGTACTGTAGAACACACAACAAAGGAGAAAAGAAAGCACAAAGAACAAAAATGATTCCTTTAGCAAACAAAATCATGTACAGACAACCTTGCAAAGGATAATGGAATGTTAGGGAAAAGGAAAAGGAAATGCTAACATGGCACATAAGAAAGAATCTGCAAACAAAACATTTAGGGTGGTTTGTGTGCATTTTGAGTAGCTGAAGTCACATACCTTTGCCTCTAGGGCTTTCTCTCTGGATTCAGCATTTCTTCTCAAGACCGTCAACTCAAGAATTTCTTTGTTCAAGAAGTTATTTTGAGATTTGTAACCCTGAAGACTGTCCTGGAGAAGTGTAAAAACCCAAAAGGTTGTATGTAAGACACTAAAAATAATGTACAGAGACCAAACATAACTACAGGTATGTACTTATACTGAGCTTGGACAAGCAACTGAAAGGACTAAATCTAAACATTATTTAACATTTCAGTAGTAGATTCAAAAATAGAGAAAACGCTTAACATTTGTTACCCAACAATTCCAACCCCTACTATGTTAATATACTAATTAGTTAACCATCACATCAAACATCATGATTATCATGAAACTAACCTACATTATACGGACAACTGATACCAAAAAGGATCTGAGACTTGAATTGGTCTTATGATCAAACACTCAAAACTTGACTTGAACTTTACGTCAAGGACTTCTGAACATGCCTTAATCTTGCCAATGTCAGATATATTTCACACTAAGCTATTAATAATCTCACAAACACATTCAGATCTACTGATTGGGAAAGTACACATAACAGTGTTCTTGTACTACCTTCAGGGTGACCAACTCTTGTTGTTCCCTAGTTGCACTAGGTGAGTTGCATTCAGGTGACTGGCTTTCTCCTTCATCACTCTGCTGGGAAAGTTTCATGATGACTTCGTCCTTGGCCTGAATGGTCTCCATGAGCATGCCCAGTTGTTCATTTATCTCACCAATTTTGATCTTCAAGCCTTTCAACTCCTGTTGAAGACTCTCCTTCTCCAAGGCTAGCCTCTCCATATGACCACAGAGATCTTTGATCTGGGTGTCCCTCTCTGCCAGGGCTTTCTCCACCTCTGTCTCATCTTGGTTATGATTTTGCGTTCCCATGTTCCCAGGAGGCACTGTGGAACGCCAGCTGCATTGGGAACTACGTAGTGTTTGTTGGAGAAGACGAACCAACTCCTAGTAGAAGGGAATACTGTGTGAATAAGCCTCTGATATAGTTCAAAAGAGCACAGTGACCCATCAATTACTTGGATAAGCTACTCAAACACACACACCAACTGATATGATCATTCAAAAAGGGGATCCTTTATAGTCACTGATCAACTTTTAAATTCCTGAGGTCAAAGTTTACTGTAATCCATTAGAACAGGGGAAGCCTACCCTGCTGCTGGAAGGCAACCATCCCACAGAGTTTAGCTCCAACTCTAATCAAACACACCTGACCTGGAAAATAACAGGCAGATTTGTTGAAGCAGAATTGGATCAAAGTCTCCAGGAAGGTAGCCCTCCAGGAGCAGAGTTGGCTACCCCTGCATTTGAACCAGTTACGAAAATGTAGACCTCCGTTTGAGACATTGGGCCCTTGTCTTCGCATCAGATTGTCTTAATTACTCATTCATTGCTTCTTACTTTTGTCTGGGACAAAAAAAAATAAATCAAGGGAATTCAGAACACTTGGAAAAAAAAAAAAAAAAAAAAAAAAAAAAAAAAAACCCTAGAACCCCATTTCCACTGAAATTACCTACGACAATTTGTCCCAGAAACTTTTTTTTTCCAGGAACTTCTTTTCCCCCAGACCTGTTGCTGTCCACGTTTTCATCGCACCCTAAAGTACTGTGAAGTTTAGGCAAATTAGTCTGGTGATGTAGGACTGCGCACAACTTTCTAGTTCCCGCTGGATTTCGTCCTCCGCATATAAGCTTAATAAAACATGAAACTTGTTGTCAGCCCATGAGTCGTATTTTTTAAACTCCATTAATAGCCGTGTTTCCGCCGCAGGAACTTTCCCCAGGAACTAGGGACTTTGGAGTGGTAATTAGTGAGTTTTGATCGCAGGAACGAGGGTCTAAATAAAGTTCTCCCCTCAAAACATCCCTGCTCGTGAGGTAGTACTTTTTCAAAGTTCAGGAACTTCAGGACTTGGCTGCTGAACATGCTGATTGGTTGAGTTCACACAGCATTTTATTTCAACCACCATTTTTAAAAGTCTGTTGCGGTACGTGCATTAAGAGTTGTTTGCTATTCAAATCAACATTGGAGTTTAAAAATATGACCGATGGTTTAGACTTTATTATGGAAAGTCACGCGCAGTCCTACGTCACTGGACTTATCTTTACAGTACTTTAGACCGCAGGGGAAACATAGACAGCAACATGGGGGGAAAAGTACCTGGGAAAAAAACTCATGGGACAAATTGTTCTGGTGAAACGAGGCTGTTGATTCGAATTGCAAACAACTCTTACTGCACGCACCACAACAGACTTTTAAAAATGGTGTTTGAAATAAAATGCTGCATGGAGTCAATCAATCAAAATGCTGCGTGAACTCAACCAATCAGCATGTTCAGCACAGAAAATCCCACCGCTGAAAGTTCCTTAACTTTGAAAAAGTACTTCCTCGTGAGCAGGGACTTTCTGAGGGGAACATTTTTACCTGGAATTTCATTTAGACCCTGGTCCCTGCAGTCAAAACACACCGAGTACCACTCCAAAGCCCCTAGTTCCTAGGTAAAGTCCCTGCAGTGAAACGCAGCTTAGGATTCTTTACTTGAGTCAAAATAAGTTGGGGGCTTGTCCGGTATAAATAGAGTCCTTTATGCTACATCCTGACCCTAGAACAGTCTGGTTTTGTAATTAGATCATTTTGGAGAAAGGTATTGATAACCTTCAGCAAATAAATGTCATTTATCTTCATGGACTGGTGAATTATCACCAAAACACTGATATAACAAAAAATAAACATGGAGATCAAATAAAGTTAATCATTATTCTGTACAAACATTCAATTTGCCCTGTAAAAATAGAGTCTGCACATGGTGAAATGTCTCAACCTTAAATATGACATGGAACTGAAATACAGGTACACTGGCTAATCTTGCAAATAGACGTTGAGTATTCAGGAAAAAAGAACCAGTGCTCGATTGGTTGGCTGGAACAAGTTTTAGTTTGATAAACAATTCTCAGCATGGTTTTTAAGTTGTTAATAAAACATAACACTATTTCCAGTCATTAAGGGAGCAGTCTCGTTACACCTAATTCAGTGAGTAATTATACACATTTTTGGGGAGTCCCAAACATGTTAATAAAATGTTATCAGTAATAATGAACAATGAACATGTTGTTTATTTATGTTACACAGAATCATTGTTTAAAATTGTTAATGTGTTAAAAGCACATCTATGGGCCAAAGAGGAACTCTAAAGGGAAAAACATAACAGTACCCATTTTGTGGTTCTCAAGGCCTTTGTTTTAGATCTGCTAACACCTTTATAGAAAAGCACACAAAAATGCATAACTGGAGAAGCAAACATTTACTGCACCAAAGCTTTCTGGTGGGTATTAGAAAATGCTTTGAATTACAAATCATCAGATATAGTGTAAACACTGACTTGCACAAGGGAAATCCCCATGTATAAGCATTACAAGGAACGAGGAACTACAACATTGAAAAAAAATTAACCATAGATAAACAATTGTAGACACATTTTACAGGCTGCAATTCCACAAGCAAATACTATATTATCACATTTATGGAAAATGTTGGGATTTAGAATGGTATTGCAAACAAGCATTTCATACTAACGCTGCCCACCGAGGACACACTATAAAAGTAAAAAGATGAAAGTTACGAGTGTCCTAACTGCTTAAAAAAAAAAAAAAAAAAAAAAAAAAAACTCTACCAGATTCCTATTGTACCTTCTGACTGGCGAGCTCCTCTTTGAGGTTGTTCTCTTGCTCCTGCAACCGGTTGATTTCTTCCTGCTGGCTCTGAATGCGGAGCTGCAGTTCGGAGGTCTTGGTCCCATTACACTCAACCGGCGAGCTCTCGGCGCTGCGGTTGGCTTTGCCAGAGCCCACGTGAAAGGGCCGTTTCATTCTCGACGGGTTGCGGAAATCAAATGTGAACGCTGAGCCAATGGAGTCTGTGGACAGTCGGGAGTGACAAGACAGAGTTTTAAAGGTGTTGACCATTCAATTTAATAATTTGTGCTTTTTTATTAAGTTAAATCTCTGAATTATGATCTTACATCTTTGAAAGTGAGATGGGCTCTCCCGGCGCTGGCTGTCTGGTGGGGATTTGTGCTCTGGTGTGTCTTTGCCTGGAGGATCCACCATCTCCCAGTCCTCACTGCTGGCTGTGTAAAACACACTGCGTCTGTTCTCTCCTCCTCGGCTGGGCCGCAGATGAGACATGCTATTTCTGATAGACGGTACAAGGAATGAAAAAGCACATTGTTTTAATATAATGTAGTAAGGAGGAGCAAAATTCATGTAATTTGTAAAAGTAATGACTCAACCACAGCATATTGCCATTGAACTTGCTACGGCTGATGTCAAATGTTAATTTGAGTTACATAGCAAAGGTTTTTTCCAAACCTTGAGAAGAAATTCCACTTGAACATGTATTCATAGGCATATTTGGTACATTTGTCTGGCTGTCAGCATGTTTTGGGATAATTTTATAAACCATCTCACATGACATTTATAACTCTTCTTTTATTTGCATAAGGGGTCAAAGTATTCTATTCCCAGACTCTTTAAATCTAACACAGAGCTGCTGAAGCATTTCCAGCTAGTTTGGTTTGTTTATCTGTGCTGAAATCCAGATTAAATCCTTTGGCTGGCTTCAGTATTACGTCATCTAAACAGATCCAAAGTCTTTCGGAAAGTTTGAAGAAGAGTTCACAGATGACAACAGTCAGCAAAGTAGTTAAATATGAACAATTCTAAATTAAGGTACAAATGTACAGTCACTTTCCAATTTATAATTATAAATGCATAAATGAAGACTATTAAAAGTGGAAAATTCTTCCGTTTCCGTTTTAAATACACTTCAATTTTAACCTAAATTTCACATCCAATAACAATAAACATCCATTCTAGTGCAAGTCTCCCAGGTTCCTACCTGAGCTCAGAGCCCCAGTGTCGGAGGGAGTTGAGAGCTGCAGTAGGTTGTGCCACCGGGTTACGTGCCGACTGGTGCCCGACCAGCCCATCATTGTCCATCTCCAAAGCAAAGTCACTCCGAACACTTTCCATGGTCTCGTTGGGCTTTTCGTTGAACATTGCTTCTAAAAACAACACAGTCACCGTTTGAGTCATCAGTGTTCATTTGCGTATATCAACCGTCACAGTCTAGCACCTTTCTTAATGTCATTGTTCAATCCAATATGTGTCCTTGTTTCACACATTAGTCAGTTTGCACTACAGAGGAATAAGTAGTTTATGTCATTCTACAATGACTTTAGTAAACATTATTAATCAGGGCTGCACAACGATTAATCGCGATTAATCGTTTGCAAAATAAAAGTCTGTGTTATGTAATATATGTGTGTGTTCTGTGTATAATAATTATGTATATATAAATACATGCACATACATGTATACATTTAAGAAATATATACATGTATAAATAAATATACATATTTATATATATTTTATATTGCATATAAATATAAATATTTTATATATAAATATATATTTTTTCTTAAATATATATACATGTATGTGCACGTATTTATATATACATAATTATTATACACAGAACACACACATATATTACGTAACGCAGACTTTTATTTTGCAAACGATTAATCGCGATTTATCGCTGTGCAGCCTTAATTATTAACAATTATTTTATCAAAAATAATACAATTTTTAATATGTGCTAGTACAGGGATTTTTCAAGTCACATCATTCGATGGAACTAATTCTAATTTTTTTTAATCAACACTAACAATGGTAACAGGGTTGATAATTTGTTGTATGCACATTGCACAAATATGCTTTTTTTCCCTGTACATTACATTGTATTTACATAATGCATTTTTAAAAATAAATGAAAAGTTATTTCCCCAAATTATGCAACCCTGTTACCATTAAATCTCCCTTCTCTACAGTCAATACACAGTTGTATAAATTTGTCAAAATTACATCATCATTTTTTTAGGAAGTGTACTCTGCAAGCACAAAAATGTCTTATTTTTTAATACAGTTGTTAATAACTATGTTTCAGATTTTCGTCCACAATCTTAAATGATCAACCCTGTTACTATATTTTTGTACAGCAAATAATTGATTATTGCACAGCAGATATTTATAGAAATATCAGAAATAAATTATCTTTTTAATAAGCATCTTGTAGTGCCATGCACAAGGTTAGTAATGTCTAAAACTCTAAAATATCAACCCTGTTACCGTAAGTATATTCCAATATATATTTATGACATATTTATGTATATAGCTATATATTGCCAGAATATGCATTTAAGCAAATATTTATGTACTGTAAATACAGTCAAACCAAAATGTATTTTTTTTTATTTATTTTAAGTTTATTTGCTATAGTTTAAAAAAATGGTAATAAAACATGACAAGATCTCAGAGTTAAACTGTAAACACTCAAGCAAAACATGGTCAGGTCAAAGTGTCTGAATCATGTTTGTTCCCAAATTTTTATTAATTTTACTGGAAGTCCACGGTATTTTTTTTTTTTTTTTTTTTTTTTTGGCGTAAAATATGTCAGTTTATTTTGCTATCCTCACTTACATAAATTAACTATAGTGTCCTGCACCCGCTAGTAAAAATATATTAAAAATATCAAAAATATCCAAATAATTTTTGGTTTGACTGTAAATAATATCGAATAAATGACAGAACTTTTGCAACATTGGTACTTTGTTTAAAAAGACCCCACTAAATCTTTCTTTTATATACTTAGCTCTTCAAATAATAAAAATCCAGTCAGGAAGAATTAAAAACCACTACATAAAATAGGCTTTGACTCTGTAATAAATATTGTTGCTGGCTAATATACAGTTCTACAGTTAATATACAGTTCTACTTTTACTATACAGTTCTAAATATAGCAGTACTCCCATTAACTGTAACAAATGTTACTGTGATACCTAGACTATCATGAGCTCTACTTCACTATCATTTCGCTGAAACATTCCTGAATGTTCTTTGCATGTGAAATCATGCAGAATATTTAAACAAATGACATTACAAAGGTCAGTAACATCTATGCTGATCAACTGAATTCAATGAATAAGGCAGAGAGAAATTCACAGGTGTATTTTTTCTGTTCATTAAAAAGGAATGATTTGCAAAGTCACACTAATAAGAAGGAAGCACGCTGGCTTTTTGTTTTGGTTCTGCCTTTTCAACTTCTGAAATAATGCTAAATGCTACAGCCATTCTCAGACCAGAAACCACAAAACTGTCTGGGGCTTTAAAGAACCATTTATAGTCCCTCATTAAAAGGAAAGAGAAATCGATAGACAACTTCAATAATTTCTTTCTTTACTAAAATCTCTTTGTTGGCTGCTTTAACTACTAAATTCTGTCCGACTTTATTTATTCATTCATTTATTTATTGTAATTTCAACTAAAATTTTAGTTCTAAACCAACATTAATTTCTAAGTACAGTTAATATGTGTATACAATACTAAATTTTGTGCAATTTGAACATAAGACTTTAGATAATTTTTATTTATTTTTTTTTTAACACAGGAGCCGGCTAATAATGAGTCAGCGTTTGGACATACACACATCTGAACATCGAAACTATCTTAATTTGTGTTCCGAAGGGCTAATGAAGGTCTTGCTGGTTTTGAATGTGAGGGTGAGTAATTAATGACAGAAATGTTTGGGTGAACTAACCCTTTAAGCATTGCAGGTTAAAAACAAGTGATTTTAAACCGTTGAAATGCAATAAACTGCCAAAGAGAACTCATTTTACTATATTCACGCACTGTCTGAAATACATGTACTTATGTGTCAAAATGCTAGCCTTTGAAAGTGTCCTCCTTAACTCCTTATGTCTTAAGTGAACGTAAACTGTTGAGAAAGAAATCACATGTGTAACAGTATATTGGATCCGTGCATCTGGTCTTAAAGTTACAGCAGCCTAATAAACCTGCTGTCATCTGTGTCATTAATGTTAATAAAACAACAAAAGAGGGGAAAAAAAATCTCTCAATGCTCTTGACTGAATCACTTTTGTCTCACTTTAATAAGAATAAATGTACATTTAATTTACACAGTGAAGATACAGTGTTTTTTGTATATATATACATTTGATTACTTTATACAATTTATGTAGGTTAGGATTGGGCATCTGTGACATCTGATACTGAGACTAAGTATGTACTGACGTTTGACATGCAGTTTTTAGGGCTCGGTTGAAAATATTTATTTTGCATTTTAATTGATTCTCATTTTGATGTTCCAATATCAATTCTTAAATCCCAAGAATGTAGTCTGTGCTGTTTTCAGATGATGCGTAAAGAAATTTTCACTATATATTTGGCATGACAAATCACTGTTGCAGTGCAGAGTGCAAGTGATCCCATCATCTCATCCACTTTACTACTATTTATAGCATGAAATAAACATGAATGAACATCAGAAGGTATGTTGAAATATGCAGTACAACTTACTGAAATTAATCATGTCTCAAGTAATTAACTGGCATTGCTAATAACCATAGCTCAACAGTTAACTAGAAATATGACCTCTAGAGAAGAGCATTTTGCTAAATATATTCTTTATTATCATATTTTTGCTTAACCTCTTCATCAGAACAATGTACAGTGGTGTGAAAAAGTGTTTGCCCCTTCCTGATTTTTCATTTTTTTGCATTTTTTTTACACTTTAATGTTTCAGATCATCAAACAAATTTAAATATGAATCAAAGATAACCCAAGTAAACACAACATGCAGTTTTTAAATGAAGGTTTTTATTATGAAGGGAAAAAATCCAAACCCACATGGCCCAGTGTGAAAAAAAACGGCCTGCATGGCAGAGTTCCAAGACGAAAACTGCTGCTGAGCAAAAATAACATAAAGGCTCATCTCAGTTTTGCCAGAAAACACTATTTTGCTGCTTCAGGACCTAGAAGACTTGCTGTGATAAATGGAACAATGAATTCTGCTGTCTACCAAAAAAATCCTGAAGGACAATGTCAGGCCATCTGTTTGTGACCTCAAGCTGAAGCGAACTTGGGTTCTGCAGCAGGACAATGATCCAAAACACACCAGCAAGTCCACCTCTGAATGGCTGAAGAAAAACAAAATGAAGACTTTGGAGTGGCCTAGTCAAAGTCCTGACCTCAATCCTATTGAGATGCTGTGGCATGACCTTAACACTCTGGGGTCGGCGGTCACGCCGGCGTGATCACTGCATTTTTTTTCTAACCAGTGTGAAAGACTCAAAATACTCTGTCAATGTTGCACATACAATTAAGAGCTATACACCATTTTAATCTGTGGAATATTTTCTTTTATTTGTGTGTAAAAACAAAATGTTGTGCTTTTTGTAAAATAAAGAAAACAAACATGAT
Source organism: Chanodichthys erythropterus (assembly GCF_024489055.1). NCBI lineage: Eukaryota > Metazoa > Chordata > Actinopteri > Cypriniformes > Xenocyprididae > Chanodichthys > Chanodichthys erythropterus. Next base: position 18,412,922 of record NC_090244.1, read on the forward strand.
GCGTGATCTCTCGTCTCCCTCTGAACGAAGTCCAATCTGATAGTTCTCAGAAAATGAACTGTAACTTAATGAATACTAATCACAAAAAAATTAGACTTGTGTCTAAAAAAACGTTGAAATGTCAGGTTTTAAATCGTGTAAGTCAAATCGAAAACAAACATTCTGTGTTTATGTAATCTGTATGAAAAGAGAGCCATGTCAGAAGTCCGTGATTCAGCTCATTATCCGCTAATGCGGCCACGCCCACGGAGTCAGCGCTATTCAGACGCAAATTCAGTCAATACATGCATTCATCGTCTCAATCGTGTATTTATTGTCTTGAAAAGTGTTTTGAATAGCCATAGTTAGCGATCTCTGGCCTCTGTTAGTTCAGTTATTTCCTGGATTGCCTATTCTTCTTCAGTGCTCAGGCATTTGTGGACAAAAGGTGTACAGAGCGCCCTCCGGCTGCAAGTATGAACTGTAAACACAGTATCCAGCACTCATAGTAATGACAATAAATCCTGAATATTACTCCTCTGTATAGAAAATTGACAAACATATGAGAATCCATCAATATTTCTCCAAATGTGCATGCTTATGAAATGCCATAGAGGTAACATAATTGTTCAGACACTTTGCATCACAGAAATACATTATATTTTAAAGAATATAATAGAATACCATTATTTTAAATTTTAATAATATTTCACAGTGTTGCTGTTTTTTCTGTATGTTTGATATACACCATGAGCTTGAGACATGATCAATGTCTCACAGTTTTTTTCACAGCCTACCTAACTGAAAGAGCTCATTATTTATGCAGCTCATTAGAGCTCTTTATTCAATTCTTTTGTCTTCTCAGGTGAGAATCACCCATTATACATGAGGATTCACACCTCCATGCATACTGTGTTTCTTGACCAAAGAAAATTTAAATCTTTAAAACTCTAAATTTTAGAAAATTTAAATCTCTCTATTGTTTTATATGAACAAGCAGGCAGCATAATTTTTACCTCATTTTGATGCAAAAACTCTAGTCTACAACCTCAAATACCCAGAAGTCTTGTGAACAAATATTTAATATATATTTTTTGGCCTTATTTCAGTGACTTAAGTTTTTTGTGTTTTCAATAACCACGCATAAACGTTATTCCTTCAAAAACACAAACATGCACATACATGTTCCTCACATATTATTGTAGCCTAGTTTGTGCTGAATACAGTGTAATGACACTTTTTCCATTAATATGTTTATGAACAACTGAAAAAAGCACAAATGTCAGGGCATGTCAAAACTTCTCCACGGCCCCAAAAATCCTCAGACCCCTGAGGGTTAAAAAGGCGTTTGGTGCTCGAAAACCTTCCAATGTGGCTGAATTAAAACAATTCTGCAAGGATGAGTGAGCCAAAATTCCTCCACAGAGCTGTAACAGACTCATTGCAAGTTATCGCAAACGCTTGATTGCAGTTGTTGCTGCTAAGGGTGGCCAAACCAGTTATTAGGTTTAGGGGGCAAGCACTTTTTCACACTGGGCCATGTGAGTTTGGATTTTGTTTTCCCTTCAGAATAAAAACCTTCATTTAAAAACTGAATGTTGTGTTTACTTGTGTTATCTTTGTTTCCTATTTAAATTTGTTTGATGATCTGAAACATTAAAGTGTGACAAACATGCAAAAAAAAAAAAAAAAATCAGGAAGGGGGGCAAGCACTTTTTCACACCACTGTATGTTTGAATAAATCCATCATGAAAAGTTATAACAGCCAACTTTGTTTATAATTCAACAACGAATTGGATTAGAAACATCATTAAAAAGATATAACTTTATTGTTATGTGCAATTTAAACATCTGTCTACAAATCAGTTGTTAATTTCGTAACCTTTAATATTAGTAATGTACCAACTGACAGGGTTATAGTTTACAGAATTACTTGAAAGACTTTTTCCTTGAGAAAAACTGACATGAACTCTACGTGAATTGAATAAATATTGAGTTGATAGCTTGTGAATTGAAATTGCTTTGAACCGTGAAATGTGTGTCAATAACCAGCCCTAGTACTGTATGTACTCACAGATACACAATAACTTTCTATGTCTATATTTACACACACGCTTTCTGGAAAATATGTAAAACAGTGTCACACTGACTGAGGAATCATGTGCATTTATGACTTTTGACTCACCTCACATGATTAGTAGCAAACTAACTACAGGTTGACATCAAAAATTCCACATATGAATAGAGGACATGATCAAAAACAGATTTGTATCTTTCTTTCTTTCAATGCATTGTGTATTTGTCACAGCCTTCTCACTTCTCCATATATCTCACCTGCATCTTTAGCCACCAGGCCGGTATGTGGATGAAACGGGGTGGGGGAACACCAGCTGTCTCTGTGGCCAGACATGTTGCAGAACTCCCATCGTTTCTGCTGTAACTGTTGCAGCCAGTAATGCATCATCTGCCTGTTGGGCGCCTGCACACAGAAAGGGAAAAAAAACGCACTGTGAAACCTAGGCTCTATTTTTGCTTGTTGTTTTGTGGTATAACAGCAGTCTTGGGAGGAACAGGGTCAGGTGTGAATGTGACTGTCCCCTTTGAGAATAATCATGCTTGTTTCGTTCTCAGTTCCAGTTTACAGTTTGGTGATGAAGTTGCTCTTTAACTCTGAGAATCAACACACACTTACAAACAGAAAAACACTAATAAATTGTCAAAGGCAAGAATTTACTTACTTTGAAAGTCTTTGATAACATTTTCAAGAAAAGTTTCAAATTTAATGCCTCTAAACATGTCACATGGTGTAACATTTTCCTTAAATCTTGAATACGTGCAAATGTATACATCCTAATATTTTCAAAAATGTTTTTCACAATATTTTTTGGTGTCAAAAAATTGTTTACAAATATTATGAATTATTAATTCATAAATATCATTACAATTTTGGGGAGTCGCACCACATGACATTTTTAAATTAACGTCGCCTTGTCAAAATCTTCTGAAATTTTAATAAACCATTGGGTTCATGTTTTATTAATATATGTATTTTTGTATTATGTATTTTTTGCATGTTGGTTACACTGCATGACTTTGGTTTGAAGAAATTTTGCAAATATTATTAGTAAATAAAATATTTGCAGTAAAGTAGTTTTGTTTTTGTTTTTTTCTTTATTGATTATTGCAAACAACTTAAGGTTGTCTTTTCAGGAATTCCTTTTAATGAGGCATTTATTTTTTCATTATGATATCAGAACAGTTTTATTACCACATACTGTATATTTATGTACATATTAAAATTAGTGCTGTCAAATGATTAATCACATCCAAAATAAGTTTGTTTACATAATATATGTGTGTATATGTATATATAAATACACACACGAATGTAAATATTCAACAAAAATATATTATATTTATATATATAAAATATTTATTATATAAATATACATGTAAATATTTCTTAAATAAATACATGTGTGTGTGTGTGTATTTATACATACATAATAAATATACACAGAGTACACACAAATTTATAAACAAACTTATTTTGGATGCGATTAATAGTGATTAATCATTTGGCAGCACAAAATACATTTGAATTCAGAGACTAAAAACATGCTCATCATAAAACAGGCATTCAAGTCAATAAATGCACGTGCATTGCATATTTTAATACAGTTTTGAATAAATTAATAAGCAACAAAATATTAGCATCTTCAGTATTATTCTCATCTATTCATATTCTCATTTTCAGTCAGTATACAGGCATGCTGGGACCTGTGCCATCTCAGATCTGTTACACTGAAGACATTTCCTTCAAACAAACCTTCCTGATAACAAACAGTTACACCGCAGTGAAACCAAGAGACAGTGTTATTCAAGTTAAGAAATCAGCATCCTGATGCAATACTGAACAGATTCAGATCATAAACTGCTTTCCATGTCCAGCGAGAAGACCAAACTGTTGCAGCAGAGCTCACAAAGACTGCACAATTACAAGAACAATCTTGTGTTATAGTCCTGCATTCTCCAGTCATGAGGAAAGATGTTTATAACACTGATGAGTCCAGCATGTTATATTGTTTCCTGACAACAGCTGAATGACTAAGCCAGTGTGCTTTGTGTAAAATATTCCTTTTCTATACATGTATCCTTACATAAATATAGGAAAATCATGAATGCATAGCTTTATATAGGATGCATTATACATGTTGTGTATATATTTATGCATGATATGCAATATTTTCCCTTTAATATATCATGGATGTTTGTTTAGGTTACTTTTAAAGGGACCATAAGGATGGTCAGTAACCACTTGTTGCAATAGCAACTTTCTCACAGTCACTTCACACCGTTAAAGTGCATTAAAAAAATAGTCTTTCATAATTAAGTGAATAAATTCAGTGCTATTAATCTTAATATAATGAAACACTGACTCCTATTAGCACAGGCAGATGTTTAAGATCTACATACCTTCAGGAGGAACTCCTTCCCCTCGGTGTGGATCTCAAAAAGCCCCTCTTCAACCTCCATATCATAGCTGAAACAAGCATCGGCGATCTCAATGTGCCCCAGTGGAAGGGCGTCTTGAGGAGTCTTAAAGTAATACAAGTAACATTTCCTGGGGTCGAACACAAACCAGCGCGTTTTGAAGCCTCTCAGGGGCCCTTTCCCTGTCAGTTTATTCAGGTAGCCGCATAATTTGGGATTCTGCTCCTTCGTGCCATCGCAGTCGGCCACATCGAAAGACTTGGTCGCCAGGATCCGCGAATTCCTGCTGGCATTGGCAGCGCTGTCATCCTCTTCATGCATCTTTCTCTGGACTTTGGTCTCTAATCAGCGCCAGCGGACACAACTTTCCATCCGCATGACGTCACATGACTTCCATTCTCGTGCTGCTGCCGCGGAGGATGATGGGACCTGTAGTTTTACTGCACTGTCGTTAGTATTGGGAAATATTGTGACAGAAAATATTATATTATATTATATTATATTATATTATATTATATTATATTATATTATATTATATTATATTATATTATATTATATTATATATTATGTGAGTGTCTATTTAACATTTGTAATTTGTCAAAATAATAATAATTTTAGTTATTGGTTCATCAGATACATCGATATACAGCGAATATACAAATTAAAAATTATATAGTATAATACAATACATAAATAATATATCATAATAATAATAATAATAATAACAATAATAAAGGTGTAAAAACAATAATAATATTATTTTAGTATAATGTGACTGTCTATTTGACATTTGTAATTTGTCAAAATAATAATAATAATATTAATAATAATAATTTTAGTTGTTGGTTCATAAGATTATGGTTAGTTCAGAATAAAAAATATATAGTATAATACGATAAATAATTAATATAGCATAATATTATTAATAATAACAATAATAAAGGTGTAAAAACAATAATAATATTATAGTATAGTATAATGTGAGTATCTATTTGACATTTGTAATTTGTCAAAATAATAATAATGATAATAATTTTAGTTGTTGGTTCATAAGATACATTATATAGCGGGTAAACAGAATCAAACTTATATAGTATAATACATAATACATAATTAATATAGCATAATATTAATAATAATAACAATAATAAAGGTGTAAAAACAATAATAATATTATTTTAGTATAATGTGACTGTATTTGACATTTGTAATTTTTCAAAATAATAATAATAATAATTTTAGCTGTTGGTTCATAAGATTATGGTTGGTTCAGAATAAAAATTATATAGTATAATATGATAAATAATTAATATAGCATAATATTAATAATAATAATAACAATAATAAAGGTGTAAAATCAATAATATAATATAATATAATATAATATAATATAATATAATATAATATAATATAATATAATATAATATAATATAATGATTTCTGTTAGCCTTTCTTGTGCAAAAAGCAAAAAGCTTTCTTGTGCAAAAAGCACTAACAATAGGCTATTAATTATTACGTATTACTTATATAATTTACATTATCGTATACATTTATTTAACACATACAGACATTGTTTAACATCTAATATCCTTTCTGGGTTAAATAAAAATATACAACAATATAATAATAATAATAACACTATTGATTACAAAATGAAATAGTCAATAAAAAGAAAATAAATGTGCGATAAATTAATTAAGCTACAATTATTTTTTAAATTATAATAATTTAATAAAAACCCAGAATGTACATATACATGTAAATATACATCAACATGCATTAAAAAAAAAAAAAATAAATACACAGTAAAAAGGATTGTTGGTTTAATTAAAAAAAATAAGTTACTTGTTTGCCTTTTTTGGTTTCAGTGAAATTAAAAATTTGAGTTAATACAAGGCGATTGATTTAATCAACAGAAACTCAAAATATAATGTTATCTGAACTACATTAATTATCTAAGTTGATTTGACAAAAGAAAAAATGTTGTGATAAATCATGAAAATATTTTTTACAGTGTATGATTGCGTATTTACATATGGCATACATATATCACATTAATACTATTAATTTAACAAATCTGGGCATTGCTTCATATTTAACATCCTCTCTGGGGGTAAAATAAATAACATAAAAATAGACAAAACTAGGAAAAAGTTGTCTCTCAGGATGACTGTTAGGGGGCGCAAAAGAGTAATATTTTATCATATGGTCTTATTTCAACTGGTGCAGCAGTGTTTGTTGTTTTACCAGATATGCTTTATTTACATACCTACATATGCTGATTATATTAGATATGTCTGTTTAATTTAGTCTGAGTTGAATGTAATGTTTGTCAAGTCCAAACGCTGTGCAACACTTAGCATATGTTATAATCGGCCTATATTATATTAAAACAAATATATAGGCTAATAAACATTTATATACTAATACTAAATACTATTTATTTAACATATTTGGGCATTGCTTCATATTTAATATTCTCTCGGGGCTGAAATAAAATATAAAAATGGACAAAAATATTAGATGCTGCAGTTTGTTGGCATTACCTGATAAGCTTGTTTTACATAGGCCTACATTTACTTTTCTTTTTAAGCATTTGTGTTTTAAAGGACTTTTTTAATTTTGTTTTTGAACATTCTTACATCACAATAAATCTCAAATTCCAGTAAAAGCTGACTTACATCATTGCATCTACCGGGATTACTGGAAACATAGATAATACAGATGAATTACATTAGAAGAGACTGATCCTACCCAGAAAATGAAAGTGATCCTCACATCAGGAAGAGAAGAGTCACACAAATAAGACGAGAGGACTCATCTCATGTGACAGAAACCATTTAATGGTTTTGACCTTCGGCAAAAAGTCTGACATACTTATGGGTCTCCATATCTCTGAATCCGACGCTTTTGTTAGAATGACGAAACATAACTTTTGCTTGTTAAACTATTGTGTGTTTCCATGCCCCAAAATGTCTGTGGTTGCCATGGCTGCTGCTCTAGTTTGTTTGAGATAAAAAGTGAGAGGGAAACACTTCGGTTTCCTGCACCACAAGCCGCTCTGTGAGCTTTTCTGAAGGTGACATCTGTTGAAACCACTGACACAAGTCACATTACAAACGGTAATAGAAAACCATATATATATATATATATTTTTTTTTTTTAAAAAAGCAAAAATGTAAACATTGTTTGATCGTCGTTGCTAAAGCGCGCTGCAGTTTTGTCCTCTGCCGCTTTAAATGCTATTTGAAGGAGGATTCTGATTGGCTGTTAATGTTTCTACCGTTCATCAACTGAAAGCGTTTCCAACGGTATGTTTCTCTGTATGTTATCGTTATATTTGTGTTGAGGACTCTGTCGTTCTTTATTTACAACGATTTTTAGAGCTATATCTTTATCGTTATCATTAGTGAACGGGTCTTTAGCCTGTCAACTGTCAGATAATCCGATAACTAGTTCACTAATGCGACCAAAGTGTTGCCAATAATAACAGAATAAACTTTAGACTTTAATAATGAATTAGTAAATGTTAAAATTAACATTAAAGGATTAGTTCACTGTCAAATTAAATTTTCCTGATCATTTACTCACCCCATGTCATCCAAAATGTTCATGTCTGTCTTTCTTCAGTTGAAAAGAAATTAAGGTTTTTGATGAAAAAATTCCAGGATTATTATCCTTATAGTGGACTTCAATGAAGCCCAAACGGTTGAAGGTCAAAATTACAGTTTCCGTGCAGCTTCAAAGCGTTCTACACGATCCCAGACGAGGAATAAGGGTCTTATCTAGAGAAACCATTGCTCATTTAAAAAAAAAAAAAAAAAAAACATAAACCAAAATTTTAATCATAAATGCTCATCTTGAAGTAGCTCTCTTCTTCTTCTTCTTCTTCTTCTTCTTCTTTATTTGAATTCCAGCAGTGTACACGCTGCTAAGTGTATTACTGCCCTCCACAGGTCAAAGTTTGAACTAAATTCTCATATACAATATGCTAGTGCAAGTATATAACAATTTAGTTCAAACTTTGACCTGTGGAGGGCAGTAATACACTTAGCACTGTCTACACTGCTGGAATTCAAATAAAGAAGAAGAAGAGAGCTAGTTCAAGATGAGCATTTATTGTTAAAATGTATATAAATTAATTTTTTTTTTTAGATAATGAGTGATGGTTTCTTTAGATAAGACCCTTATTCCTCGTCTGGGATCGTTTAAAGCCCTTTGAAGCCCATTGAAGTCCACTATAAGGAGAAAAATCCTGTACACTCTAAAAAATGCTGGGTTAAAAACAACCCAAGATGGGTTAAATATGGACAAACCCAGCAGGTTGAGTTAAAGGACACCTATTATGCCCTCTTTCACAAGATATAATATAAGTCTCTGGTCTGGTCAAGTTTCAGCTTAAAATACCGCACAAATTTGCCCCTATTTGGGAGTGAGCAAAAACATGCCTTTTACTATATTATTATATTGCTGGCTAAAAAATAAATCCAAAATTGGTTGAAAAAAATGGCTGGGTGAAAACAACTCAATCCCTGGGTTTGTCCATATTTAACCCAGCATTTTTTAGAGTAGGCTAATGTTTTCCTCAAAAACCTTTAAAAAAAGAAAGAAAGACATGGACATCTTGGATGACATGGGGGTGAGTAAATTATCAGGAAAATTTGAATTTGAAAGTGAACTAATCCTTTAACTAAGATTAATAAATGCTTTACAAGTATTTTTCATTGTTAGTTCATGTTATCTGATGCTAATGCTAACAAACGAAACCTTACTTATTGTAAAATTTTACCACAATTTCTTACTTGCAGTGCCATTTGTATTTCTTTTATTTTCTTTTTGTTAAAGTCCATCATTTAAATTCTGTTTAATGCCAAATGATCTTTTAGCTAGTTCTTTCGACGGTTATCTTAACAATTCAAATTTTTAAAGATGGCACACAAATCTGCAGCAAACAGACGTAACTGTCACTCTGACATTCTCCGCTATAAACAGACGTCTGACCTTTCTGAAATGTCACAATATTCCTCCACAGTCTCTCACTGATAAGTGTTTTGTTTCCTTTTACCTTCTGTTTAAACTTCTGGCCTCAAATCTTTGAGGTTCAAGTGGGTCATTCGACAAAACGTGTGTCATTTGTGTCCCTCGTACAATACATGGCTTTGATGACTTTAACAATGAATAACTGATGCCAACGGGTTAGGAAATCATATCAATAAAACCAAATTATTTTATTTTATTTCATGCTTTTTTTTAGTCATGAGGATGCTGTATTTAGCCTGCTCTCTTTTGTTTGTTTACAATGTCTTACTACTGTATATTAGTCAACTTTGATGAACACAAATTAGATGGACATATAACCAAGCATCTTGTCTGTATTTATGTATTCATTCATTCAATCATTTATTATTTTGACTGATTTTATTTGACATTATATATCATCACTGTTACTATCATGTGCCCCAATTTAAAGGCACAATATTTAAGATTTTAGGATTAAAATATCCAAAAAGCACTAAAACAGTGTCATATAGCTATTTTGTTGACTTGTGTACTTACATTATCCCAAATGTTTCCAAGAATGTTTAAATCCAGAGAAATAAGCAACTTTAACCAAGACACGGACCGTGTCCGTGTATCACCTTTAAATTACATCGTCCGCGTTATCCTCGATTTCTGGTTTTATTTTGTGGAAACCATGGAAAGACCAAAGACGCTTTAACATATTATGTGTTTTATTAGACGAGGAACTGTTTGGACACATTCGTCGACATAAAACTAATCAAATTATATTGCTAAACACAGTAAGTCTTATTGTTTAAATCTTGTTTTCTTGATTTACCATGAGTACCATGTTTTACCATGTCTAATATCGATCTAGCTTGCTGTAGTTTGCAACAAGTGCCTCATAGCAGCCGCCGAGTGAACGCACAGTGTAGCATTATAACAACTTTCAACACACATATGTATCTAATATGATAAAACAGCTCTGGGTTACTTCACATATGCTTGACCGGAAGAAGCGCTTGTATGCTACATAATAAAAGTCCCGCTGCTCTCGAGCTGTGTGTCGCGCTCGTCTCTCATTAGCAATCGCTCCAGCGGCTTTCAGCCACAGTCTGCTTCATAATATAGTATCAATAAATCTTTTATACATTAGCTCATCCATGAATATGATCTCTGCCCGAGTCCCGTCGGATTCTTTCCTGTAGACGTGAAGATAACACATCCCATGATTCCACGAAATCAAGGCGTCATCAAGCTACGCCTCTGTTTTGAATAAGCGACCTCTATTGGTGAAAAATGACATATTGTGCCTTTAAAATAACAAACTATTCCATAAATTAAAATAAAAAAAAAACTTTTGTTGTAACGGCATCTTCATCCTTTCAATTATAATATGCTACTTTTATTTAGCAAGGATAAATTTAATTGATTTAAATTGTTACAAAAGATTTCTGTTTCAAATAAATATGTTGTTTTGAACTTTCTATTCATCAAAGAATCCTGAAAACAAAAAATAAAAAAAAACTTTTCATGCATTTTAACCATTAATTTACATTTTGGGGCATAAAAACGCGAAATTTTGAAAACAGTTTTTGAAAATGATACTGTTATTGTCCCCGTGTAAATTCAAAAACATTAATTTGTGAAAACGTGATGTCATGCGTATGTGTATTATGTGTTCGGTATATAGGCTCATAGTGTTTCTTTACAAAGTGACATCGCCATCTACTGTCCTGGCATGAATAATACAGTGTTTTTAGACGTTTTCGTGGATCCGTGTGACGGGGAATGTTCGTCTGCGCAAAAAACGCAAAGGAAAAACTTTTCCATTTTTAGTACATCGTTGTTGTGTAAACATACCACTAAACTCGTAACTTCAAGGTAAAAAGTCCGAATTGTGAGACGTAAACTCGCAATTCTGAGAAAAAAAGTCATTATTGTGATATAAACTCACAATTCTGACTTTTTTCTTGCAATTGCAAGTGGTCCCACTTTATATTAAGTGGCCTTAACTACTATGTACTTACATCAAAAAATAAGTACACTGTACTTATTGGGTATATATTGAATTGCAAAACACTTTTGCAGCTATTGAGGTGGCATACGGGTAAGATTAGGGAAAGCTTTGGTGGTATGGGTAGTTTATATTTCGCAATTCTGACTTTATAGTTCGCAATTGTGAGTTTATATCTTGCACTTGTGAGGGGAAATAGCCAGAGTTGTGAGATAAAAAGTTGCATTTACCGTTTGTAGTTTTTATTCCGTGGAGGAAACAAGCTTCCGTAATAGCCTTTGTGAGCATAAGAGACTCTTACCAACCGCAGACTTTTGAAAGATAATGTATCATCATTAAACTTTTGTAGTTTCATGATCTTGAGAACTGTTAAACAATACTGTTATTTATCTGAAGGGATGATTCACTAAAGTGATTCAGTTGAAATGAAATTATATGTAGAAATGATTAACATTTGATTAAAAAGGCCCATTAGTCACAAGAACAATTCCATTTTCAACATTACAGGAAGTTAGGAAAAATGTAGGTGTCTACCGTCTTACAGAACTTTAGCTGAAAACGAAAGGCCTTCTCTTTTTGTGCCTCATGGAAGAATTAAAACTGTGGTTGAAATGATACAAGGGTGAGTAAAGGACACAATTAAAACTTTTTGGTCAACTCGCACCGTGTTGTTTTTTGTGTTGTACCATAACTTGCAAGTGATTCACCAACACCATATAAGGAACATATACAGTCCTTACACTATCCCTCAAGTCAAGGATCAAACAGCTGATAGAGTACAGTAATGATGAAGCCACCGCAGAGACAGTGGATGGAAGGTCTCAGGAAAACCCTGTCCACCAGCGTGACACACACTGTTTCTGAAGAGGCTGCTGTCCCACGTGTGAGGGGTGGGGAGAACAGATCAGACCACAGATCAGACCAGCCCTGGGCAAAAACCACGAAAATACAGTACTCACACTTTAACCCTGATGAGTCAGTTATTGATTCTGTGCAGGGTTGCCACAGTAATGACCACTTTACCGACATGATGTGTTTGGGGACACTGATTTCCACAAAACCAATTTCAAGATTTAATGTAGTATTATATTATATTATATTATATTATATTATATTATATTATATTATATTATATTATATTATATTATATTAATTATATTATATTTGACATATTAAGAACTATAAAATATTATAGAAAATGTATAAAATAAATAAATAAAATATAGATAAATAAGTAAATTATATTTCATTTGAAGTTTATTAAAATTGATTCAATATTATATATTACAAAAATAAATATTTAACTAACAATTATAAAATATAGAAAATGTATAAAATAAATAAATAAAATATAGATAAATAAGTAAATAAATTATATTTCATTTGAAGTTTATTAAGATTGATTCAATATTATATTTTATTAAAAAATTAAATATTTGACATTAGGAACTATAAATATTATAGAAAATGTATAAAATAAATAAATAAAATATAGATAAGTAAATAAATTATATTTCATGTGAAGTTTATTAAAATTGATTCAATATTATATTATATATTAAAAAATTAAATATTTAACTAACAATTATAAAATATTATAGAAAATGTATAAATAAATAAAATATAGATAAGTAAATAAATTATATTTCATTTGAAGTTTATTGAAATTGATTCAATATTATATTACATTATATTATCATATTGTATTAAAAAATAAAATATTTCACATAAAGAATTATAAAATATTGTAGATGTATAAAATAAATAAATAAAATATAGATAAATAAGTAAATACATTATATTTCATTTGAAGTTGAAAATTAAGTTAAAATTGATTCAATATTATATTATATTAATTATATTGTATTTTATAAATGTTGTACATTTAAAACTTGGCTGAAGTAATTCTTAATATTTTAAATATTTTATTTGTTTATATAAATAAATATGGAATGTATAAAATAATAAATAAAAATATTATGCTATATTAATACTAAATTAAGCTTTTTAAATGTGGTTTAAGTGTCCGAATATTTATTTATTTACATTTCTTTCTGTGAAATGATTTGTTTGAAAATATATTTTTAATGCCACTTGATTTAATATGTTGTATCTAATGCAATTTAAGTATGTAAAGACCATTAAGTATGGTCATATGTTTTATGGCCACTGTATTATAAAAGTAAACTGTTTTCAAATTTGGCACTATGCAGTTTCTTAAAGTTTACACGACTTCCTGCAAGTAGCGTACATAACCCACCGATACAAACAGAAAGTCAGTATGTGTGTGTGTGTGTGTGTGTGTAATGAGACCACATTTCTTTCCTCTGTGCGTTCCATTTCTCTTCAGGAAACTGTAAGCTGTGATCTATAAGAATGTTTGTGTTTTTCCTTCCCTCCCTCGCGCTGTCAGTCACCCGTGAGACGAGCGTCTTACCCTCTGTTTAACACTCTGTTTTTTCCAAACCCAGTGTGGAACAACGTGTGAGGTGAATGTCAGCGAGTTATAACAGCCAACACACCTTCATAATGTTCTTCAGAAGTGTATCAGGCGTGTGAGAGACTGAGGACAGTTTTAATCTTGAGCAACATGACACTCAAATCACACAGCACGCATCTACACGCGCCAACAGGTACGTCTCTGGCATTCAATGTTGTCGATATCGTGATGGTTTGAAGGAATTTTAATGTACAGTACAATCATTTTTTATTTTGGTTACATTTTATTTTAAGGTGTTCATGTCACAGCATAATTATCACATATTGATAATTGATAATAATTAACTACATCTAATTTTAAGGTTAGGATCAGAGTTTGGTTAGTTACATGCAATTAATTTTGTTATTACTAAAGTAATGTAGTAGCACGGAGGACACTGTAAAATAAAGTGTTGCCTTATAATTATTATTATTATTGTTAGTTATTTAGGTATGGTATGTGTAATATTTGTTAAACTTTTGCTTATGAATATGGTAATAAATTGTGTGGTAGTCACTAAGCAATTAATGAAAAATGTTTCACTAAAACTGAAGTACACAAAAACAAAATATTTAATTTAAGCGTTAAAAAAAGACTTATATATAATTATTTTATATAATATTAAATAAATATAAACATTATTTTAATTATTTAATTTAATTAATAACATAAATAACAACAATAAATGAATACAAAATAATTACGAAAATTTTGTTCACTTAATCAGTATTTATACAAATTTTCGACAAAAAATATTGCATTTAATTCAATTATTTAAAAAAATAAAAAGTAAAAATCAATAACTTGACCAACCAATCAATAAAAATTAAATAAATAAATGAGAAACATAATTGATTTTGTATGGAAGTCTTCCACAGAAGTGATACTACACTGCAAAAAAATATTTTCATGATTTATCAACAATTTTATTTTGTCAAATCAACTTAATGTGGTTCAGATAACATAATATTTTGAGTTTCTGTTGATTAAACCAATCGCCTTTTGTGAGTTCATTGAAATTAAAAATTTAAGTTAATACAATGAGTATTAACTCAAATTTTTCATTTCGCTGAACTCAAAATTTGAAGGCAACCAGGTAACTTTTTTAAGTTAAACCAACTAACATAAATAAATAAACAAACAAACCTTTCTATATCATTATCAAAGTAATTTACAAACATTTTATTATTAAATAAAACTTTTAAAAGAGAAAAATCAATCAACAATAATAACAGGAACCTGCAGTATAACAAACGTTTTTCTATGGAAGTCTTCGACAAAAGTACATTGAAGTAAACTGATGGTTTTACACTTAAATATAATTTATAGGATCTCTATGGACCAGCAGACACAGCAAAAGACAGTACAGCTCTAAATCGCAGCTTAACTACCTCACAAGAACACATCCGATGGAGCAGAGGAGGCCCAAAACTCACAGGTTCCACTCCTGCCTGGTGTTTCGCTTAAAGGTACATGACACCACACGGGACACTTGAATCACACTTCACACCGAATGCCATTGCAATGGAATGACTGTATGAAGTCATTTACTGTCAATCGCTTGTAATGTGATCTAATTTGGGCTTCCGAGATCATCTGAAATAACACAAAATTCATAGGAAATGTACATGACCTCCGGCTGTTTCGCTTACTCTGAGAAAGGGCCTTGTGTGGTAAAATATAACCAAGCCGACTTGACTTGGCTCTGGCATGATAAACAAGAACAATGGCTCTGTTGAAACAGCCGCATGTGTTTTATGACGTCGCTGGGAAAATAGGCAAATGAGACTGTTGGTGTGGACCTGCAGCGTTTAGAGCTGGTGGCAGTGGACATCGAGTGCGTCGTCTCATCTGCCCTTCTATATTGACACAGGACCGAGTGAGGATGGACCACTGCCAGCCTGGAGGAGACGTCCAGGAAAACACTGAGAGCAGACTGAGGGAACTGGCCCTGAAGTGGTTTACAGAGACCCAGGCGCCTTTAATTCTCCACAACGGCAACTTTCCAGAATGGTTCCAAGGATTTATCAGCAGAAAGTAAGAAATGTTTCTGAGAAACAAGCATTTAGTACGGGCAGCAGATGTTTTTAAGTGATACTATCTGATACATGGTGTTACAAAAGCTTTATTCTAGCATAAAATACAAATTCTTCCAAGAAAAAGTTTGTTCATTTCAGAAAGTGCTTTGTAGTTTAAAAATATAGGGTAATTGTAATGTCTCATTTGTCAACATTAGTTAATGCATTAACATATGAGAAATATATCTTTATAGCATAGTTGGTTACACTTTATTTTAAGGTGACATTATAGTGTAATTACTATTTAACTACATGTACTGTAAAAAGGATTGTTGGTTTAACTTAAAAAAGTAAGTTATCTGGTTGCCTTCAAATTTTGAGTTCATTGAAATTAAAAATTTGAGTTCATACAATGAAGGTGATTGGTTTAATCAACAGAAACTTAAAATATAATGTTATCTCAACCACATTAATTATCTAAGTTTATCTGACATAAGAAAAAATGTTGAAAGTATATAATTTTTTATAGTGTAGGGTTAAAGTTATAGGTTAAGATTTGGTTTATGGTTAGTTACTTGTAATTTTGCATAATTTGATGTTATTACTATAGTAACGTGTAACTATGTCACCTTAAAATACTTAATACATTAACTAATACAAAGTTTTTTAAAATGTTCTTCACACTAAGAAAAAAAATGGTTCTCTTAAAGGGATAGTTCACCCAAAAATGATTTACTCACCCTCATGTCATTCCAAACATTTGAGTTTCTTTCTTCTGCTGAACACAAAAGAAGATATTTTAAAGAATGTTAGTAATCAAACCATTCTTTTTCCCTACTATGGAAGTCAATGCCTACTATCAGCTGTCTGGTTACCAACATTCTTCAAAATACCTTCTTTTGTGTTCAACAGAATAAAGAAACTCCTCCTATCTCTTTAAGAACTGTTCACGAAAGGTTCTTTGGAACCAAAAATGGTTCTTCTATGGCATTGCAGTGAAAACCCCTTTTAGAACCTTTATTTTTAAGGGTGACTAGGAACCATTTGGAATTTTCGGTTTCACAATCTCATAATGTTATGCAAGCAGTATTCAAAGTTGGGACTCTACCAAAATTTCTCATGGTGTCGTGTTTCACAGGGATGCAGAGGAGCATCTGAAAGACAAGGAACTGGGCTGTTTCCTCATTCGGCTCAGTGATAAAGCCACTGGATATATTCTTTCATACAAGTAAGTGTACTTAGAAACAAATGAAGTTCTGGAAATGCCGTTGGTAATTCTCTAGCATACCATTTAGCATTTTTCTTTTCCTCCCAAATGACTCAGCTAATGTTTGCATTTCCTTGAAACATTTAAAATGCAAACTTTTGGTTGTGTTCCAGCATTTCCTGGTGTTAATTTCTAGCTTGTGAATAAATCAAAATTTTTTTAATTTGCAGATTTTTTTTTAATAATTGTTTTTCAGAGGTCGCGATCGATGTCGGCATTTTGTCATCAATCAGAATAAAGATGGACGTTTTATTGTGACGGGCGACACAGAGATGCATGACACTCTCACTAGCCTCATTGAATATTACAAGTCCAGCCCCATTGAGCCGTTTGGAGAATATCTCACACTCTCCTGTTTTGAGGTGAGTTTGTACTGTGTATATATGGCCTACACATTTGCAATAATATATATTTTAATAAAACACTTGCATGCTATTGTTTATGTAAACATTTTTTTATTTTGTGTTGCAGTCTTCCACAAGCGAGCTCTACGATGTAATTCACTTTGACATAAGGGAAAAGCCAGGAGTGAGTGTTAAAGCTGTGAAGGATATTTGGAACGATCCACGTAAAAAACATGACACAGTGCAACCTCCTGCCTTGCCGCCCAAAGGCAACAGAAACACACCGGTAAGTCACATAAATTCGATTAGTGTCTTTTGTTATTCGTTTTAAAAACTATTATTTACTTTTATTAATTATTTGATTGTTGTATTTAATAAATTCCATACTTATTATAATTGTGTGTAAATGTGGTCCCACTTTATATCAAGTGCCTTTAACTATTATATAATACCATATACATTCAACATCATTTGATACAAAAAGTACTTTTTACATTGTACCTTTATTTAAAAATTACCTGCATATAATTACAGCTGTATTTAAAATCTGTAATTACATATTACTTTTTCGCATAATTACGCATTACTTTTTCTCATCTGGGCTGGACTTGCTTGTTTGTTTTTTAATAACAAAAAAGTTATATTTATGGCAAATGTTAAGTAAAATGAATAAAGCCAATGCAAATTCATGCAGGGCGCAGCGCAGGCAAGGAAAGTTCAGCACTCTTCAACAACAAAAACAAAAAAGAAACACAAATGTGATGCTTATCTACAGTTATATTTGCTTATTAGTATGGTTGAACTGGATCAACAAAGGTCAGCAGCAAAGACATTGTTTAATAAAGTGAGATTAAATACATAAAGTGTATTTGTGTTATTTAACATTTAATTTATGCATGTTTGCGTAATATTCTGAGTTTGCATTTCTCTCAACATGGACAGGAGAGGTGTCAGTTAATAAATGGGAAAACACCCAAAAACGAAATTTCTATCATTAATTACTCACCCTCATGTCGTTCCACACCTGTAAGACCTTCTTCAGAACACAAATTAAGATATTTTTGATAAAATCCGATGGCTCAGTGAGGCCTGCATTGACAGCAAGTTAATTTACACTTTCGATACCCAGAAAGCTACTAAAGACATATTTAAAACAGTTCATGTGACTACATTAGTTCAACCTTAATGTTATGAAGCGACGAGAATACTTCTTGCGCCAAAAAACAAAATAGCGACTTTAATCAACAATATCTAGTGATGTGCGATTTCAAAACACTGCTTCATGAAGCTTCGAAGCTTTACAAATCTTTTGTTTCGAATCAGTGGCTCAGAGTGCCAAAATCATGTGATTTCAGTAAATGAGGCTTTATTACGTAAAATTAAAAAGTTCATGTGATTTTGGCAGTTTGATACACGCTCCGAACCACTGATTCGACACAAAACATTAGTAAAGCTACGAAGCTTCATGAAGCAGTGTTTTGAAATCGCCCATCACTAGATATTGTTGAGTCGCTATTTTTTTTTTTTGGTCCACAAAAAGTATTCTCATCACTTAATAACATTGAACTGTTTTAAGTACATCTTTAGTAGCTTTCTGGGCATTGAAAAAGGAAATGTCATTGCTGGCAATGCAGGCCTCACTGAACCATCGGATTTTATCAAAAATATCTTAATTTGTGTTCTGAAGATGAACGAAAATCTTACGGATGTGGAACGACATGAGGGTGAGTAATTAATGACAGAATTTTTAATTTTTGGGTGAACTTACCCTTTATACATCTGCCTTTGGCTTCACATCTGGATAACTATGATTTCCCTCCATAGGCAGTACCTTTAGTGCCGAGAAAAGGCCCTCCTATGAAAGTCGCCTCCTTGGATGTAAAGTCCAACACAGAAAGCGTGCTATATACGGCGATAGACCTGCAGAAGCCCCGGGAAAGAGCCAGAACACCAACAGAGGGCAAAGACATTTCAGTCACAGCTAGAGGGGAATTCAGAGCCCCGAGACAACAGAAAAGCCCTGCCGCAAACCAAGGAACCATTTACTCTGAGATCATAGTGCCAAACTTCAGAAGTCAATCCCTGCCGTTCCTGGATGATGACTGTGAAGATGAAGGACACTTAAATAGAAGAAGCCAACCACCAACATCTTCCCACGTACAGAGGGAACAGCTCAACAATCCTGCCACCCACTTGGTACCAGGTCTCAGCAACAGCCTGGATATACTATGTAATTCATCGCTGTATCAATTAGCCGGAACACCTGGCAACAAAAACACTGCGGGGATGAGAATCTCAAACATCAGCATGCAGGAAAGCGAAGTTACGTATGCAGAGGTGCCTCTTGAACCCGTTCCAAATCACTTCCTGGTTGACAACACATACGAGCAGATTCCCGACTCGCAACCTACAGCGAGAGCAGAGGAGACTTCACACACTAATACCTACGAGACGCTAACGGACTTAAAACCGAAGCAGATTATTTCTGCCCGGGCCATTAAGGTGAGTGTTGGTGTGTTTTTGTGTATAAACCATGTTAATCTTTTAATAAAGATTCTTAGTGGAATGTAATAGGCATATTTAGAGATGATTATGAAAGATTATCTTATAATAAGTGTAATAACGTACCTATTGTTTCTTGTAGGCTGATAAATGGAAATGGCTGTCCCCGGATTACTGGAAAAAATGACTTCTTGGTCCACAGACAAGCATCATAAAATTACACTAATAGAGAACAGTTGTTAACAAAAACTACTTCCGTCCACTCAAGCTATTTCTGATCATTGAATACTAGAATAGTACAGCTTTATTTTTCAACATATTTGTGGGATTTTTGTATGTGTATTTGTGAAATATTTTAATTTTTCATATTAAAAGAATATTTATTAACTTAATAAACGTATCTTATTCTTGATGCCATTTCTTGATGTTTCATTCTTGTTAGTCATGTGACTGTATTGCAAATTTTCCTTGTGAAAAATAAGTGTGTTTGATTGTACTGAATGTGCACTTGTAGTGTACTTCAGATAAGTATTTAAAAACTACTTGCAGAAAATACTATAATAAAATAAATATGTAAAGAGTACACTTTCATTCTGTTTCTTAACACTTTTAAAAAGTGCAATTTATTCGATAATGTTAATATATTTTAAATGTACTAAATTGCAACTTTATCATTACAAATGTAATTGCAATTATATTTAAATATAAGACATACAAGTCATACAATACATAGCCTATTTAACCATATTTCAAAGACATTATGAAATATATATATAAATTATGAAATTAAAAAAGCACATAATATAAACTTAAATTATAATACATTTTCATTCGTTTGCAAGTAACATGCAATTAAAAGCCTGTTCACACAAAGAAAGATAACTAAAGTTATAAAGATAATTATAATAATAAAGAATATAATAATATTTGCGTCCACAACAAGGATTCATAACGCTTCGAAGCAGTGTTTTGAAATCGGCCATCACTATATAAGTTGTTTTTCTGGCGCACCAAAAATATTCTCGTCGCTTTATAATATTAATATTGAACCACTGTACTCACATGAACTGATTTAAATATGTTTTTAGTACATTAATGGATCTTGAGAGAGGAAATGTCATTGCTGGGCCTCACGGAGCCATTAGATTTCAACAAAAATATCTTAATTAGTGTTCCAAAGATTAACAAAGGCCTTACGGATGTGGAACGACATGAGGGTGAGTAATTAATGACAGAATTTTCATTTTTGGGTGAACTAACCCTTTGAGTAGGAAAAAAATCATCAGATGTGAGCTGTGTGGATGGGGTAGACTAAATGTCATTACACCTACATGTCTCACCCGAAATATTAGCTGACCTAATTCATTTTGATGTTGAAGCATATTTGATATCATTGCAATTTAGGGATGTGGGGAATGACTCTTTTGAAAAGAAGAGAAACATTTCATTTATGTGATATAATAAAATGTTGATATTTTGAAAAGTCAGCTTTGATGCCACACTTTTAGGTTGTTTTTGGGGGGGTAGTAGGCCTGCACAACAATTCTTGTCTCATCCTAACTTTATTGGCCATGAATATAACTATTAATAAACAGAGTGGGAATTGGAAGCTGTTAAAGTTTACAATCTTCTAAATTACCTTACTTGCCAATAACAGAGACCATCTGTTGAAGGTGCACAACTGCCTTTACGAGACTCGGTACAACTACTGGAACCATAGAAAGACATGATTTCATTGTCTCTCTTTCATGGCCTTTCACTGAGTATTAATAGTGTAAAATAGAAACACTTCACACATGTACATAAGTACTGTTTAAAACAAGGAATTCAACATTAAAATCAAGAAAATTTAAAAATCTATAAATGAATTTTTGAATGATTGTGATTCTTGTCTAGACTCATACTTTTATGCCTGTGTAAACATCTATTCGGGAAATTATACGGCACCAGATATCAGGTGCATGAATTACACTTATGGTGCATTCAAGTCATGTCATTCTGGAAAGTTAACGTTTACAGGTTGGGAACGTCAGGTTCAATCAAATTTTCTACAAAAATAAGATTTTAAATCTGCTTCTACAAAATAATGAAGTATGCTATCAGGTGCATAGCAGCTAACAAACATATTTATGTCTGAGTACTTGTATTACACAAATAATGTGACAGAGGTCCTATTATCTATCAAATTATTTAGGTTTCTATCTATTTATTAATGGTGCTTGCTAAGCTATAAGCAATTAACCAGCTAATAGATTTATTTGTTAAGAAACAGCTAACAACTAGCTAATCATCATTACATGACAGAAGTGAGTCCGTAAACTGCTTTCCATTTATTCATCAATGGTGCTTGCTAAGCCATTAGCAACCAGTTAACAGCTTTAACTTTATATATATTCATTAAAGCTGCTATTAGCAACCAGCTAACAAATTTAGCTTACTATATACATTAATGCTGCTGTTAAGCTAGCATTCAGCCAATAGGCCTACTCATAACATGACAGTGAGTCACATTATTTGTAATCTTCTTTAGCTTTTATTCATTAATGGTGCCAAGCTATTAGCAACCACATAACTGTTTTAACCTCTTATCTATTCATTAATGCTGCTTATTAAGCTATTAGCAACCAGCTAACAAATTTAGCTTACTGTCTATTCATTAATGCTGCTTATTAAGCTATTAGCAACCACATAACTGTTTTAACTCTGTATCTATTCATTAATGCTGCTTATTAAGCTATTAGCAACCACATATCTGTTTTAACTTCTTATCTATTCATTAATGCTGCTTATTAAGCTATTAGCAACCAGCTAACATATTTAGCTTACCATATATTCATTAATGCTGCTTATTAAGCTATTAGCAACCAGCTAACAATTTTAGCTTACTATATATTCATTAATGCTGCTTATTAAGCTATTAGCAACCACATATCTGTTTTAACTTCTTATCTATTCATTAATGCTGCTTATTAAGCTATTAGCAACCAGCTAACATATTTAGCTTACCATATATTCATTAATGCTGCTTATTAAGCTATTAGCAACCAGCTAACAATTTTAGCTTACTATATATTCATTAATGCTGCTTATTAAGCTATTAGCAACCACATATCTGTTTTAACTTCTTATCTATTCATTAATGCTGCTTATTAAGCTATTAGCAACCAGCTAACAAATTTAGCTTACTATATATTCATTAATGCTGCTTATTAAGCTATTAGCAACCACATATCTGTTTTAACTTCTTATCTATTCATTAATGCTGCTTATTAAGCTATTAGCAACCAGCTAACATATTTAGCTTACCATATATTCATTAATGCTGCTTATTAAGCTATTAGCAACCAGCTAACAAATTTAGCTTACTATATATTCATTAATGCTGCTATTAAGCTATTAGCAACCAGCTAACAAATTTAGCTTACTATATATTCATTAATGCTGCTTATTAAGCTATTAGCAACCAGCTAACAAATTTAGCTTAAAATTTATTCATTAATGATGCTTATTAAGCTATTAGCAAACAGCTAACAAATTTAGCTTACTATATTATATATTCATTCATGCTGCTATTAAGCTATTAGCAAACAGCTAACAAATTTAGCTTACTATATATAGACACCCTGACGAAGGCAATAGCCGCAACGCGTAGGTGTGCAGTTTGTATCACCTGTTTTTAAGTAACAGCCAAAAATGAAATAAAGGCTTTTTAACATTACTTTTTGCTTGAATCGAGTGCCTTGGACTACCTACTATTATAAGTATTTTTTTCCTCGTATCCAAAGAGCACCAAGCCTGAATTTACACCCCGTGCAGCACATCACTTGCACCATCTTTTTGTGTTAGCTTACTATATATTCATTAATGCTGCTTATTAAGCTATTAGCAACCACATAACTGTTTTAACTTTTTATCTATTCATTAATGCTGCTTATTAAGCTATTAGCAACCAGCTAACAAATGTAGCTTACTATATATTCATTAATGCTGCTATTAAGCTATTAGCCATCAGCTAATACTCATAACATGACAGAGGTGAGTCAAATTATCTGTAAACTGCTTTAGCTTTCTATTTATTCATCAGTGATGCTTGCTAAGCTGTTAGCAACCAGCTATTATCAGCTAAGACCAGCTAAAAACCAGTAATCATGATCCAAAAAAAACCATCCTAAACTGTGTTTTCGGACTCAAATGATCTGGTTTTGACAACATTGCTAGCTTGGGCAACGTAAAACATCCCTTAATGGTCTAAGGACAAACAAAGAACATTAATGTTCTGCTTCAGTTGGCTCAGAGTGTTTATTAGAAAAGCTAAACTGTGAACTTAACTATATGGATTTAAAATAGGACTATTGATCATAGTAATCATGCATAACTACACAATACTGCACAACTACACAGCATTAATCATTGTTTCCTAGAAACCTGAACACATCACAAAGAAAGAAAATTGCTAACTCCATACAGAAAGATATCCTCACATGTGATTTATGTCTGGAAGAAATTTATAGTGGCCATTCTGACTCCCTGGAGAAGCAAGACTGTGATTTGCACGCTTACGCACAAACTCAAGGGACCAAATGGTGTCGGACAAGATCTTCATGTAAAAGAGGACAATAAAGCTGCCAGCAGTGACTGATCTGGTTTTTGTGGGGAGCAGGAATCATAAATAAGAGAGTCATTGCACAGACAGCGTAACTTCAGGCAGATTTAAGAAAAGACGAGAGACAGTCTACAAAATGTGTCCTTCTCTGTATGACACATAAGCTATACTGTGTGCATGATGAATGGCATCTACCAGCGGGGGCTAATGCGGCTAAGCTAACCAGTTAAAACTTGCATCCAAATATCCATACTTCCCTACTATATAGTAGGCAAAAACAGTGTGTTAGATGAGTAGTATGTCTGAATTCATAAAAGAGTTGACAAAAAGTGTTTCAAATTGCCTACTAATTCTGCCAAAATTCTGAACTTTGCATCCAATGGACAATTGACCCTTCGCAAAGACCCATCCTCCTTAGTTACTGTTGCTTTGTCCGACAAGCCATGGCGCTGTCATGCCACATGCAGTGAAAAATACATCGCGGAGCAAAGAGGACACTGACAACACGTCGACAGACAAGACAGAGCAGGTTACTTATGATATTAAAATCCCAGCTTTCAAACTGTGTCGTTTTTTAAAGAAATTCGAACAATAAATATCGTTTTGTGGCTCTCTAATGTATCGTGACAGATTGCTGTAGCGCCTCAGCCTAAGCGGCACGTGAACCGATCATCTCTTCCTACTAGTTCATTTATAGTGTCAAATAAACGTGAATGAACATCAGAAGGAATGTTGTTTTAAACACGAAAAGATGTCAGTACACACCATTTTTCAAGTTCAAGTCCACCGAGCTTAATCTTTGAACTCCTGACTGCTTTGTCGGACAAAATGGGATTTGATTCGGTGTTATGATTGGTTAGATCGCTTGTCAATCAAACTCCCGGCAAAGGGTCAATTAAATCCCATGAGGCCATGGGAGAGGAGGAGAATGGTGGTGAAGCGATGCAACTGACGCTGGTCACATGACAATTACAACATGACAGATGTAGTGCGTCCGAACTGCTTTAATGTTACACACATTTATACGATATAGAACATACTTTTTTAGTAACTACTATTTCGGACTGAGCTCTTCAACACTGTAATATCTAACATAATCCTAAAATCTAAATGAGTTAACGAGCTGTGTCCTAAATCGTCGCCTATACCCTTATAGTGCGCTATTGGGGGGGACAGCCATTTATAGTGGTGTTTGAAAACAGTGGACATTATAAGGTAAACTCATTCAATTCCACGATGCACGGCAACAACAACCAATTTACACTGAATTGCTGTGTCCGAAATCACGTACTGTCTGAGTAGGTACTACATTTGAATTTGAGTTTACTTTACGAAAAAAAAAAAGTATGAATGAAATTCGGACGTACTTCATCTGCCATGTTGTTATTGTCATGTGACCTACCAGAGTCAGTTGAATGCGCACTTCAGAATCTGAGCGGAAGTAGTAGGTCATCCGAGTACTTTTTTGCCTACTGTTTTTCGAATACTATGTATTCAGACATGTTACTCTTTTGGCGTACTGTTTTTCGCATACTATATATAGTAAGGAAGAAATCGATTTCAGACGCAGTGAATGACTAGAGAATACCCATAATGCACCATGAGTGAATTCCTGTGTCTTGGCAGTAGAAATACAGTGATTAGCCTACCTGTTAAATTGGTTATTAATTGTTAAATTAAGGTTTATACAAGCAAGTTTCTTTATTTGTTTTAATTCACTCCTTCGATATTAACAGATGTATGGAGGGTATAGGGGCGATTTCGGATACAATCTTTGATCCAGAAACACATGCTACTATGCTAAATCAAGTTATCATATGGCTACAGTGGCAAAAGAGACTTCTGGAATGCTAATGGCTTAACGTAAGGTGAAAAATGGGATGTAAACGCATTGTGTAAAACCTAGGATGTTGTGTTTTTGGACTCAAACAAACGTATTATGTTTCCTTGTTTACAGTTATTGATCAGGAGATTAGCATTCCTGACAAAAAAGCCATTACTTGAACACATCCAGTAATACTGCTATATCTTGCCCTTGTTATCGAACTGGCTCCTAAAAAACACAAAAATGGATTGTTTTGAAACTCTTGGGATGCCATATTGGCAAACATCACTGAGCTAATAAGATTAGAGGGCAGCCAAGGCCAGCAAACCGAGTGTGTGCACAACCACCGCGCATGTGTGAGTCGCTGACGTCCTGTTTTATGCTCTGAGTCCAGAAGAATCAATGCTCTAATGCCTACATTACTGTCAGCAGGCTGAGTGGCTGTATCAGACTGGAACAGAAGCACATCTAAATCAGCAGATGCTCAGGGTGAGAGCCGTAATTAACGAAGGCGCATCATCAGCACTTACATCCCACTGGAGTTTTTAATACAGTCCTCATAAAGGGAGCTGAAGGTAACGGGATGAGGAATTAACTGCATATTAGTGCAGGCGTCCTTATCCCTAATGACTGCACACCGCCGTGATATCACTAAAGCGGTTCCTCACCAATCCATTCAGGCATGCCTTGTTTTATGTCTGAGAACCATTTTCATGGTTACGTAAGCCCAGGAAATGGGATTTTTTGGCAATTAACAAAGGCCCAAGTGCATTTTTATTTATTTTAAAGTCCATTTTAGTTGTTTTTTACGGAAGAGGATTAGGGCCAAGCAATAATAAAAAAATAAAAACCATCTTAGTTGATTAAAGTTGTTAAATTTCAAGAAAAAACTTGTTAAATTTCGAGAAAAAAGTCTAAATAAAATGTTGAGAATAAACTCATTAAATTATGAGAAAAAAGTCGTTAAATCACAAGAACATATTTGTAATTTAACGACTTCGCAATTTAACGAATTTG
Source organism: Chanodichthys erythropterus (assembly GCF_024489055.1). Taxonomy (NCBI): domain Eukaryota; kingdom Metazoa; phylum Chordata; class Actinopteri; order Cypriniformes; family Xenocyprididae; genus Chanodichthys; species Chanodichthys erythropterus. The sequence continues at coordinate 18,440,468 of NC_090244.1, forward strand.
TTCTCGTAATTTAACGACTTCGTAATTTAACGACTTTTTTCTCATAATTTAACGAGTTTATTCTCAACATTTTATTTTGACTTTTTCTCGAAAATTTAACGTCATTTTTCTCATAATTTAACGAATTTGTTCTCATAATTTAACAACTTTTTTCTCGTAATTTAACGAGTTTATTCTCAACATTTTATCTCAACTTTTTTTCTCGTAATTTAATGACTTTATTCTCAACATTTTATCTCAACTGTTTTCTCGAAATTTAACGATTTTTTTCTCGTAATTTAACAAGTTTATTCTCAACATTTCATCTTGACTTTTTTCTCGAAATTTAACAAGTTTTTTCTCGTAATTTAACGAGTTTATTCTCAAAATTTTATCTAGACTTTTTTCTCGAAATTTAAAGATTTTTTTCTCGTAATTTAATGAGTTTATTCTCAACATTTTATCTTGACTGTTTTCTCAAAATTTTACGAGTTTTTTCTCATAATTTAACAAGTTTATTCTCAACATTTTATCTCGACTTTTTTCTCTAAATTTAACGAGTTTATTCTCAACTTTTTATTTCGACTTTTTTCTCGAAATTTAACGAGTTTTTTCTCGAAATTTAACAACTTTAATCTCTAGATCAGTGTTTCTCAACCCTGGTCCTGAAGGACCCCCAACACTGCAGGTTTTGTCTTTCTCCCTAATTAAACACACCTGATTCAACTCATCAGCTCATTAGAAGAAACTCCACTACCTGAAATGAGTGTGTCAGACAGAGGAGACTTTCAAAATGTGCAGTATTGGGGTCCTCCATGACCAGGATTCAGAAACACTGCTCTAGATGGTTTTATTTTTTTATTATTGCTTGGCCCTAATCCTCTTCCATAGTTTTTGGTATGTATGTCACAGAACTTGTTTAACGATAAAAACAACACTATAACCATTTCAGATAATGGGTGCTTTATTAGAATTTAAAGGGATTGTTCACCCCAAAATGAAAATTCTGTCATTTATTCACCCTCATGTCATTGTTTCAAACATTTTTTTGTCCATTCAATGAAAGTCTACGTCTAAAACATTGGACCCCATTGACTTTCATTGTATGGAAAAACAACAACACAAAAAAGACAGAACATCATAAAGGGATAATTCACCCAAAAATGAAAATCATCTCTGCACTCTGTTTCCAAACCTGTAAGATCATTTTGCTACTACCTATATGAGTGTTCAAATTAAAATTTGTGCTACAGATATGAATAACTCAAAATTGTGTGGCTTGTTGAGGACAGATGATCTACAGTATAACCTTTATAAATATTCAGACTTATGATTTCCCTCAAGTAGACGATAAAATGGGTTATAATGATGCCATAAAAAGATAAAATTATGACAAAGAAACATAATTATTAGATAAAGTAATAATTATGACAAACTTTGTCCTCACTGACTTATCACTAAGTCAAAATTATGAGATAAAAAGACAATTATGACTTTTAAAACATCACAATGACATAAAAGGACAAATTAATGACAAAAACAGCTGAGATAATCATAATTATGACAAATACGACAAGTCATAATTATGAATAAGTCATTATTTTAAGATAAAAAGTAATTATGAAAATAAAACATAAAAACATTTATCTGATAATGTAGTGTCATAATTTAATTTTTTTGTCATAATTATGACATTTATTTAATGTAATTTACAAAAGCATGTTTTTTTTTTCTTATGTGACAGAAATGAGCTCCCATACAAAACATCTCTATATCTAGTGCTCTTTTGACTTTGACCTAGCAACCACAAAAAACAGCCTAACAACCACATAACAAAGCTCCCAAAATATCCTAACAACCATATATCCATTGCACAAGTATGACTCGCGACTTCATGTGGACATCACGCAATGAATAAAATGACATGATCAGCAGGATCAAACACGCATCCTGTCATCCCCAAAAACAAAAGCACAACATATACATTTACATCTTAAACAATGTCCTTGCAAAAACATTAAAATGCATTTGAATCAATGTTGGATGGTGTTAAGAGGACAGGAAGCGGTTGACCCGGTAAATCATGAGCTGAACTAATATGGCCAAGGACAGCTCCGGGTGGAGATTTACCGGGCTCAAAGTGCGCCGTGTATAATCATACGGGTGCTGAGGCAGCGCTGCTCCTAACGATCTCATTCAGCTTAAAAAGTCATTAAAGTGGAATACGACAGATGGGCTGAAGAATCATTGTTGGCCCATCTTTATTGTTAAGGCTGGTTGGTTTGCAGCTGCATGGGGCTTGAACTAGAATGAAAGGAGGACAATGAAACAACCAGGACCAGGACTGGGGTTACAAAAGTGTGGCTGTTTAAAATTAGCTTCGAATATCATAGAGTACAAATATTTATACCAAAAGAGTCAACTCTCAAGTTGTCCCAAACCTGTTTGAGTTTCTTTCTTCTGTTGAACACAACAGATATTTTGAATAATGTTGGTAACCAAACAGTTGACGGTAGCCATAGTATTTTTATCCTACTATGTAAGTCAATGGCTACCGTCAACTGTATGGTTACCAATATTCCTCAAAATATCTTATTTTTGTGTTCAACAGAAGAAAGAAACTCATACAGATTTGGGATGACTTGAGGGTGAGGAAACGTTACAAAATTTCCATTTTTGGGTGAACTATCCCTTTAAGTAGTTAATGCAACTGCAACCCAGTTTCATTAGAAAAACATTCACGTGGGAACGTTTTCTCAAGTTGCAAAATACGTACCAATACGTACATATCACTGCAGTTTCAATGTGAAATGTCCACCGAGTGGCGCTTAAAGCATGTTCATTTTTTTTTTTTTTTTTGCCGGAACATGTAAACGTGTTTTTTATACGAATCAACGCAGTTCTGATTTGAAATTTGCACTGAATTGCGTTTTAAAGTAACGTAACACCAATGCTCACCTAAACCTACCCCATAATGTTAACAAAAGCAAATGTGACATAAAAAACACCCGTAATCGTGTCGTTTCTCTCTTTAAAGGTGCCGTAGAAAGACTTATATTACATCTTTTGAAAAGACGAAGGCAGGTGTCTCAAACTCAAATTGACGGGGGGCCGTTTCTGTGATTGACACCTCATAGGAGGGCCATAACATTCAAGCATAAGAAAGCGAAACATTTCAGAAAATTTACTTTCCTTTGCATTATTTCTCATTTACATCAAATTTGCCTACTAAAATATCTTTATACCTATACTATAAATATTTTATTTACCATATTAAATGTAAACAGCAGTGTCTCTCTCATTGTTACAGAGTGTCATATAATTATATAATACTATTACTAATATAATACTACTAGGCCTAATATACTATTAATTGCAATAGTCTGGTGCAATTTCTCACATCCAACAAGGTGCATGGAATAAAAAAAAATATAGTAATTTAGGAACAAAACCATCAACACTTGTGGTGTGGAGGGGTCAGAAATAAACAAAAAACTGGAGATGCCGTTTGAGCATTGGTAATGTTTAATGGCTACATCGGACGCGTTTCGGTGGTTTAAATCGACGCTCGTGACTTAAAGTCGAGTGCTTTTACTGTAATTTGGGCAAGAGCGCCCATAATAGAAGTGACGCGGTTGAGAGCGCGGCTCATGGTTGCATAGCAACGACAGATGCCACTGGAGCGAAAGCGCATTGGAAAGAAGGAGAATGCGTCTTATGTGACGCGCTATGTGAATGATCCCATTGAACGGCGACTTTTTCTTTGCATATCAGACAGGTAGCAACTAGAGAATAATATTAATAATTTAGCGGGCTGGATTATGTTTTATTTTTGAGATCAGTTGCGGGCCGGGTAGAGGGAGGGCGGGCCGTAAATGGCCTGCGGGGCCGACAGTTTAAGACCACTGGTCTAATGTGTCCCCTGAATGTGTCTGTGAAGTTTCAGCTCAACATTTATACAAACAAATACATTTTTTTAATTTTTTAAGGGGCTGCTCGGCCCCTTTAAATCTCTCGCTCCCTGCCCACAGAGCTCTCGACTATAAACAAAGTTCACACAGCTAATATAACCCTCAAATGGATCTTTACAAGATGGTCGTCATTCATGCTGCATGCATGCATCGATTCCTGTGAGTATAGTATTTGGATGTTTACATTTGATTCTGAATGAATTTGAGGCTATGCTCTGTGGCTAACGGCTAATGTTACACTGTTGGAGAGATTAATAAAGAATGTGTTTATGAATTATACAGACTACAAGTGTTTAAAAATGAAAATAGCGACGACTCTCTTGTCTCCGCGAAACGATGGTAACTTTAACCAAATTTAACAGTACATTAGCAACATGCTAACAAAACATTTAGAAAGACAATTTACAAATATCACTAAAAATATCATGATATCATGGATCACGTCAGTTATTATCGCTCCATCTGCCATTTTTCGCTATTGTTCTTGTTTGCTTAACGTTACCTAGTCTGATGATTCAGCTGTGCACAGATCCAGACGTTAATACTGGCTGCCCTTGTGTAAAGGCTTTCTCGTTCTAAGTTCAACTCGAGCAAGCGTGTTATAGTAGAACAAAGCGAAACATATGGAGCTGTTTAAGCGACGCAAAGTCCAAAATATATTCGTTTACAAATCGTGCACTCTGGTAAAAAAAAAAAAAAGCGTTTTGAAGTCATAACATAATATTGTGCAAGAAGACGTGAAAACTAGTCCAAAACGAACCTGTATCGCGATGTGAGAAGGCAGAATCGCGACACACCCCTTCCAACTCCCAGAGTTATCTTTCCTGTCCAGATCCAATGCTACCACATTTTTTAAATTACTATAAGTATTAGGGGTGTAACGATTTATCATAGATGGTGTGTCTCAATCAGCTCTCTAGTTCAGTAAGTGTTTCGGGCACACATTGAATCTTGCAAGCAGGTTTAAACGTTTCTCATGTCAGTCTCTTGCATGGTCGCGTGAGAAGTCGTGGCTTTCTTTCACCGCAGTGCACAGCAACAGCTGTGCTCACAGAAAAGCAAAAGACGCTTGCGATGCTTTGCTTTAAGAAGTTCTGTGGCGCCGTTCACATATTGCGTCTTTTCCGCGTGCAAGTCAGTTATTATTTTCAAATGTAGCCGCGCGGCAGGCGCGCTCATAATGGGATCGACGCGCATGCAATTCTCAAATGCCGCAAGCGCACCGCAGGTCGTGTGACAAGAATCAACTGATCAGCTATGGCCTTTCCGTAACAAAACATCAGAAGCTCAGCCGAACAGCTGATCATAGCTGTACATGATGGTTTTTATATCTTATCTCCATCAATATCTCGTAGTAAAACTAATGCAAAGGCTAGAAATCATTTATCCTTTGCAGAAACGTCCTCTGATCCTCTTGGAGAGCTCAGTTCATGGCTGCATAGCAACGACCGACGCCACGGGAGCGCAAGCGCTTTGGAAAGAATGAGAAGCGGTGCGGCCGCACCTTCCACGCGTTTTTAGACGCAATATGTGAATGGCCCCTATTCATAATTCTAAGTTCATGTTAAATTAAAAAAAATGTTTCAGTGACAGACAGCCCTATTCAACTGTTAATTTGAATACAGAAGGTTTTTATTAAAATTTTATATTTATTTATTTTGTTGAAATGTGATCTTGTATGTACAACAAGGGAAATTATTGAAATTTGTTAATGTTTTTTTTTAATAAATCTTGTTTGAATTTCAGTTTCATTTTGTTCAAAATATCGTGATACGTATTGTATCGTGAACTCCGTATCGAGATACGTATCGTATCGTGACTTGAGTGTATCGTTACACCACTAATAATCTGACTCGCGAAAACCTTCCCGCAGGTAGGCCTACGTCTTTCCTATGAGACTGGGTTGCAATAGGCTGGTAACCAGAAGACTGATGGTTTGAATACCCATCATGGGCAGTAGGGACTGTCCCTCTAAGTTCAAATATATTTTTTAGTTTTCCCTGGTTTGACGTTGATACCAAATGCCTATAAATGGTTTGTTTAGACTAAAATTAAAATTTTGTCATTTACTCACCCTCATGTTCTTCTGTGGGACACAAAAGATATTTTGAAAAATGTCTCCAATGTCCAATGTTGTTTTGGATCCCATTGACTTCCCCCATTGTTCCGCAAAAAACTTGTACAGGTTTTGAATGATTTGAGGATGTGTAAATTATGACTGAAATATGCTTAGAGAGCAAAAACTAAAGGAAAACAACAGACATTTATCCTCCAATGTGGAGTTGTCTGTTCAAGGTCAGCATTGGTATCTTTCTTTGAAGCTGTTTTAGGTTCTAATGTGGAAAGTGGCTGGAGTACAGAAATAAAACAAAGAGAGAAAAAGCTTCGAAACACTTGAATTATAGCACACAAATCACAGGGAACACAAAAAGAGAAATTCCAAAGAATGTGCATGTTGCTCTTTTCCAAAAAAGCACCACAACAGTACCATAAAAGTAGTGTTTCAAGACAATCTTCAACCTCTGCTGTAGCTCCACGTTGAGAATTAAAGGTATAGTTCACCCAAAAATGAAATTATTTCATCTCATATCATATTCATATCATTCAAAATCTGTATAGCGCACTTAAAATATAGTCACATGGACTACTTTTGTGGTGCTTTTTTGGAAAAGAGCAGCGTGAACATTCTTTAGAATTTCTCTTTTTGTGTTCCACAGAGGACAGAACATGATACAGGTTTGAGAGTGAGTAAATGATGGCAGAATTTTCACTTTTGGGTGAACTATCCCTTTAAATAATATCATCACCAAAATTAGCCATTAACCCAAGAACATCATAAACAAATGCACTCAGTCAACAACTGACAGAAAACCTTTATTAAAATTTAAGTCAAATGCCCTCTATCACATCAAATACTGAAAAAAATGTCAAAGAAAGGAGACCGTTTGAAGCTAACACCTCAAGTTAGGACAGAAGGGATAGAGGGATTTGCAGGCAGAACAAATACATGGAGAGCGAATGACAGTAGGAGAATATATGATGACAGAGCCCTTCGTTCAACTGGAGAACATTTAGATATGATTGTCGTCATGCTCCAGTACTATAAGCAGTTAGATTGTGAAATGGCAAAGCTGTTGGAACATTAGGGAACGGGGAAAGGTGGGGAACGTAATCTAATTCATGCATTTAATGGAGAAAGATTGCATAGCTGTAGAAAACACTGTCTCAGTGGTGCTGACGCCAGTATGTGCTTTTAGCCCTCTCTCTCACTCTCTTGTCCAGTTTGTTTGTTCCTTCCTGAAAACTGTCCCATGATTATTTGATCCCAAATAAGAGTCTTTAGAAACGGGAGAGTGAGTCAAAATTGTGTCCAATGTGCCACGGACATTGGTAGAAGCCCATAAAAGCGGTTTACTCCCGCATTAGTTTTCCTCCAGGAGCAGGTGTGTGGGTTAAACCCACAAAAGGCCTCACCTTTCCATTTCATCTCTCTGAAAACACAAGGAATTTCTGATCCAAAGTTTTCTGTTCATGAAAAAACAGCCATGCATTTGTCAGTAATCCTGTGTAGTGTGCTTCCGGTGCAAAAACGAAAGGAAAACAACGGTAGACATTTATCCTCCGATGTAGTCTTGTCTGTTCAAGGAACATCAGCATTGGTATCTTCCGTTGAAGCCATTTTAGATTCGTATATGGAAGGTGCTGCAGAGAAGAAAGATGACAAAGAGAGAAATATTAGATTAGAGGTAAAAGCACATGGAGCAGTCAAAACTGAATTACGCCCTTTCATGCCCCTAATGCATCATTTATCTGACGACAAAGCCTGGATATATATTTAAGGATTTGCATTTTACAGCCTTAACCATTCGAGTAAATTTTGCTGTCTCACTGATAACTGATGAAAATTGAGCATTAAGTTATTAAAAGGTATTCAAGAAGAACCAGGACGAGGAGCAGATGGCTTTTGATGGCATTTTGATAATGAAATTGATGTTAAAATGAATTTGGAATTCAACCAGATTGAATAGCAGAAAGAACTGAGTTCCAAACCTTTGTCATAGATCTTCAGCAATAGACATTAACCACCTGTGCATACGTCACTTGGGGGAAGTGCTGTGTCATTCGCTTAAATTGACAATTTTACCTCATATCACCCTTTACTGTCATTTGAATGAATGTTTAAAACAGTGAAGGAGGAATTCATAAAGTTTGAAGTGTGCGTGTTGGTTTGTACATGCTGTCTGCATTGTTTTTGCCCCCGATTCACTAAAAAAACTTGCATAATAATGGCAAAAAAAAGTGTGCTCAACACAATTTATGTATATCTTATTTATTTAATTAATTTATTAATATATTATTAGAAAAATAATATATTACTATTCAAAAGTTTGGGGTCGGTTAAGTTTTTTATGTTTATGAAAAAAGTTTATTAACATCCTTCAAAGATCATTCTAATATGATAAATTTGTGCTCATGAAACATTTATTTTGATTAAATTGTTGTGATGCTTAATATTTTTGTGGCAAATGTGATCATTTTAGTCTTTCAGGATTCTTTTATGAACAGAAAGTTCAAAACAATAGCATTTATTTGAAAAAATATTTTTTGTAACAATTTATAAGTCTTTACTTTTACATTTTGATAAATTTAAAGGTGCCCTAGAATCAAAAATTGAATTTACCTCGGCATAGTTGAATAACAAGAGTTCAGTACATGGAAATGACATACAGTGAGTCTCAAACTCCATTGTTTCCTCCTCCTTATATAAATCTCATTTGTTTAAACGATCTCCGAAGAACAGGCGAATCTCAACATAACACCGACTGTTACGTAACAGTCGGGATCATTAATATGTACGCCCCCAATATTTGCAAATGCCAGTCCATGTTCAAGGCATTAGACAAGGGCAGCCAGTATTAACGTCTGGATCTGTGCACAGCTGAATCATCAGACTAGGTAAGCAAGCATAGACAATAGCGAAAAATGGCAGATGGAGCGATAATAACTGACATGATCCATGATATCATGATATTTTTAGTGATATTTGTAAATTGTCTTTCTAAATGTTCCGTTAGCATGTTGCTAATGTACTGTTAAATGTGGTTAAAGTTACCATCGTTTATTACTGTATAAAGTAAGACACGGAGACAAGAGAGCCATCGTTATTTTCATTACTAAACACTTGCAGTCTGTATAATTCATAAACACAACTTCATTCTTTATAAATCTCTCCAACAGTGTAGCATTAGCCGTTAGCCACGGAGCACTATCAAACTCATTCAGGATCAAATGTAAACATCCAAATAAACACTGTACTTACACGATTAGACATGCTGCATGACTTTGTAAAGATCCATTTTGAGGGTTATATTAGCTGTTTGAACTTTGTTTATGCTGTTAAAGGCAAGCACGAGCTCTTGGGGTGTGGAGCACGAGATTTAAAGGGGCCACAGCCTGAATCAGCACATTTATAATGATAGGCAGTTAAAAAAATGAATTAAAAAAAACGGGGGGGTATTTTGAGCCGCAACTTCACAGATACATTCAGGGGACACTTAAGACTTATATTACATCTTTTGAAAACATGTTCTTCGGCACCTTTAAAGCTTCCTTGATGAATGAAAGTATTAATTTCTTAAAAAAAAAAAAAAAAAAAAAAAAAAAACGTAATGACCCCAAACTTTTAAATGGTAGTATACAGTATATACGGAGTTTACAGCATTTAGCACCTGGTTAAGCTGGATTGTGAGTGGTTAGTGATCAAGACAAGTTTTTTTTTTTTTTGTGTGTGTGTTGAAATACCATGTGCAGAAGGCATAAGTGTTTAATGAACTGGAGTGATTATGCAACAGCTCTTAAAATAATTCTTTCAGGAAAGAAGCATGACAGATTAAAACAAGAAGATATTTGTTGTAGCACTAAATTATTTTTACCCTTAAACCCTATAATGAATGTGTCTGTGGATCTGATTTAAGGGTACATGGTCCTATTAATGTGGAGAATTGAAGAGTCATGCAAACACCTTTTTTTTTGTTTATTTTGCAATTTTGTTTGATGACATTAGTGCAGAAATTACACACTTCACTATTAAAGGGATAGTTCACCCAAAAATGAAAATTTGATGTTTATCTGCTTACCCCCAGTGCATCCAAGATGTAGAGGACTTTTTTTCTTCAGTCGAATGCAAATTATGATTTTTAACTGCAACCACTGCCGTCTGTTAGTCAAATAATAGCAGTGATTGGGAACTTGAACAATAAGAGTCGAAAAAACTTCCATAGAAAAATCCAAATTAAACCCTGCGGCTCGTGACGGCACATTGATGTCCTAAGACACGAAATGATCGGTCAAAAAACGCGTTGTGATGACGGAAGTGATGTCTCGCCCATATACTTCAATGAGCACGAGACTTCACTTCCGTTGTCAGAGCGTGATCAGACCTCACTAACCGGAAGTTGAACGAAGTTGGACATAGTGGTGTATTAGAGGTAAAAATTATATAAATAATGTTCGGTTTCTCGCACAAACCGATCGTTTCGTGTCTTAGGACACTAATGTGTCGTCACGAGCCGCAGGTTTTAATTTTGATTTGTCTAAGCAAGTTTTATTTACTGTTATAGTTGAAGTTCCCATCTACTGCTATTATTTGACTGACAGACGGCAGCGGTTGCAGTTAAAAATCATAATTTGCGTTCGACTGAAGAAAAAAGTCACCTACATCTTGGATGCACTGGGGGTAAGCAGATAAACATCAAATTTTCATTTTTGGGTGAACTATCCCTTTAAGTGAAGTCAAATCCCTTATGGTGTTCAATTTTGGGACCTCTTCTTTTTGCTTAAAAAAAGATATTGCTTATATTAATAATATTGAAACTCTTTGGTCAGTTTTGTGCGAGATGCTAACGGTCTAATCAGATTTAATGAACTATGCTAAGCTATGCTAAAAGTTGTACTGCCAGACCCGGAGATCGACTGAATGGATTTGAAAATGGTAAAACTCAACTGTTTAACTCTAGGGGAGTTGGAAAATGAGCCTATTTTCAAAAAAAGTGGAGTGTTCCTTTAAATATGATTCCCCTAGACCATATTTTCCAGAAACACAACTTATCATATAATTTCTATGCCAATGACACTCAGCTTCATCTTCTTGTTAAATAACAGCTGTTCTGTGTCTAATCTGTTTGAATGTCTTCAGGACATTAAATGCTGGATGGACATGATTTTTTTTTTTTTCAGTTAACTAGCAATACAACTGAGATAATCATCTTTGGCCCATCAGTTATGACTTGTGGCATTAAAGTGTGCAAACTGTCAAAAACCATGGTTTTATCTTTGATCCAACCTTGCGTTTTGACAAGCAGATCAATGCTGTTGTAAAAAGCAGTTTCTTTCCATTAAGACTGCTAAAATCAAGAAGATGCTTTCTAAAAAGGACCTTGAAATTTCCCTTGAAATCTTGAAATTGTAATTCCCTCGATCTGGGTTTGCCTAAATCTACTTTAGATGATTTACAATTGGTGCAAAATGCGGCAGCTAGATTATTGACTGGCACTAGAAAACGTGAGCACATTACTCCTGTACTCGCCTCTCTACACTGGCTACCGTTCTGAGTTGATTTTAAAATTCTGCACTTTGTTATTAAAGCTTTGCATGGACTTGTTCCCCAGTATATATGTGATCTCCTCACCCCGTATACTGCCTCAAGATCTCTTCATCATCTAGTCAATTACCCCCCTCCTTCCCTCGTTCACGTTTTAAAGCTAAAGGTGACCGGGCTTTTTCGCTGGCTGCTCCCAGGCTCTGGAATTGTCTTCCCCTCAATATTAGATCATCCCCATCGAGTTCTCTGTTTAAATCCTCTTTGAAGACACATTTTTATTCTTTATGTTTTAATTCCTTTTGAGGGTGTATAATTTTCATTTGTCCATTTGGTTTTTATATTATTATTTGTCTAGTCTTTAAATCTGTTTTATTCTACCTGTACAACACTTTGGTTTCAACTTCTGGTATTTTTAAATGTGCTTAAACAAAAATAACAAAAAGTACAGTCAGCAGAATGCTAAAAGCATTAACTTTCTATGAGTGCTCAAGAAAGTAATTGCCTCTTTGACTGACAGCTGCTGAAAGCAATTCGAGATTTTTTGGCCTCCAGGTCTCAAATGATGGTACAAAACCTTCCTGCCCCTCTCAATCATGTGGTCTGTGAGCACAGCTGTGCAGTCCAAAAAGGCCTGTAAAAGCCAAGCAGAGGAACTCTTGCCCCATAAAGCATATTTGAGTGCAATGCAGGCAAATTATAGCAATGTGCCTTCAGAACTATGACGTTAGTAACTAGCATAACTGGCTTTACACTCATAAGGACTTAGTATGTCCGATGTGAGTACATTAACTCCCAATAAAATTTAGCATCATTAGTTTGCAAAACTATGTACAAACAGTATCTCTGTTCCAAAACTTAGTGAGCTGTCTTGCTATCTTCTGTCAACATAAGCAGTGGCTTCAAAAGACAGTATGCTAATAGAAGCAAATCCATACAACATACAAACAGTGTAGACTCCATTTACAAAGTATTTCAATAGAGTTTAATGTTAGCATGTTGCTAAGCTAACACCATAGTACTCGAATGAGCATTAAATAGTAATTTTTGTACTAGATTTGACTAACTTAATCACTATATGTCTGTGGTGAATAAAATATTTATAATGAGAATATTGCCCGCATTCTCCACCAATTTGGAGAGGTTGGACTACCAAAAGCCTAACTTTAAATGACAATTTATGGTAATACAACAGCAAAATCAATCTCTAGTTAGCATACATCTTCACTGCATCCAATATTCTTACCTTAAAAAGTCAGGAGCCCTGGAGATCATGTTCTCAAAGTCAGCAAAGGAGAGCTTGCTGTCTCCATCCAGGTCGGCCTCTTCAATGGCCTTCTCACACACCAGATTAACCTCCTCTGGTGTTAACTCCTCCTTCGTTAACTTGTTCAGAGTCTTTTCTAAGTCCTCTTTGCAGATGTAATTATCCACATTGAAGTCTAAGAACAAAATAGGATGATTAACCACAAAAAGTTCATGTTGTAAAGTTGCTGCACTGTTTATGTATGCTGCAATATAAATGTTTATTAGAACCTCTAAAACTGCATTGTGTCAATCACATCGTAAATAATTTTATATTTTTGTCCTAGTGGACTGTACATAAGGTGATGAAAAATAATTTTTACCATATATTTTAAAAGCATAAATGGCTTTCAGTTCTCTTGGAGCCATTTCGCTGAGAACCGAAAACATGTCCACAAAGTCGTTGAAGCTGAGGTTCCCCTGGCCATCTTCGGAGAATGATTCCACAATCCGATTCCTGAATGGATTCTCCTACAAAACAGAAATCGAGGTACTGAGCCGGCGTTCGGACTGCACTGCGTTCGCTACATCAATTGCGTATAACAATGGTACAAATTGTTAAAAAAAATTGTTGTTATTTTGTTTTGTTTGCGTGCAAAACGTGTTTTTGTCGCTTCATAACATTATGGTTGAACCACTGTAGTCACGTTGACTATTTTAACAATGTTACTAGCAAATTACTACCTTTCTGGACTTCAAAAGGTGCAATAACGTTGCTGCCTATGTGTGGTTCGGAAACTCTCGGATTTCATCAAAAATATCTTAATTTGTGTTCCGCAGATGAATGAAGGTCTTAGAGGTGTGGAACGACATGATGGTGAGTTAATAATGACAGGAATTTCATTTTTTCATTTTAAGTGAACAGATTTTCCCTTAAAATCAATGTAAAAAAAAAAATATGGAAAACATCTAGTAGAGATTGCATCTTGGCCTGGCTATAGAGTACAAATGTCTGGCTGTACGTAAGCATGTGTGCAGCAGAGGGAGTTTTGCTGAGTGAGTCATGTATAAAATGTAGAATGGCTGACTCCCCAAACTGGTGCCCATATATTTCTTACTGGCTATTGGCCTAAAGGAATTTTTATGTCCTATGCTACTCGCTGACTCAACAGCTCTGGGAACAGTAGCATGAACACAGCAGAGCAGGATCAAACCTAACATTTCACCTCTGTTTTAAACACTCTACGTACTGTGCATGGTTATAACTAAAGTTTTACATTTTCGGAATGTGTGTGGTGCTTAACTTGCTGTCGTGATGTCAGGGTGTTCTGGGTTTTTGTTACTTACTGGTCCAAGTCATAAGAGACCATCCCAAGTGATGGTCTCTTATAATTTTGTGCCATTTTATCATCCACTAGGTGAAAAAAGCAAGTTTACACATAGGATTTGAGGTATAATTTATGTTATTAGCACAAACTGCTCTTTATAATTGTTATTTTCCAAATTTTAATACTTTAGGTTAGGGGGTTTGTTCAAGTTCTTAACATATGTAGATATATGTAGATATGTGTAGCTCATATGTAGATGTGAGCCATAACAAGCACCACAGTTCGACCTGAAGGAACTTCAGGCATGATTTTTCATTAGCTACATTTACATGCAACCATATAATCTGTTAGCAATCGGATTGATTGCTCAGTCAGACAAAATAACCTTCATGTAAACACCACAAACAATACACAATCAATGCAAGTTTGAGCTGTAAGAAAATTCATATTGGAATGGGTGGAGTAAATCTACACTCTAAAAAAATCTATAAAATTAGGGCACAATAGAGTACCTCAGGGTTGATGTGTTTTTGTAGGCCAACCCGGAAGTTAGTGGCGCAAGGCTTCCCTCAATCGAAAGCCTATGCATTTTTCCCATTGACTTTTGGAAAATCGCAAAAATAAGCTCTGTGTTTAACAAAGGGTTATGACACTTACACGTTTTGTCTATCAAGATAATCTTTACAAGTTAACAACATTTATAGATTTTATAAAAATAAAGTCGTCAATTATAAAAAGCTAACAGGCAATAAACGGACTACAGCACACCATGTATATACATATACAGATTATGATCTACACTGTGTATGAATACTTATCCACTTTTTTCATGAGAAATGCTGTCCAAATGTCCTGTCTGTCATGATGACATCTAAAGTCCCAGCCAAAGGAAGTAGTCCCTTTTAGCAACCACCGTTTTTAAGACACAATAAAGGTTTAACCCTTAAATGCATACCTCTCTTCCTCGTTAATTTTTTAAAGTTAGACATCAACCTTCTTAGTATTCCTCAATCAATTGATTATAAAGAATATAACAAGAAAAAAAAATCACAAAATTATAACAATTATACAATTCATACAATAATATACAATTCATTTTTTGTAAAAATTTTATAGGGTCACTAACGACCCGAGATGTGTATGAGTGTACGTATATTTTTTTCTGCACAACAATAATTGAATCTTAGATGATGGAATAAGTGCAATTCACCTTTATTCCACAAGGTGACAATGTCTGAAACAATGCTGCAGTGACGCCTCATTCAGACAGAAAACGAAATAATAAGAAAAACATGAAATGGCTCAGCGATTTACTGCAGAGCAAGTACTGAACGCAATCAAATATGACTGTAACTGTTACTGGAATCTGGTGAAGCTGTTAGCGATCGAAATATTGATTTTGAAGATGTTGAAAATTATATAGTTTTGAGAATGCATTTGAGATTGTGATTGGGCTCATATTCGTGACCTCAAACATAAAACTAGCCCATTATTTGCTGAATTTACTGGGAAATGAGCTCTGACGAGGACAGTGGTGATGGCATAAAACATCTGCTCAAACGGAGCCCTTTCAAGCTCCAAAAGGTAACAAAATATGCTTTATTTTATTCTTCTGTAATTGTTACTCTAATATCAGAGGAGTTTTATATTATCGTGACAGGTAGAGATCCTTCCATGTTAGATATAGATCCGGGTCGATAAAGACCCGAATATATAAGAATGATTGGTGAAACAGTCATGCATTTAAGGGTTAAAAAAATCACAAGCGGGTTATAACTGGTGTGTTTTATGTCATAAATCAAAACGTGAAAATATTTTGAGGCGATTTATTTCAGGCGATTATTTCATGCGCTTTAAAAAAAAAGTTGTTTTACCTATATCTTGAATTTTGAACTTCATTGCATTGTGTTTTAGGGGTAACGGAAATGTCTGTAAAATTACAGGATAATATCTGGGTAATAAGCTGCCTCTACTGTTTCTGTTATTTTATGTATTTATTTTTTACAAAGTAGAAAAATATGATTAGTTGGAAATATTAAGCATGTAAATGCTTGAATAAGATTAGATTTCAAAAATACCTTGTGTAGATGCTCAGTGCCGTGATGTGTATTTACATACGTTTTATATCTTGCGAATGTGTGGTCCAGTTTTCTTTTTAGATACATTGTCAAGGCAAAAACGTCAATTATGCTCATGGTAACTTCAGTACATTATCGTGCTGGCTTTCTGAATGCACAATTTTGATTAAAATACAGGTAATGCACATGTAAATCAGATCGCAAGGTTTAGAGTCCATATGAACAAGAATCAGACTGGATTCATTGGAACTGAAGAAAATTAGGGCAGCTTGCCTCATGGGCAACAGCATAGAGAACATCCATCCATGTGTAATGTCAAAACACTCTGAGGGATTTGTATTGGCAGAAGTCAAGTAAACAGCCCTCTAATGCCCTATTGTGTTAAATCACTCCAGTTTTGCATGAAAAAGCCAATTATCAGACTGAATGGGGACTGGGATTTATGTTTATAAAGGCTGAGAGGATCTTTGGAAACTGGAAGCTGTCGTAGTCCCATCAATCCCAGCTAGAGTGGTCTCCATCAGTATCGTCCACTTCTAGGGTTGGGTTTATAGCTCCTTCGTCCATTTGACAGCTTTAGAGGGCGGTAAAATGATGTTCCAACATGGGGGACATAATGGGGCTCATTCTGGAGCTGTAACATCTGACAAATTTGGACTGACTGAGGGTTGGGTCAGAAAAAGGAAACTTGAGATTGGATCAGCGATATGACATGACTGACTAAATAATAGTCTGAATTATTATTAAAAGGAACATTTTATTGAAAATATTGGAAAAAAAAAATCTATTTGCTGATATTTATATGGCCAAAATGTAAAATGGTAGCTGATAGCTTGTAATGTAAATCAATGAGATCTTAATAACAGTATAGCAGACTACTTACATAAAAATGATGTATGGATAATTAAGCAAACTTAAGTTGCTTCATTCCAGTAAAAGTTCATAATATTACTACTGCTGTCAATCGATAAAAGAATAAAATAATTAATTGCAATTAATCACACCTAACATTAAAGTTTTTAATATGTTTTTATATTTTAATAATTTCACATTTAATCTCCAAATTAATGCAGAAGCAACATAAAGACTGTATATTTTAAATATTTTGTTTTATGGCATCTTTTTATGAATGAAGGCTAGTGTCACTGATACTAATGTCTCTATTAAACTGATTTTTTTCTCAATTTTAGCCATAGCTGTTCAACATTACAGTATTATTGAAAGCTATCAATTTTAACATTTATTATAAGGCTTTAAAAATATAACAACTTTTAATTTAAGTGAACTTAAAACAATCTTCACATAAACCCATTGCAATAAATGTCACATTTACCTGTGCCCTTAATATATCAGGGCTCAATTCTAAGGATTTTTTTCTATTGGCCCATTCAGATTGTTACTTGTCCTGCCAAAATGCACAAAAAAAGTTATTGTTTTAATTGTTTTTGACTCATGTACACAGCAAAATCCCCAGAGTTAAATCAACTCTGCTCAGAGTACATAGGGTCCCTCTCTAAGTAGTGTTAAAATAACACTGAAGCAGAGTTAAAGTAATGAGATAATTAAGCAGTTAATAAGGCTGTGACTTAAGTCACTTGTAGTTCTTGTGTTTTTTCTTATTTGTTCAGTGATTCTGCTTGTTAACAGCAGGTGTTCATCACTAATGCACACTCGTTACTTAATTAAATGCTTAATTATCTCATTAAATTTAACTCTGCTTCAGTGTTATTTTAACACTATTTAGAGAGGGACCATATGTACTCTGAGCAGACTCTGGGGATTTTGCTGTGTAACATTGTAAACAGTGCTTTAAGATTTCAGGTAGGTAAATTATGAATCGAATGTAGATTAATCATTTTTAAAGCTAAGTTATTCAGTCAAAAGCAGTGAGTGATTTTCTCTTTGTCTTTAGTTCTTTGACTTTGATTAACATTAATGACAGACATCACAGCAGCAGGTTTATTAGGCAGCTGTCACTTTAGGACCTGACGCACAACTCTTTATGTTCATTTAAAAGTCATTTGAGACTGTGCATTCGAGGATACTCGACAAAACAGGAATTTTGGCATAATTGTGCGTGTTTTTGTCCGTTCAAGCGCTGTTTGTGTCTTGTCGTGTGTGAATGGTCTATTTGCCTGAATAAGAGCGCGATCATACAATGTAATGCTATTGCCAAAGGATGACGGAAAAAAATGGATACTGCCTTAATTACGTTAAATATTTTTAATGCAATAAAAAAGAAAAAAAATATTGTATGCGTTAACGGGTTAATTTTGGCAGCCCTAAATATTACTAACAATATAAAAGTTATTCAGTTGTTTTAGAAAAATCAGCAAAGATTTCGTAGCAAAAACTGTACCATGACCTGAAGGGGGATGTTTTTACAGTTATACTAAAAGGCCTTTAAAGTTTTGATCATGGAGGAGATAGCCCGCCATCAGCCTTTGCCCTTTTGAAAAATCTGAAAGAGTTTTACCATAACCAGCTTAGAAATGGTGCTAATAAAGCACTTCCTCTATAAAGTAACATAATTATGACTTTAATGCTAGCATAATACTAATGCTCTTTTTGGCTAATACTATAAACGATCCCTTAAAGGTGTAGTCTGATTAAACGTATGCGTCTTAACAACCATGGAAAATCTAAAACGCTAACATAATTTGCTGACGGCACCATCTCATGGAGCGTTAACTTTCACAAGCATAGTGGTGTAAGATCCCACGCGCCCACCGCTTGTGCTTTGTCACATAAACAGCCCAGCCAGCGTGGTCATTAAAAACCAATTTTGCCCTATAAAAACTAAAGTCTATCATATTTGATATAAACTAAAAGTACAGAGAGGGTCATTACACAAGTATTTTGTTGCATTAACAAGGGTCTGGGAATATTTCTGCACCCTTTATACTCTTGTATGCGAACTGGAAGTGTATTTCTATGTAGTGAACACAGATAGTGATACAAACAGTCAAACATTCTAAGAATGCAGCTGGACCAATTAGATTAGAGGAGCAGAACAAAGTGGTAAACTTAGAATTACCTTCAGTTCCGGCATGTTGACTATGAGCGCTAAAGGGACTTTAACATCAGGGTCATTGGTGTAGTCCATTGGAACCAAATGTGGAGCCAGCTCGTGGTATCTTCCATGCAAGCTGCAATGCAGAAAAAGTGAAAACTGGTTACTGGAGTTCATTACTCTTGCTCTGACTTCCTCTTAGCTCATCCTTTGAATCAGACCTCATTAGTTTTATTTTACTGTTGCTCTGTCAATTCTGTATGTAGCCTCTATTCTTTATATTAACATCGAGGGCCGCAATGGAAATAAGCCAATGGCTTTATTGTGTTTTATCCTCTACAGTTTTTGTGAAGTGTATGGGATACTTGTTATTTTGTACTATTTTTAAAAAGGCTTGTCAAATAAATAAAACTAAAACTAAAAATTCACAAATACTGAACAAAACGAGAAATTTCAAATGTAATAGAGAAGACCACTACTGTAATCTACTGATTTACTGAGAAATAAGATGTCAAGATGTCAAATATCAAGTTAAAGTCAGCATGAAATGGAAGTTGAGATTGTCTTTCCTTCCCTATTCTGAACAGTTTTAATTTCGTTTGACGAATAATTTGTCATATTTTTCGCCAACAACATTTTTTCACTGACGAAAACGATGATAACTAAATAAAAACCAGTTTGTGATGACAAAAGCTATAATGAAAATCTATTGACGTTTTCGTCAACGAATAAGAACAAGACGAAAATGTTAGGAAGGGACGATTTGATCACAATGAATCTCTTTGTGTGGTAGAGAGGTTTCATGTTGTTGTCAGAGTTCATTGGTGATTTCAAATATGAAGTTTAATCGAAAGCTTAGCGAACAGCTTTGGAGAATTTGATGTTTCCCCATTCAAAGAGATAGGAGAGGCATTTCAAAGATGGCCGCCGAGTGAAACGACTTGTCTTAAAGTGACCTTGACTTTGCGCACCCATCTGAAGCGCGCACACAGAAAGCCACCTCTCTGACAGCATGCGAGTGCTGAATTGAGTTCTCTTTCGTGTCTTATTGTGCATTAGTTCTTTAAGTTAAGTGACTGTAGCCTAAACCTGCTGCTGTCTGAGTCCTTAATGTTAATTCAAACAACAAAAGAAAAAGAGAACATCATTCACTGCTCTTGACTGAGTAACTTTAGTAGCTTTAATAAGGATCTATTCAAGGAAGACTATGCACATGTTATTTTAAATTTGATCACTTTATTCAATTTCTGTAGGTAGTACTGTATTTGCACTGGCACAAACTAAAATCTGATTTTTTATTCACATCTGACACGTGTAAACCCATCCATTCTGAGCCACTTCCAAATGTGGTTTTAAATCAGATACATATCCGATATCTGGATATCTGACCTACATCTAAACACATATATCCAATTCCACTTGAAATTCCAAGCCACCACTAGACGACGGTGACATGTTTACCCACAAAGACCACTTTTAAATGTCATATTATGAAGCAGATGTGCATTTATGCGCTTGTACTAAAACTCACAGCTTTTTTATTGTGGTCGAAGCTTTATATATTGGTAAGAATAGAAACATTCAGAAGAAACATAGAATGTCAGAAACATATAATGTCATTTCATCAGAGAAGAGATGAAATATAACTGCAAGAGGGAAGGGAATTTATTTTGATTAAAGATTATGAGGGCACATAATTAAAAAAAAATAATGATGTCCACGAATAAATCATTTACAATAGTCAACATTTGAAGTGGAACAAAAAAGTTAATCAAAATTGTCCTGAGAAATAAGCTGTCCTAAGAGGAAGGTTTTAGGACAGCTTTGATGAAAGGTTTTGATCCACTTCAAATGTTGACTACTATATAATAAATACATCAAAATTCCATAAAAAACAAGAATTTTCAATTTTGATTTCATGGTGACTTTAAGATTAAATATTTTGGAAGGAACTATAAGAAAACTATAAGAAAAAGAAAAACAAAGAACAACAAAGGAAAATATTTGTATTTTTGTTTGGTAATGCAATTACAGAACAGAACAAGACAAAAACAAAAATCAACCTATGTATTGTTTTGTTTCTTAAAATCAAATAAAACAATAAAAATAAAAAACAGCAATGCAAAGAAAAAAAAACAAAACAAGTTGGCCTTACACAGTATACTGAAACAATTGATAGCCTACTTATTTTCCAACAGCAGTGGTTTATATTTAATTCAGAAATTACCACAATGGATTAAGCTAAATGCATTTCACAAATAATGTAAAATTCAATTGTTAATCACACTAACCCTTCATAATTATGCACTCAGTGTAAGAGGAATTAGCAATGCTCTTGACTAAGCAGGCAGATTTCACAAGGCTGTTTTGTCTGTTTGTTCCTCACAGAGATCTGGACACTTGCCAGCCAACGGTGAACTGATGACTCATTCTGAGCATGGCAACAAGACAGAGGGAAGCGGACACTGTAATAGGCCTTTGCAGCAGTAATAAAAAAAAGAAAAAACTTGCACATAGATGATAGGACAGCAGGGACACAGGACGATATAGAAAGCTGATCTTTGTATAAATAAGCAATTAAGTTAACATTTTGCATTAATAGCCCTGTATATGTCACAAAAACAAAACAACATCTTTATCATCTTACTTGTTTGTTGATTACTGAGCAAAACAAAACCAAACAAAGCATAAACAAGAAAAACGAAGTAAAATAAAAGAACTAAAACAAACAAATAAACAAAAAAAAATCAAAGCAAGCATGAATTAAAACAAAAAGAAAATAAACAATGAATAATAAACAAACAAAAAAGATAAAAGGAAGCTGATATCACAGAGTATACTGAAACAAGTAACAAAATCCTCTAGGCTCTAAAGGCTCTCTAAACATGTAAATATAGAAGGCTAAAACAACCTATTGTAAGAAAGAAAGAAGTATTCTCCATTCACGACCGTAAAAATGTAACTCACCAATATGACACTTTAGATTATTTTCCCAACATCAATAAATACTAAGAAATGTTAAACCAATATTATACTTCATATGAAACACTACACTGTAGTAGTAAACTACAATTTAGTGATTAGGCGTGTGATCAGTAATTGCTCCAGCTTGCAGAATTCAATAATAAACACATTCATTACAATAACTGCGGCCCATTATATTTGTATTATGACATATGATAATATGTTTTCAGACAAAAAGCTTTGCTATTAGCAGAGGCTGTGGAAATATTTCTAGTATTGATGACTGTACAGTATATGCTACTGTATCTTGTTCCTGCCGAAGTTACAAGAACAGAGACAAATCTCATATTCCACCACAGGCATCCAATCAGGATGCAAGGAAATACAAGCCAATTCATAACGATTGCCGATAACCCTACGCTAACCTTGCATAACAGTGTGGCGGACTGTGGCGGACGGGGCCGGTCTGTGCGGAGAACAGGAGAAACTGAGTGTTTTATGAAGGTGATAAAGTACAAGACTCCATTAGGTTTGCCAGTGATTGTCTATTTTGTTTCTCGTGCTCCACTGGACCTGTTATCAAAACCAATCTCAGTGTCATTGCAGAGGCACAATCCATCCACATGAATCAAAATGGGCTGACACATCTTATGTAAGAACTGGATCTACTTATGAAACATTGGATGGCATCCCTGAAAGAGCTGTCAGAAGTAAGAGTTCTTATGCAAATAAGGTGAGGTTTGCGAGCTGTTTTGAAAGCACAAAACTAAAATTGGTAGACATAATTCATATAAGTTATTCATTATATATGTAAGTGCGCCATCAAGGAAGATGCAGCTATAGCTCTGATCACTATGTGATATCTAGAGCCAACAATTCCTGAACCCTACATATTAAACGTCAGTACGTGACACTGTTTGTGTTACAAACATGATTGATACCCCAAATTATGTGGCTTGCTGAAGAAAGATGTGTGCTATTGCTTGTCTAAGGCATCAGATGTACATTTTTGCCTGGTGAACAATAAAAGTTTAGCAACCACATAGCAACACACTGAAAACTCAGAATACCTTAGCAACCACATAGCAACACTCTAAACCACTCAACACCTTAGCAACTACATAGCAACATTAACTCACTCAGAAAACCTTGGCAACTCCATAGCAACACTCTAAACCACTCAAAACACCTTGGAAACCCAATAGTTACACTCTAATACACTCAGAACACCTTGAGAACTGCAGAGTAACATTCTAAGACACTCAGAACACCTTGGCAACTGCATAGAAAGCACTCAGAACAACTTGGCAACCCCATAGCAACATTCTAAAACACTCTGAACAACTTGGCAACTGCAAAACAACACTCTAACGCACTTTAAACACCTTGGCAACCCCCTAGCAACACTCTAACACACTCAGAACACCATGGCAAGTACATAGCAATACTCTAACACACTCTGAACATTTTGGCAACCGCATAGCAACACTCTAAACCACTCAAAACACCTTGGAAACCCAATAGCGACACTCTAAAACACTCAGAACACCTTGCAAACTGCATAGCAACATTCTAACACACTCAGAATACCTTGGCAACTGCATAGCAACACTCTAAACCACTCAGAATACCTTGGCAACTGTGTAGCAACATTCTAACACACTCAGAACACCTTGGCAACTGCATAGAAAGCACTCAGAACACCTTGGCAACCCCATAGCAACATTCTAAAACACTCAGAACAACATGGCAACTGCATAGCAACACTCTTACGCACTTTGAATACCTTGGAAACCCCATAGCAACACTTTAACACAATTAAAACACCTTTGCAACCTCATAGCAGCATGCTTAACCATTTAAAACCTAACGCTAACCACTGAGAACACCTTGGCAACCGCATAGCAACCACTCACAACAACACCCTAGCTGTTGCACAAGTAAGCACTACACAAACTAGCACCAAAAATCTCATTCAGATAAAGTATGCATTTCCAAAGAGACAAAGATCAGACTGGATCAATGTTTTATTTGACTTTAGCAGTGGTAACTCTAGCATGGTATCATTATCCAGAGCCCCAAAGATTTAACAACATCAAGCTAATTTTTATGTAGAATATGTTGCAGTTTATTCAAAGCATCCTGGTGCATTACAGCACCCAGCGAAAGGGTAATGAAAGCAGAGGATTACAAAGCACTCTGGGGACATGAGATAAAAGCCAGTAATGGTTCATTGCTGAAGAATAAGCGGAGCCTATAATGGCCATTAGAAAGTAATGCATTAAACATCTCATTAACCCCTTTCATGGATGCAGCCTCTATGTTACACTTTAGCCCAGTTAATAAATGCATGGATTTTTTTTAAACCACTACATGAAACACATACGTGATAAGTCTTTACAAATGCGGTGGATCTTTATCGAGAGATTGTGGTTTCTCTGATTGGAATAACTCAACTATGTGTGGTAGTGATAAGGTGATGTGTTGAGATGAAAGTAAGATGTTTCTTTGCTAAAGGAACCTACACACCATGGTGAGGCTTATTCACCGTCAAAGAAAAGTCCATGAGCCATCATGAGTCACCAGGGGACTGTAGGATGGGTTTCATTATGATAACGGAGGCCTTTCATTACAGTCTCACTCATTAGATGGGTATTACAGCCACAAAAAAAGAATTAATCACAACCAGTACTGATCAACATAAAGATCTTCACCAGCTGCTCATGTGATCTCAGCAAAATGCCTCTGGAGAAGGAATTCTGGGTAATATAATGTAAAGAACTTTCCCTTAATAGGGTACAAAATAGGGTCTGAAACTCTTCTGAAACTGATCATTGGAAAAAAAAGTGAAAAAAAGACTTTAACATTCAGAAAATATTGATCATCAGTCTAAAGACGTCAATGGAGTGCAGATTTATTTTAAATTAAGATGTCACTCAGTAAAGTGTTACACGCAACTTTAATAATTGTTTATGTACAGTATACCCTAAAAGAAAAAATATGGGATTTGCACCTAAAAAAAAATAATGAGACACCAAACGTACCTTATTCTTGGAAATCCACCTTATCTTATTCTGTGAGTTTATTTAAAGGCTGCAATGCGCACATTTTTAAAGACTGCATTATAGAAGAGCATCCACATAAATGTCTATCAGAATCGTAATAAAATCTCATTTAACTGTCACCATGTCCACAACCAGGGACTCGGACGGACATGGCCAAGAAAACAGCAGTAAATCATCTGTACGTGATGCAGCGCAGCATCCTGAATCATATCATATTATCCTTTCAAGCTTTACACACCAGGGCAAACATCACACCAATCTATCAATCTCACATCACACATAATGGACATTAGAATTGAACATAATACACTCTCAGCTGAAGTGAGAGCGATGCATTTTGCGTAGCCTGATAGTTTGGTGAAAGATGGCGATGATATTGGAATAGAAGGTCGATGAGAGCTTTGAGACAGCTCAGGGAACATCAAGAGAAACTACTAGAACATTGTGGTTGGGACAAGTGGGATTGAGTTGCTGATGATTAAAGATCAATCATATGTCCCATAATCAATATGTCATGGCAAGTAATTTACATCAAAACACTGATTCTTTAGTACCAGCTCCATAAAATCTGAGTCACTGAGAGAACAACAAAGCAAAGTAGGCAGATACCTACTAAATTTCCTACACACAAACCGACTTATGAAAACATAAGTGGTATGTATAGCATTGGAAATGTCCTGGCTATGAGTCAATGGGGAAGTACACTAGCTACCGCTCAGCCAATCAGAGCCTTTTGTTAGGCTTCTGTATTACCGTAATTGGGTCGTTTGACTGTAAACTGACACTGTACCCCTTTCTCCTGTATCTGTTTTTAATTTCTTAAAGTAGACACTTGATCTTCAAACGACAGCGATTAACAGCATATCCTGAAACCCGAGAGCAATATGTCAATCCTATTAGAACAGAAAGCAAACAATTTGTTTTATTTATACCTAATGCACAGAGGGAATGGACAACAGCCAGGTCGAATAACAACACAAGGCTTTATTTCTTTATGTTATAGTGAATAGGAATCTACAAAGGAATGAAGCAGACCTGATGTGATACTTTGCGAGCCTGTGCCTAATCAAGAGATTGAGTTCCAGGTGTTTCGTAAGGTTTGAAAAGCGATCCTACACCGTGAGAGAAACGCAGGTAACAGCGCTTACCCAAAATGTCTCCATTTCAACCACTGAAAAACCATTTTAGTAGCATCTTAGGAACACAATGTTTGTTACAATGTTAATTAAACATGTTTATCATTCTCAAACCGTAATGCAAATCTTGTTAGTGTTTATAGGTATTCCAATACACTTTCATGACAATTCATAACTATTTTACTGGTGATTTTGATGATTTCATATGGATTTGTGATACGTTTTTGTACAATCTGCTCACACCCCATCAAGGGTTAGGTTTAGGGGTTGCGTTAGGGTGGAGCTTCATGTTTAAAGGGTTAGTTCACCCAGAAATGAAAATTCTGTCATTTATCACTCACCCTCATGTCGTTCTACACCCATAGACCTTCGTTCATCTTCAGAACACAAATTATGATATTTTTGATAAAATCCCATGGCTCAGTGAGGCCTCCATTGACAGCAAGATAATTAACACTTTCACTTTCAAGAATACTTTTTGTGTGGCAAAAAAAACCCAAAATAACTTTATTCATCAATATCTAGTAATGGGCGATTTCAAAACACTGCTTCATGAAGCTTTTACGAATCTTTTGTTTCGAATCAGCGGGTATCAAACTGCCAAAGTCACATGATTTTAGTAAACGAGGATTAGATACATTATAAGTGTTTCAAAATTAGTTCACCACTGGGTGGCGTGACTTTGGAAGTTTGATACGCACTGATTCGAAACAAAAGATTCGTAAAAGCTTCACGAAGCAGTGTTTTGAAATCGCCCATCACTAGATATTGTTGAATAAAGTTATTTGTTTTTTTGTCGCACAAAAATTATTCTCGTCGCTTCATAACATTAAGGTTGAACTACTGTAGTCACATGAAGTGTTTTAAATATGTCGGATTTTATCAAAAATATCTTAATTTGTGTTCTGAAGATGAACGAAGGTCTTACGGGTGTGGAACGACATGAGGGTGAGTAATTAATTACATTATTTTCATTTTTGGGTGAACTAACCCTTTAATTTATATATAAATCGCCAATTTGCTAAATAATTGCATTTTCTCATAAAATCGGGTTGGGTATTCATACGTGTTCTAGTACATGAACATTTTCCTACAATTGGATTAAGATTGTAAGAATATGAACACATATGAACTTTCAACATGGCTTCATAAGTAGCTTATTTGTTAATGAAATTGTATTAATTCATATAGTTTGGTTGTAGAAAAATGTATGACCCAACCATAATTGAAATAGAAAAAAAATACATAAAAGTTGGACATTTTTGTATGATCCAAGTGGTCCATTATCATTCGACTTTATATATTTGATCTTATACAAATATATAATATATATATTTGTTATATATATATATATATATATACACACACACATATGCCTAATTTGACATTATAACAATTAAATCTGAAAAGTTTCTTGAAAGGTTTTCCATCATAAATGAGACTCCCACAATGGGATTAAATCTGAGTAACTCGGTCATATGCAGCAGTATTGTTGCAAACTTTCATTAATTTCAGTTTCAATCAGCCCTCAGAAGACTCACAAATATTTGTACGTTTATAAAGTTTATGTTTGCACTGTAGATACTGTTAATATGTTGTATTATATGTATTCTTGTCTATGCAAACATACTAAAATGCACATATAATCTATGTGTAAACTTTATGTAATAGCTATAAAAATGAATGAGATCACCCTGAGTATGTGTATATAATGCACCAAAGCAGCACTGGGATGCAAGATAAAAGCAACATTGTAAGAGGATTCTTAGTAGCTGTAACTAATGGCTGGCCTGCTTAAGCTGAGCTGTAAAATACGGCCGAGTCAATAACTGTGACTGAGCCTATTTGTGTTTACAGAGCTACTAGAGCAAAAAGAAATCGTGTGAAAATAGTGAGATTGCTCTGGAAAATCCCAATTTTGGGCTTTAAAAAATTATCTACTGCTTTTGAAATATAAAATCAGAAATAAAAAAGCATTTTATACGTTTATTGCAGACAAAATAATTTCAGCCAATCATACAGAATGGGTTTTGTTGAGTGGTAGTGTTACAACCACCGGTTCCTGCACTACACTTCCCAGCATCCCCTCTGCCCTGCACCTGCACGTCATTTCCATCACACGCACCTGAAGACGATCATCATCAGCACTCATTAGGACTTGTATATTACCACTCACCCTGCACTCTTGTCTTTGCCGGTAACTGTTGTATGCTAGTGTGTGTTTATCTCCTGTGTTCCCTGTATGCTACTTTGGATTATCTAGTAAAGTTGGACTTTGATCGTATTCTCCTAGTCGTGCGTGTTTCTACACACCAGTAACGTAACAGGTAGAAGATGCAAATTCAATTTATTTTAACTTGAGCGCCACATTTTAAGAATGCTGTATTATGTGCGAGATGCAAGTGCAACGGTCAAACACATCTGTCTATCACATGTATACAATGAAAAACAATGGGAAAGAAGGGCAGCGGAAGGCAAAAGCGTGTTCGGTGTGAACGGCCCCTAATTGTAATTCAGATCAAGTTATGGTTGCCTCAGTTTATTACCAACAATTTCATTACATACATAATCAGCGCCCATGGTGACATAAAACCTGCCTTATAAACAACATTCTTAGACTACGTAATATTAAAAGCTGAAAATGTCATATTTGATTGGTCTACATTTACAACTTGACTGCAGTAGTTCACTGTGCAATGAAGCATTTTCATCTACTGTTTAATCACCCAGTTATTCTGTTGCCATTGTTTACTTATATGTTTACATGCTAAATAGTATAATATTTAACAATATAAACAAATTTATACATACTATATTTCTTTATTTATAAAACTATCAGAACTTACAAGCTATGTAGAGAAAATGGGTAAATTGGATGGCAGCCACCTGGTCTAATTGAGGCTGGCAGAGAAATTGAGTGATGGACTCTAGTTTTAGCTTGGAGCTCATGCTCATTAATACCAACAAACCTTTCGGATTGAAAGCCGATTAGTACAGCTACACTGAATGATGCTTCATTGGGCCAAAAGTACAGCGTATGTATATACCAACGGCTTACAACCGAGGCAATGTCATGTTAGTGGCTAAAGACAATTACACGCTTTGCTGCTTGCTGCATGGCCTGTCAGAGAGAGATTCTGATAGAGCCACAAAAAAGCACGAAAAAAATCACATTCTTGCAGACAGAGCGAGGCTATAAATCTCAATTGGATGGGATGTAATCTCTCTCACAATGTTTACCAGGACAAATGTTTCTCGCTTAAGAACATTGGCTTCTAATTCAAAGAATGCCTCTGTAGAGCTTTCCAAAAGCGTTTCTTTCGAGGAAAAAAGTTGGCTATAAATATACTTAGATTTTACTCAAGTACTAAACAGTAGTGAAAAAGTTCAATCTAATAGAAAATGTACTATTTTAGCTTTTTAGAGTATCATATTGTTAGCTTAGCTACATGCTAATCTCAAAACAGCTGAAGAACAGTATTTAGTGGCATGGCTTGGTTTTCTGGGTCACCCGACTTAAGACAAATTGACTAAAAATATAGCTATATATGATAGATATTTTATTCAATACTGAAGAGTAGCGCTAAAATGTACAACCTCCTTAAAAATGGACTATTTTAATCTATATGTAACACTGTTCGCTTAGAGTTGCTGACTATGCCCAAATGCCTAAGTAGAGAAAAAAGTTGGTTGTAAATTTATATATACACCAATCAATACTGAAAAGTAGCACCGGAAAAGGTTAATCCAACTAAAAATGTACTATTTTAAACAATAATTGTGTACTAGGTATTTTTGTGCTTTTTAGAGTATCACATTGTTAGCTTAGCTACATGCCGTGTAGCTACATGCAATGTCAAACAGTTGAAAGGAGCCCTTGAATTAAAAATTGAATTTATCTTGGCATAGTCAAATAACAAGAGTTCAGTACATGGAAATGACATACAGTGAGTCTCAAACTCCATTGTTTCCTCCTTCTTATATAAATCTCATTTGTTTAAAAGACCTCCGAAGAACAGACGAATCTCAACATAACACCGACTGTCGTTACGACTGTTACGTACGTTTGCATATGCCAGCCCATGTTCAAGGCATTAGACAAGGGCAGCCAGTATTAACATCCGGATCTGTGCACAGCTGAATCATCAGACTAGGTAAGCAAGCAAGGACAATAGAGAAAAATGGTAGATGGAGCAATAATAACTGACATGATCCATGATTACATGATATTTTAGTGATATTTGTAAATTATCTTTCTAAATGTTTCATTAGCATGTTGCTAATGTACTGTTCAATGTGGTTAAAGTTACCATCATTTCTTACTGTATTCACGGAGACAAGAGAGCTGTCGCTATTTTCATTTTTAAACACTTGCAGTCTGTATAATTCATAAACACAACTATCATTCTTTATAAATCTCTCCAACAGTGTAGCATTAGCCGTTAGCCACGGAGCACCATCAAAGTCGTCCATAATAAAATGTAAACATCCAAATAAATACCGTACTTATGCGATTAGACATGTTGCATGATGAACACTTTGTAAAGATCCATTTTGAGGGTTATATTAGCTGTGTGAACTTTGTTTATGCTGTTAAAGGCAAGCTCCGTGGGCGGGGAGCGTGAGCATTTAAAGGGGCTGCAGCCTGAATCGGCTCATATTTAATGATGCCCCAAAATAGGCAGTTAAAAAAAATTAATAAAAAAAAAATCTATGGGGTATTTTGAGCTGAAACTTCACAGACACATTCAGGGGACACCTTAGACTTATATTAAATCTTTTAAAAAGACGTTCTACGGCACTTTTGAAATAAATCGTGAGACAAATCTTTTCTTCAGTGGCGTGGCTAGATTTTCTAGGCCCCCTCATTAAGGACATGTTGACGAAAAGTATAGTTCTGATTAATCTGATTAAAAATTGATTATTTACCCAATACTTGATGGTACTGTTAGCCTATGGACTTGTTAATGTCAAATTTGGTTGAAATATTTTATGAAGTGAATCTCTAGTGTGCCTCATGTAAACTGCCTATGTAGAGTGCTCCAAATGATGAAGTCGAGAAAAAAAATTACATTTCATTCAGTACTAAAAATACAGTGACAAAAAAGTTAAATCCAACTAAAAATGTACTGCTTTAGCCAATAATTGTAATAATTGTTTTTATGCTTGTTAGTGCTATACTGAAAAATACAGTTAAAATAGATCTTTAATTAAAAAATTAACTATCTGATTAAAATTGGACTATTTTATCAAATATTTGTTGGCAATATGTAGTTAGCTTTTCAAATCTCTTCTGTTTTACAATAATTTATAAAAAGTTTTACCCAATATTTGTGTTGCTGCTGATGTTCCAAATCAGTCACTTATGTAGACAGCAAGTGAGCTCAACAGATTTTGGAACAGAGTTTTAGATTAGCGTTCAGAGCTCAGCGGCTCTTAAACATAAATGGCGGCTCACATAAATGGCAATTCCCATAAAAAGAGATTTTATAATGGTCAGGTTCTCTTTATTAGATCTCAGGTTTCATCTGAGCAACTGTATGAATTTCAGTCAAACAAATGGTGCCCAGCCTGTGAATGGAATACTAATAAAGCCAGTGGACTGTTAAATGTAGACTGGTCTGTATGAATGAGCATGGATGAATATCACTGGAGCTGAACTGCTGACGAGGGAAAAATCCGTTGTATGAATGGGGTGAGAGAGATATATAGATCTTACACATGGTTAGTAAGAGCAAGTGGAATGCAGTGGAGTTGAACGAACTGGTAGAACACACTATACTATAACACAATAGCTGTTTACTTAAAATTTCTGCTTGTATTGAATATGAAATTTGTCAATTTCAGATTCATATTGTACTTTTCTTTTTGTTTAACAAATTATACCATTTTTAAATCCTTACTGCTGGATTCCAAAGGATTATTTCCCAAAATAAGCACAGAAAATAACCAAATCTATACTCACCGAAGAATCTCTTTGCGGGTGAAGAAGGTGCAGTCCTAAGATGAAAAAGGAAAGATAATCACTTCTCTGAACACGTATAAAGTATAACATACATTTCATAATACAAATTTCAAAAAAAAAAAAAAAAAAAGATTAGTAACAACATCTGGCTTAAACCCCAAGCATAATTTCTAACTGAATTTAAGTATTTTAAGTATTTTTTAAGTATTATTCCTGCTTTGCTAACTTTTGGAAGACTTATGCTGCCTTCACGTGTTATCGGAAATTTGATAATTCCCACTTCTGAAGTCGTGATTGCGAGCTCATCACATTCAAGTTTCAAAATGGTAGGGCATTCATGTGCAATTTTTACCTAGGAAGCTTGTATTTGGGTCAATGAAGGGTAATTTTTTTGTCTTAATAATAATAAAAATCAAAGATATGACATCCAAAGTATGTAAGGTAGCACAACTAGATCTCTTTTATTGAATCCAAAAGGTTTTAATTATATTTTGCTACATATAAAGGTATTTTAAAGATTTTGAAGTGTCAAAATGTCATTCGGTTTAACCACCAAAGGCCAATACAGCCATTTCATTTGTGATTAAAATATCTTAAAATTTAATAAATGTATATATTTTTTATTCTGGCATGATTTTATAACATCACATATCAACATAGTGCAAAATGGTATTAAAATTATGTGTAGAAGTCGTTGCTTTGTTATGAGAAAGAATGTCCGGAAAAATGAATTTCATTGATATCATTCGGAGTAACCGATATAAAGGGACCATTTTGGATCAAGTCATACGTTCAATATCATGTGACAGGATGTGACATCATTCAGACACATGCATAGGAGCACATGAAGTAAAGTAACTAACTCTTTTCATGTTTTCACTTGCTCATATGCATTTCCTGAAACATCAGATCAATTCGGTACAACCGCTATAAAACATGGAAAATGTTTAAAAATATGTACTAGATATAAAATATGTTTGATTGTCCTATTGGTAGATATCAGCCTGTTAGCATTGTTTGAAAATATCGTCATTTGGTAAAACCAAAAGTGTCATTCGGTAAAACCGAAATTTTGGTTAAACCAAATTACTTTTTTGGTGACAAATCTTGTAAACAAAATTACAAAAGCAGCGTTAATTGATTATAAAAACCACATAATCCCGTAAACACTTAATAAAACGTATATATCTATAAATATATCTCCATTATGTTTTTTGTACACTTTTAAAAACCTTATTTGTCAATGACCCATTTACGATTACAATTCCAAGAGCATGTGAAGGCAGCATTAGCCACTGAATTAGGCCACACCCTCTCACCAAAACCCCACCCTTCAAAAAATATCAGCCAGTAAACAAGAGCACACAAAATGATTCCCAAGAGAGAACATCTGATTGGCAGAAAGCTTTTTTAACCTATTTTAGTGATATATTTGACAGGTAGTAGTGCAATATTGAAGAAAAAAAAACACACACACACACACACATTATGTGAGAAAAAAAAAAAATTGAAAAAAAGTTAAATAATTTTTAAATTTACAATACTTTCAAAAAATTCAGTTTGGTAAGATTTTTTTCATGTTTTTGAAAGTCTCTTATACTCACCAAGGCTGCGTTTATTACAGTGAAAGAGTAATATTGTGAAATTTTATTACAATTTAAAATAACCGTTTTCTATTTTATGTATTTTTTTTATTCCTGTGATGCAAAGCTGAGTATTCAGCATCATTACTCTAGTCTTCAGTGTCACATGATCCTTCAGAAATCATTCTAATATTCTGATTTGCTGCATAAGAAACATTTCATATTATAATCATCAATATTGAAAACATTTGTGCAGCTTAATAATTTATTGGAAACTTTTCCTCAAGATTCTTCAATGAATAGAAAGTTCAAAATAGCAGCATTTATTTGCTTTTGACTAATTTAATGCGTCCTTGCTGAATAGAAATATTAATTTTTCTGATCCTCGTGTAGCTTTGAGTTATCCTGTTTTAAATTAGCTACAAAGACAAAGGGAAAGCACGTGAACAGTGAATCTGACACGTTAAGCAACAGTTTTGCACTCAAACTGCATGACTGCACGTGGATCAACACCTGAGATCCTTGTCGGCCTTTTCAACACCTTTTGTATTAGCACACAAAGCCTCTTAGGTTTCACTGTGTATGATAAGTGTTACCCGTCACACACATGAAATGAGGCCTGGCAATATGACCGCAGGGAATCGAGACAGCTGTCGACCCACTGTAGCACGATTCGCCTAAAAACCCATTATGAGACTGTTTCCAGGTCTGTGGATACTATCTTACCTCACCGTACTCAGTGTAGCCGTGCCGACCTGAGCCGGCAGATTTATTAGCTAATGATTAAGCTCTCCTTTATGATGTTTACCCGAACACCCAGCCAGCTTTATGCTAAAAAAATAACCATCCTCCAAATCAACGGAGCAGCTTGGAAGACCGTTCTATGATTTACGCACACAAGCCTTTGAGTACTGTTAATTGCTCGTTAATTTGAAATATTGAGGCTTGAATCTGTAAGATGTGAGGTAAGGCCACAGCTGCGAGTTATTAGCGAAGAGGATAGATGACCCGGTGTTAAATTATTGCCATAGATGTAAGCCCACATATCTAACAGAGAAATGGCTTTTTCATAACTTCTTATAATAACGTCATAGAGATGTAAAATAAAGGTATGAGAGCAGTTGTTACAAATCCCAAATGGAGGTAATAGTCCTGCGCTCTAAAAATATTCATATAAATAAATATGGGTCATCGAAATTCAGAATTTACCTCATTGTGATCAGTTATGAGATGTCTGGCATTTAATGGTACTTTTATAGTTGTTTTCTTCCATTTTTGGTAGAGCAGGAAAAAAACCTATGTCGCCATTGCTGAATCTTCAGCATCACAGCAAAATAAATCTAATGTTGTGAATGTGAATTTGCAGTCAAGAAACAAGAAACATTCCTGTATTAGAGCATTCAAAAACAAACATATGACGCGACCAGTGTATTCTGATTCACCAACAAAAGACTCTCAAGAACCAGTTCTTTTTAGTGAATCAAAAACATACATCTGATCAGCGTAACCAGTGTATTCCGATTCACAAACAAACGACTCTAATGAACTTGTTCTTTTTAGTGAATCAAAAACATACATCCGCGTAACCAGTGTATTCCGATTCACAAACAAACGACTCTAATGAACTTGTTCTTTTTAGAGAATCAAAAAAACATGCATCTGCGTAACTAGTGTATTCCGATTCACAAACAAATGACTCTAATGAACTGGTTCTTTTTAGAGAATCAAAAACATACATCTGATCAGCGTAACCAGTGTATTCTGATTCACAAACAAACAACTCTAATGAACCGGTTCTTTATAGAGAATCAAAAAAACATACATCTGTGTAACCAGTGTATTTCGATTCCAAAACAAATGACTCTAATGAACTGGTTCTTTTTAGAGAATCAAAAAAACATGCATCTGCGTAACTAGTGTATTCCGATTCACAAACAAACGACTCTAATGAACTTGTTCTTTTTAGAGAATCAAAAAAACATGCATCTGCGTAGCTAGTGTATTCCGATTCACAAACAAATGACTCTAATGAACTGGTTCTTTTTAGAGAATCAAAAACATACATCTGATCAGCGTAACCAGTGTATTCTGATTCACAAACAAACAACTCTAATGAACCGGTTCTTTATAGAGAATCAAAAAAACATACATCTGTGTAACCAGTGTATTTCGATTCCAAAACAAACGACTCTAATGAACTTGTTCTTTTTAGAGAATCAAAAAAACATGCATCTGCGTAACTAGTGTATTCCGATTCACAAACAAACGACTCTAATGAACTTGTTCTTTTTAGAGAATCAAAAAAACATACATCCGCTTAACCAGTGTATTCCGATTCACAAACAAACGACTCTAATGAACTGGTTCTTTTTAGAGAATCAAAAAAACATGCATCTGCGTAACTAGTGTATTCCGATTCACAAACAAACGACTCTAATGAACTTGTTCTTTTTAGAGAATCAAAAAAACATGCATCTGCGTAGCTAGTGTATTCCGATTGACAAACATATGACTCTAATGAACTGGTTCTTTTTAGAGAATCAAAAAACCATGCATCTGCGTAACTAGTGTATTCCGATTCACAAACAAACGACTCTAATGAACTTGTTCTTTTTAGAGAATCAAAAAAACATGCATCTGCGTAACTAGTGTATTCCGATTCACAAACAAACGACTCTAATGAACTTGTTCTTTTTAGAGAATCAAAAAAACATGCATCTGCGTAGCTAGTGTATTCCGATTCACAAACAAACGACTCTAATGAACTTGTTCTTTTTAGAGAATCAAAAAAACATGCATCTGCGTAACTAGTGTATTCCGATTCACAAACAAACGACTCTAATGAACTTGTTCTTTTTAGAGAATCAAAAAAACATGCATCTGCGTAGCTAGTGTATTCCGATTCACAAACAAACGACTCTAATGAACTTGTTCTTTTTAGAGAATCAAAAAAACATGCATCTGCGTAACTAGTGTATTCCGATTCACAAACAAATGACTCTAATGAACTGGTTCTTTTTAGAGAATCAAAAACATACATCTGTGTAACCAGTGTATTTCGATTCCCAAACAAATTATGCTTTTAAAGGGGTAGTTCACCTAAAAATGAAAATTCTGTCATTAATTACTCACCCTCATGTCGTTCCAAACCCGTAAGACCTTCGTTCATCTTCTGAACACAAATTAAGATATTTTTGATATTTTGATTTTTTATCCCCTATAGAAGCAACATAATTACCACACTCAAGATCCAGAAAAGTAGTAAAGACATTGTATAGTCCATGTGACTACAGCGGTTCAACCTTAATGTTATGAAGCGACGAGAATACTTTTTGTGCGCAAAACCATTTGTGCGCATCACATTTGTGATATTAAGGATGAACCACTGTAGTCACATGGACTATTTTAATGATGTTTTTACTACTTTTCTGGACCTTGAATGTGGTTGCTTCTATGGGGATAAAAAAAAAGCCTCTTGGATTTCATCAAAAATATCTTAATTTCTGAATTGTGAAGATGAACGAAGGTCTTACGGGTGTAGAATGACATGAGGGTGAGTAATTAATAACAGAAATGTGATTTTTGGGTGAACTAACCCTTTGAAGCATATTCTTTTTAGTGAATCAAAAACATACAATGCGACCAGTGTATTCTGATTCACAAACAAATAACTTTTCTGATTAAGTTCTTGTAGTTCTTTTTATTAAAAACAAATCAGCACAGCCAGTTTGATTCCTGAATAAATAAATCTTATGAAAAAGTTATTTTTAGCAAATCAAAAACATAAAGCATCACTCTTCTTATTCTTGAACAAACGACTCTAATGAACCAGTTTATTTTTAAATACATACAAATAACTCCAAAGCATGGCCAGTGTAGGCAAATTCTCAACTCAATGATTCTTATGATGATTCTTTTAATGAATAAGAAAGCTTGAATCAGTCATGTGTGTTCGTATTTAAATTAACCTTATAACTGAAATATTCCCAGATGAATCTGAAATTAGTCAAATTGAAATTGGATTGGAGTTGACTGATCACCATTTACCAAGTAGTGTTTTGGAAACAAGAAGACAGAATCCTAATATTTGGATGTCTCCTTTAAAACATGGATAAGTTTTTAAGGCAAGCAAAATGTGCATTTAAAAAGGACTTTATTAGATTTATCAACCAAATTTTCTGCAATATCCCTCCCCCCACTAGCCTGATTCACTTTTACACCACAATGAAGGTCTTGATAAGACTTGGCTGCTCTGAGGAATGAGTCTATCAGCCAAATGGCCAAGCTCCACTGATCCAGGTACGAACAAGTACAACCCAGTGATTAAAGAGCACAAGGAGCGGTGGCCATTGTTGCTAACAGCATTTGATCTCCTTGATTCAGATGCTTATTCAAACTCCCTTAATATCTGACTCAGTCAACCAGTTACACCACATATCCATGCTAAGATTATTTGTATATCTACATATAAATCCATTTGAATTTAATCAGGTTTCATCATACTGCAATGACAAAAAACAGAACTCCAACAGCTTATTAATCAGAATTTGGTTTCCTAGACATGTATTAATATTTAAGCCTCTCCGAGTTCTTCTCGAAGCAGCAGGCGATGATGTTTCGCCAAGGCATGACAGACTACTGTTACCAAAGACAAAGCATCTTCTCTTCTCACATGCTCGTGCACGAGGAGGATAAGCGCTTTGGAACAATATGATCAGATGTCTTCAGATATGCCTCAATGAATGCTCAGACCTTTAGGTATCACAAAAAGAGCAAATAATACATGATATATGATTATAAATGAAAGTGGCTTACTTCTCTGTGTTGACCATTATGGTTCCTACTGGTTTTAAGAACATCATGAAGATTTACAAAACTAAAACTGACATTTTGACTAGTTTAAAGCAAAATGTGCAACAGCTATATATGTCAAACTCATAATTTCCTTGTAAAATCCTACAATCTGTGCACTGTGGAAGACAATAAAGTGGCTTGTATGCCGCAGACGATAAACTAAGAACAAGGTGAAGCCTCATATAAAATCATAAAGACCATCTCTGGGAATAAACACCTGTGTCAGCTTTTGTTTACACAAAATAGGCTTATATATATATATATATATATATATATAT
This sequence comes from Chanodichthys erythropterus, assembly GCF_024489055.1. NCBI lineage: Eukaryota > Metazoa > Chordata > Actinopteri > Cypriniformes > Xenocyprididae > Chanodichthys > Chanodichthys erythropterus. The sequence continues at coordinate 18,479,524 of NC_090244.1, forward strand.
ATATATATATATATATATATATATATATATACACACACACACACATACATACAATTAGAGGCTATATATATATATATATATATATATATATATATATATATATATATATATATATATATATATATATATAAACAGTACAATCATTAATGAAGTTTTTTTCTTTGCTGATTTCTTATTGCTTTTTACTTATTTAGAGAAAACAAAGTCAAAACCAAAGATCTGTTCATTCTTCACCCAAAACTTGATTTTGTTGCTGTTGTCTCTATATATGATCTGCAAAGAATGATAAAGACTAGAGTCTCTTACCTGATAGGCGTCTAGCTGTTCATCAGTAAATATCGTTTGCTTATTACCCATCTTAGTCGAGTGATTTTCCTCTCGTGCAGATGCATCACATTGGTCTTCTCTGTTCTAGGCATTTATGTCCACGGTTTGCCCAGCCGAGAAAATTGGGAGCCAGCATGAAATTTCAGTCCTTCTTGAAGTAGCCAATGTCTGTTGGTGGTAAAGGCGACACTCTCCATAAATACTTAAACAGCTCAAGAAACGTTACACTTGTTTGACGCGTACCGTTCCTGACGCGCGCAGTATGTACTCGTACTGTCGCTGTTCGCTCTCACTATGACGGAATTCTCAATGAAAATGACTCTTGAACCAAATAACACCTTTACACCAGCAGGGGGCAGCATGGAACGCCCAGGAGCGCCATAGGCTATTCTATATATTATTATATGTTAAATAAGGGCGTTTCTTCAACTAGGGCACTTTTAACCTTGTGAAGTTGAAAAGAAAAAAAAAAACTTGTTCAAGTCATTTAACATAGTCTCATAAGTTTAAATAATCTGTCTAGTTTTAAGGTCTGTAAGAGGACAAACTTAGATTACAAGTTAATATTTTACCATTTTTATTGACCTGCAATGAACAAATGTCATTTCCACCACAATATACAGCTGTTATTTAAAAGTAGAATAACCTCTGCCACTCAAGATTATTTTTGTAACTAGTTTTAGTAGTTTTTCCATAATGTGCAATAATTATACATTTGTCAATGAGAAATTTAATATTGGTTTGGGTAAGAGCGTATTAGAAAATAAATAACTTGAATTTTTATATTAAGTAGAGCATGATCTCATAAATTGTGGATACATTTTTAATGTGTGATGAGAACTTTTTAAAAAAATTTAAATATGTGTGTGGTGATGGAAATTACAATTAATTAAAGGTGCAATATGTAAGATTTTTGCAGTAAAATATCTCAAAACCACTAGGCCAGTGTTATAAATTTTGTTCACTTGAGTACTTACAACATCCCAAATGTTTACAACTATTTGTAAATCGTGAGAAAATTGCAATTTTAACCAAGGCTCCGGGACGTGTGAGGAGTCGCCTGTCAATTGCGTCATACCCGCGTTACCCTCGGTTTCCGCTTTTATTTTGTAGAAACCATGGAAACACAAAAGACGCTTTAATATACATTACATGTTTTAGTAGACAAGACAAAACAACTGTTTTGATATATTCATAGACAGAAAACTAATTGTTGTTATATAGCTCAACACGTTTAGTCTTATTGTTTAAATCTAATTTTCTTGTTTTGCGAGTATCATGCTTTACCATTCCTCAGAGAAAAACACTATTTTTAAGTAGCTAACATAGCATAATCAGATGCAGCTTTATTTTTAGTAACAGTAATACAGCATTTTCTCCATCATACAATACGTTTTATAATTAATTGCATGCCATTTATCAACACAAGCCATCCAGCATTTAATATGATATTCTAAAATCGATCTATCTTACTGCAGTGTGTAACAGTGTCTCACAGCAGCCGCCGAGTGAACGCACAGAGTAACATTATAACATAATTTTCAACACACTCAAATGTATCTAATATGATAAACAGAGCTGTGTTACCTCATACTCATGACCGGAAAAGCGGAAGCAGCGCCGGCGAGTGTGTCATAATAAAAGTTCAGCTGCTCGTGAGGTGTGTGTTGCGCAATCGCACAGCAACGTTAATAATCACATCCATGAACATGATTTCTTCCTGAATCCTATCCCTATTTTTTGCACCGTCCGTTGAGGTGGAGACCACATGTCCCAAGATTCCGCTCTAAAACTTGGCCTGATCAAGCTACGCCTTTGTTTTGAATAGGCCTCTAGCGACCTCTAGCGGACAAAAAATATTACATATTGCACCTTTAAAGCAGAACTAAGTAACTTTTTTTACCTTCATAAATATATTTTTCTAAGTCCTTAAGATGGTTAATTGACTTGTAGTGGTGTGTTTGAGGCGAGCACTAACCCCCTCTGGCACGTCTACGCCAGAAAAAAGCACTTGCAAGTTGAGCTGCGCCGACCCGAAACAATCTTGATTCGTGTTCACGTTCACATGAGAGTGACAAAATGCTTTACGGTAATTCAAAAACAATGTATATATTATGACTTTATAAGACAATTTTGAAAATTACCCACCTCCATCGAGATTTCTTGTACTGTATTTGCAAAACTACTGCGCTGGTGAGCGCTGTAGTCCAGAGCTGCGCTTGGAGTATTTACAACAGTGTAATTCACTGAAGGAACCTGTAGGGGGAGCTTCGCAAATCTTACTGAGTTCCGCTTTAACTTAATCACCACAGAGGGCAGTGTGGTGGAAATGACATTTCTATAGTTTTTTTGTGAAAAAATGGAAGATAGCTTCACTGATTAGCTTTGAATTAATACTTAGCATTTCATGTATGCAAAATACTCTTATTTACTTAACTTAAAATTTTTAGCTTTTTAAAAACACCCTTGAAGGTACAGCATGTTTGAAAATGACGTAGAATAAATATATTAACTGATCAAGCAATATTTACCTTGATTTTTCTTCATTTGTTGTTGATAAAAATTTAAATTCCCTCCACGTCCAACATGTGCTCTGATGTCACTGAACATTTCCACAGAATCCACCTAAACAATCTTTCACACAAACTTTTTAAAGGGACATTACAGTTTCGTGGTGGAAATGACACCAATACTGTGCGACAGCTATATTTTGTATAAAAAGTAATATTGATAGTGGTCTCACATTAAATACTATAATGTATTTTAATAATTTTACTAGTGCTTAAATCAGGTACATTAATAGTTAGCATTATGATTTTTTCATACTTTTCAACCTCCTTATAGGTGTCAAAATCACTGTTTTTTCCTTGTATTTTCATTGTTGAAGTTTAAAAGTCTGGGTGTGCGACAAGGAGAAAACAGTGATTTTGACACCAGTAAGGAGGTTGAAAAGTATGAAAAAAATCATAATAAAAAGGTAGTAAAAAGTTTTTAAGGTGGTTTTATTGTTAGTTTGACAAAGAAAGAGGAATTTGTCCAAAATTATATGTATGACCAAAGAACAAAAAAGTGTCTATAGTCTAAGATATCTATACTGTAAATTTTGTGTTTTATTTAGTCTATTAATAACTGTAGTACACAGTAAAATCCCCATAGTTAAATCACCTCTGCTTAGAGTACATAGAATTAAAGTTAATGAGATGATTAAGAAATTAATAAGGCTGTGACTGAAGTCAGTTGTAGTTCTTGTGTTTCTCTTTTCTTCAGTGATTCTGCTTGTTAACAGCAGGTGTTCATCACTACTGCACAATCATCACTTAATTAATTGCTTAATTATCTCATTAACTTTAACTCTGCTTTGGTGTTAACACTATTTAGAGAGGGACCATATAATCTGAGCAGAGCTGATTTAACTCTGGTGATTTTGCTGTGTAATAATTTTAATTATTTAAAATTACAGCAATTAGGCTACTAATAAAAACAAATATATATATATATATTTTAAAAGAACATTTTTTTCTTAGTGTGAAAAACATTTTAACAGGCCCAAAGTACATGTTTACACCAAATAACTGTTTATCCAATGGAAAGATTCAATTAATGTTAAAAGTTCTTCATGAAACCATCGATGCCAATGAAGAACCTTTATTTTTAAGATTTTCTAAGTCCCCTCGCGGCTCATAACAAAGAGTAGTTTAATTTATAAAAACTAAACTAAAATTTTAAGTGAAACTAACTTTAAATACAAATTTTACATGACAAAAATTCAAAGTTCTGCCTTCCTTACCCTTGTTTCCATGACAATATCCTAGTTACCATTGTAAGCACACAAAAACACTGAAAGGGTAACTTCCGGCTGGTCTGAACTTTAAATAAATAATGTATCCCGGCGTTAATTAAACCAAGAGAGCGTTTGAAATGAAGAAAAACACCGGAGCAGTAAAACAGCAGGGGGGCAAATAATCCCCTCATTAAAATCATCGCTATATAGGGCAGACATTACAGTGAAGCTAGCCGCAGAGCTAACAGTCACACCTGCTCAGATCCGCCCGTGCGTACTGCATACTGTAAATGCCCACCAGCATTTATTACCAAAACATTCATCCCATGCTGTAATCTGCGAATGACTGCATAAATCTCAGCGACAATGGACTGTAAGAGGGAAAAGGACAACGGTGAGTTACTTGATAAAGCGGTGTTTTAAACGTTAGCGCGTGCTAGCAGCTGTAGCTGTCCACACACACTGGTGCTGATTCACAAATGTACTTCTGGGACCACAATAACATGTATTTGAATTAAATATATTTTGCTGTATATTTGCCAGCCTAATAAATTCAGCCTTTCATTATAATTTCAGTAAAACAGCACGGCGTCTCCTTCAGGGCATTACTCTTGTTGCTCCGAATGTGCGCTGAATTTGGGTTCATTAAACACAAGCTTCGGCTCCGTTGATTAAACCAACTGTTGGTTTGCGACAACTTTCAGTGTATCCACATAATCTCGGCTTTCTTATCAGCTGGCAAAACTCTTTCAAGTGGGTGCTGTGTGTGTTGTCATGGTTGACTTAAAATGGATTAGTATAGCTTTGTATTATAGGCTATTCAGTTGATTATTGTTATGATTCTGCACCTTTTTGGATTACAGGAAAGTAAAGTTATAACCATCCCAAGTGTTGTTTTGATTTAGTGTTATTTAAAGGCTATATTGAAGTTTTTATTAACGTTTTGAATTGGGTTTATTTATTTTCGATTTTCATTTTAAAATGACTAATGTTTTAGCTGTTTTGTTATGCGTTTTTTTTTTTTTTTTTTTTAGATATTACTATTTACTGTAGGTTTAATTATTTTTATTCCAGTTTTTAGTTCAGTTTCAGTTTAAGATTTAGTTAAAGGATTAGTACACTTTTACATAAAATTTTCCTGATAATTTACTCACCCCCATGTCATCCAAGATGTCCATATCCCTCTTTCTTCAGTCGAAAGGAAATTAAGGTTTTTGAGGAAAACATTCCAGGATTTTTCTCCTTATGGTGGACTTCAATGGCCTCCAAATGGTTGAAGGTCAAAATTACAGTTCCAGTGCAGCTTCAAAGGGCTTTAAACGTTATCAGATGAGAAATAAGGGTCTTATCTAGCGAATCAATCGGTCATTTTCAAAAAAATATAACTGTATATGCTTTATAAACACAAATGATCGCCTTGAACGTACTTCCGCTTTCCGCATTCTTCAAAAAGCTTACGCTGTATGTCCTACGCCTTCCCTGTTCTACTTACGGAATGAACGCGTAGACAGTTTCGTTTTTTTCCGTAAGTTGAATAGGGAAGGGGTAGGACATACAGCGTAAGCTTTGGAGATATAATTAATTTTGAAGTTTTTTTTAAGTGTTAACAATGAGATTGTGGTTTTTATAATCAATTATCATTGTTTTATAATCAATTATCTTAAGATGGACCAAATTTGTCACCAAAAAAAGTCATTCGGTTTAACCAAAATTTCGGCTGATATCTAGCTAGCAAACAAAAGGACAATTAAACATGTTATATTTAGTACAAGTCTTTAAAATATTACAACATTTCTCATGTTTTATAGCGGTTGTACCAAATAACCTGATGTTTCGGGACATGTGTATGAGCAAGAGAAAAGATGAATTTTTCAAATAGTTAAGAAAGAGTAAGTTACTTCATGACCATGTGGTCCTTTGCAGGTGTCTGAATGATGTCACATCCTGTCACATGATATTGACCGCATGACTTGATCCAAAATGGTCCCATTATATTGGTTACTTCGAATAACATCAATGAAATTAATTTTTCCGGACATTCTTTCTCATAACAAATGACTTCTACACATAATTTTAATACCATTTTGGCACTATGTTGATATATGATGTTATAAAATCATGCCAGAATAAAAAGTATATACATTTATTACATTTTAAGATATTTTAATCACAAATGAAATGGCTGTATTGGCCTTTGGACGGTTAAACCGAATGACCTTTTGACACTTTTAAATCTTTAAAATACCTTTATATGTAGCAAAATATAATTAAAACCTTTTGGATTCAATAAAAGAGATCTAGTTGTGCTACCTTACACACTTTGGATGTCAAATCTTTGTTTTTTATTAATATTAAGGCCTTTGGACAAGAAGATGACCTGTCATGTCATCTTTATCTATAAACATTTTGGTACATACATTTTGGTATGTCCTCTACACTTTAAAAAAAGCAACCAACTAAAATAACTGCTGTTATTACATTTTTATATATATATATATATATATATATATATATAATATATATATAAAATATAAATCAAGAAGAAATAAAAAAAAAATCAAGAAGAAATTACAAATTAAATGTAAGGACACAAAGATGCTGGTATCATATAATGATAAAAGTGTCAGAATTAAAAATTAATATTTTCAGGCATTACATTAAACCCAGAGGGAGCTGCAGCTGTAATCCAGTCTTTGAGAGTTAAAGAAAAGCGACACATAAAGGGAGATTAAAACCGTAATCACCATGAATCTTTTGAATCATGTAGAGCCACATTTATAATCTCCCCACAGAAAATACTTAACAGACCAGAAAGAGCTTTAATACTGTTCGGACTTTTTTATAATCACACATTTTCTCCTCATATTCCAGAAACAGAATGTGCAAAAATCACCACCGTGCTTCTGAAATCCCGCACTGGGGAGTTCGATTTGGAGTCCATCTTGTTTCTTAAACTGAGGAAATTAGGTAAGACTATATTGGTTTTGGTGTCTTTGCTGAATACATTCTCATGGTCACACAAACACAATCTTGCTTTTTTTTTTGTGCAGGAATTTATGATCTTGGATGTATAGGAGAGTGTGTAAACCTGGAGAGGCTGGACCTCTCAGGAAATAACATCACAAATCTGGGGCCTCTTTCACCTCTACGAAGACTTCTCGTTCTTAATTTGTCAGCTAACAGAATCTCAAATTTAGGTAAAGGTTGTTTCAACCTTAAAGGGGGTATATGCAGAATTCAGAAACCCTTGTTATTAGCGACACCGGTGGCCGCTAAGCGAACTGCAGCCAGCCCACGTGCACAGTTATACACACAGCCTTGCAAAATATACTTGATTTGACTCGTACGTGTACAGAGACATTCGACGCAAACACAGTTTTGAGCAATCTCTCACCAAGAGTTACAATATATATGTATTCTTTAATGCTAGAGCTGTACAAATAAGGGTACTTTCTAACCTCTTCACACAATCTCTCGTCTATGTAGGCCTCCATTTTTGCTGTAGCTTGCATGTGTTCCTGTCTGTTCTGTTTATGCAGTTTTTCTTTGACTACCTTGTGAATCGACGCCCTCGGGGCACGGTTGCCACCTTGTGGATAAACCAACCTGGTCTCATAGTAGAGACGTACCCGTGGGCACGTTTTCGTGAGACACAAAATTACGTACCGATGAGTACGTCCGACAGAAACGAACGCTAGAGGCGGGTAAAACATCAATAAGCCCTTTTGCTCATTTTCACACACGGTTTCGATGACGGCCAGGGTCGGATTTTGAATGAATAAAGACGCGTGTTCGCGTCTCCTTGTGCAATATGATGTTACGACTTCAAAGCGATTCTTACCGGAGTGTCCGATTTGTAAACGAACGTGCTTTGGACTTTGCGTCGCTTAACCGGCTCTATATGTTTAGCTTTTTTTGGCCATGACCAAGCTTGCTCGGTAGCTCCCCCGATACGGAGTTGGACTTACGACGAGGAGTCGATCCTCATGTGTCATTGAACGAAAGGGCACGCATAAACGTCACATCCTTTTGATTTTCCCCGGCAAAAACGTCCTGAGTCCTTCACATAAAACAGTCAGTCTACAGGCTTTCCTTCACATCAGTCTACAGACTTTTCACAATTGAATTGAATTTCGTTACAAGCTTATAAATTCTTACATATAGCCCCTTTAATCTGATTACTCTGTATATAAAATAAATGCTATTATATCTGACTTTTGGAGTTGAACATGTCTCTTCTCAGAACCCCTTTCCAGCTGTGAAAGTTTACAGAGTTTGAATCTTGCTGGTAATGTGATACCGAGGTAAGCCACCTTTCTTAGCTTCTCATATTTATCTGCTTTCCTATCCACCTTTCTATAAGTGACACATATTGTATTGCACCTACAGTGTTGATAATCTTCATGCACTCAAGATTTTAAGAAAGCTGGAGAGCATCAGACTGAAGGACAACACTTATAATTACAGTAATCCAGGTTAGCAGTTTTGGGACGTTAATTTATTAAATCATTTTGGCACTCAAAACATTGTACTTCATTCTTATTTATTTTGCTACAGTCTGCAAGAATCCATCATACCGAACTCTTATTCTTGAAATGTTCCCAAACTTGAAAGTGTTGGATGGTGAGTTTTTCATTTTATTTTGCTTAACACTGCTTAACAACAACAACAAAAAAGTTATTTAGCATACTTTTTTTCATAATATGTTGTACTCAGTCTAGCAAGTTATCATATTCCCTTTTAATGTGTCATTTAAGGTGAAAGGGTGGTGGGACGTGGAAGTGACTTATATCAACTATGCAAAGACATTGATGATACTATTAAAGGTATTCACTTGAATGTAAATCCTGTTATTTAATAGATTTTAAAATAATTTTAGAACATTTTTGGGGTTAAACATATTTGATTAATTAGTGCATGCATGTTAACTTTTTTTTTCCAAAGAAATGAATACATATCTTGAGCAAGGATGCATGATCAAAAGGAGAGTAAAGATATTTGTTACAAAAGATTTCTATTTCAAATAAATGCTTTTCTTTGTACATTCTGAAAAAATTACATTGTCCACAAAAATATTAAGCAGTACAACTGTTTTCAACATTGATAACAAGAAGAAATCATGTGATTTCTGAAGGATCATGTGACACTGAAGACTGGAGTAATGGATGCTGAAAATTCAGCTTTGCATCACAGGGATAAATTTTTAAATATATTCAAATACAAAACTGTTGCTTTAAATTTTAATAATATTTCACAATGTTTTACTGTATATTTTTGATCAAATAAATACAGCCTTGGTGAACATAATAGACTTATTTTAAAAACATTTAAATAAACCTACCAAAGCTTTAACAGGTATTGTAAATTTGTAAAAATCATTTTACTTTTCTCAAATTTTATGTAACACAAATTAAATTTCAAGAAAAAAGTTGAGATAAAATGTTGAGAATAAACTTGTTAAATTTCGAGAAAAAAAGTTGAGATAAAATGTTGAGAATAAAGTAATTAAATTATGAGAAAAAAGTAGTTAAATTACGAGAACAAGTTTGTTAAATTATGAGAAAAAACTCGTTAAATTTCAAGAAAAAAGTTGAGATAAAATATTGAGAATAAACTTGTTAAATTTCAAGAAAAAAGTCGAGATAAAATGTTGAGAATAAACTCATTAAATTACGAGAAAAAAGTCGTTAAATTATGAGAACAAATTCGTAATTTAAAGAATTTGTTCTCAAATTTAACAATTTTTTTTCTCGTAATTTAACAAGTTTATTCTCAACATTTTACCTCGACTTTTTTCTCGAAATTTAACAACTTTAATCTCGAGATGGTTTTATTTTTTTATTACTGCTTGGCCCTAATCCTCTTCCGTAGATGAGGGCCAAGCAATAATAAAAAAATAAAACCATCTTGAGATTAAAGTCATTATAATGCAAGATTAAACATTATATTTTGAGAAAAAAAGGTCGAAATATGTTGAGAATAAAATCATTACATTTTGAGAAGTTGTTGTGTTTTGAAAAAAAAAACTCTGTAAATTTCGAGAAAAAAGTCTAAATAAAATGTCGACAATAGACGCTAAATTGAGAAAAAAGTCTTTGTCTTTCAAAAAAAACCTCGATCTTAATCTCGAGATGATCCTCTTCCGTACAAAATCTTGCAGACCCCGAGCTTTTTTTTTTTTACTTTTTAATATATGACTTTTTTAAAAATATATATATAATTTTAATTCATTCCCTTTAAAAATAATTATTTTCCTCTGTTTTTGTATGAGGCTCTGCCTCTATACGTTCTATAACTTATTTTCTCTTTAATTTGTAGCAGGCATGTATAAAAATGGCCAACTGCCTGAGGTGCCAGAGACCAAACCTTGGGTGGATGATGGTTTTTGGGAGATAAAGAGATCAAACAATGCCATTGTTGATGAAGCCTATAAACAGTTCAGTGGTATGTACTAAACACATCTACATTAATCAAAACCATTTTCTAAAACATACTTTAATCATAATCAGCAGTCACATTTCTAAAGCGTTGATTTAATATGCTTCCATATTACCATCTCAACAGATGTTCTTCATGAATGCAGGCTGCTGAATAGTCGAGCAGCACATGTGATCTCACAAAACGAACGGACCTTCAGCCTCAAGAACCAACCAAAGCAGTACGCCGTTTGAATCTGGGAATCCTTCAATCGAATTATGTTTCCATAAGAATGCATCAGTTTTCCACAGCTTTTTCTATGTTTTTTTAAAAAATCCATAAGCTTGATGCATCACCGGTGCCAGAATTCCAAAATCCTCCGTGTTGCCTGCAGTGTGAGGGTTTAGTTTTTGTAACTACACTTGAGTTCTTTCTGATTTTCCTCCATTTAGAGCAGTGGATCTCAACCAGAGGGCCACAACAAACTTCCAAGGGGGCCTCAGTATTTAAAATAAGCTAAACCAACTTAAAAAACAAGATATGGCTTAGTATTTGGTTATTTTTTTTAACAAATATACACAGATGAGCCAAAACATTATGACCACCTGCCTAATATGCTGTTGGTCCACCTCATGGTGCCAAAACAGTGCAGACCCGTCGAGGCATTGACTCTACAAGACCCCTGGAGGTGTGCTGTGGTATCTGGCACCAAGAAGTTAGCAGCACATCCTTCAAGTCCTGCAGGTTGTGAGGTGGAGCTTCCATGGATCAAACTTGTTGGTCCAGCACATCCCACAGATGCTCGATTGGATTAAGATCTGGAGAATTTGGAGGCTAGGACAACACCTTGAACTCTTCATCATGTTCCTCAAACCATTCCTGAACAATATGTGCAGTCTGGCAGGGTGCATTATCCTGCTGAAAGAGGCACTTCCACCAGGGAACACCAGTGTCATGTCAACAGTGTTTAGGTAGGTAGCACGTGTCAAATTTACGTCCATATGAATGGCTGGACACAGGGTTTCTCAGAAGAACATTGCCCAGAGCATCACACACCCTCCACTGGCTTGTCGTCATCCCACAGTGCATCCTGGTGCCATCACTTCCCCAGGTACACATGTACAAGGCCATCCATGTGATGTAAAAGAAAATGGGACTCAACTGACTAGGCGACCTTCTTCCACTGCTCCAAGGTCCAGTTCCGACACTCTCATGCCCATTGTAGGTGCTTTCAATTGATTTTGTGTGACTTGTACTACAGTAGACTGATGATCTGTTGGCTGGAACCAGACGGGAGAGCCTTCGTTGCCCTCATGCATCGATGAGCCTTGAGTGCCCAAAACCCTGTCACCATTTTGTGGACCACTGTTGGTAAATTCTCACCACTGCTGACCAGGAGAAAACCACAAGCCTTGGCATTTCAGAGATACTCTTACCCAGTTACCTTGCAATAACAATTTGGCCACTGTCAAAGTCACTCAGATATTTATTCCTGCCCATTTCTCCAGCATCCAACATGTAGATTACAAGAACTGATTGTTTGCTTACCATCTAATCTACCCAGACCTCAATATGAGATGATCAATGATATTCGCTTCAGCTGTGACTGGTCATAATGTTTTGCCTCATCAGTGTACATCTTTCTAGTTATGTTAAGCTCTAAAGCTCTATATTTTATTGGGTAGAAATTGTGAGTGAAGGGGGCTTTCAAGTATTGTTGTGGACAATAGGGGGTCTTGAAGTGAAAAAGGTTGAGATCCACTGGTTTAGAGAGACCCATACTGTAGTTACCCCTAATCCAATTTGATCACTGTCTCAGGATGTTCAGAATCAAGACAATTCCTCTTTGCACTCCTAAAACAATGCTGTATTTAACATTGTGCGTTAAATTATGCTTAAAATGCTGCTATTTGTATATTTCATAATGGTGAAGCACTTGTATTGTTTATTAACCACTTCTGATGCTTTCCCATGTTGCTCTTCTTGTTTACAATTTTTAGAGAATGCTTTTTGCCTTTTTATTCTATGCCTAATGTGGACAGTTTTTTTGAAAATTGCTTGTTTCATATGGCATTTTTTTCTTTTTATTTGCTCAAGCTGCTTTTTGTTTTAAACTACATTTAAATCTTATGATATATGATCAGCTTTGCATCTTTGTATTTACATTTTGTTGGATAAAGTACATTCATGCCAAATATCCCTGTGTCTATGTTTATTCATCTTACAAGTAATGAAAATTACTGTCACAGACAGGGCTTTAGCATTAGGCTTTTGTTCAATTAAAACATTGAATTTTATTTATTAAATTAACTTTTATAAATGTGTCTTAGCAAAAGATAAAGCATTACATATTTTAAGATATGTCAGTGAAAGTTGCTTTCAGTTAACACAGCTCAAACATGATTTTAGTCTGGGACTAGAACCGGGCATCAGAGTATTTAAATGGTTGAAGTGATGTTTTACTCAAAAACAAACATTCTGTCATAATTTACTCACCCACGTTGTTCCAAACAAAGACTTTCCTTCTTCCATGGCATACAATACGCAGCATGACCTGAATGGTGCCACAATTTTCATTTTTAAGTGAATTATACCTTTTGTACTGCACAAATAAGGTATAAAATATCGTTCTGAACACATTCAAGAAAACGTCTCCATCTTGTGGTCTATACATGCATAGGTCTACAGGCACTACTAAACATAAAAGTTACCCACCTCACGAATTATTTGTCTTTCCTAAAAGTTACTCACTAAAAATCATTTCGTTTTGATAATGAGGGGAGAAAAGTCACGTGGCGCAAAAATAAATAAATGAATAAATATCGGGGAAACCATGTAGACATGTAGGCTACCATGTCATCCAGTGCAGTAGGGGGAGTGCTACAAAAGCATGTACGTTCAGCATTTCAGACTTCTCAACTTTACAGCTGCTTGCCGATCAGTGCGCTTGTACATATGGTTGCCAGGTTTATCTAAATCCCCATTTCTGCAGTCTGCAATTCTGAAAAGGGCAAATTATGCTAGTTGTGATTTTTTTTTCTTTTGTAATTGTTGGGAACATTTGTGAATTACTACCAACATTCATAACTTACACCTACATCTAAACTCTGAAAATGTGTCAGATTTTGTATCACTCTTTCATAAATAAAAAAAATTGCATTTATTCTATTAAAAAAAAAAAAATTCAAAGTACATTTGGTCAGTTTACATAGATAAAAAATATAAACATAAACTGGGATTTTCTAACCAGGGGCCTGTACCATGATGGTAGTTGAACAAACTTAGGGAGGGTTATAGGATTAGTTTCGAGTTGACAAAACCAAACCACTCCAATCCAGCTTTGTTGGTACCATAATGCTGATCATCAACTTTCTTTGTCAACTCAGGTTTGAACCTGAGTTTTGGAGCACGTACACATGAATGCGTGACATCAGTGGTGAACAGCCAATCACTTGCCTTGCAACAGAGAGAAACTATGATTCACTTCTCGCGAGAAAGCCAGCGTGATTCAAAACTCTTTTGCTGAAGCTTAAGAGATTGAAGAAAATGAAGTATTTAAACTCATTTAGACTGATGAAAATACTTGTCCATGAAAAAGGACAAATAAAATAAATTATCTTGCTCTATCAGTGCAGGTGAAACTTGCAAAGTTAGTTTATATAGGGTCACATGTAGTCACTAAAGTTTATTTACAGCTTATTTATATTACGTATGATCTGTATATTAATATTCATTGAAACTAAATGCTTAATAATAACTGCTAAACTAAAAATTCTTGTGTGTATTGGATTAATAATAATATATATCATATAATAATTATATAAATCATAAAATAATTCTAAGAAATGATCATTAAAGCCAGACAATTTCATTGTTAAATTTTTTTTTTTTTTACTACATAGTGACCTTTAATTTGGAGGACGAGAAACTGGGGGAGTGAGTTTATTGCGTTGGATGTGTCAGTTAATTTAGCTCACATCCGATTGGCCCAATTTCGGTTTGAGATCTCTAAACCAGAACATAACCTGCCCCGGAGCAGGTTTGCCTTGGAGAATACGTTACTATGGCGATGAACACCGCTAAAAACCAAGTCACTTTCATGGTACCTAAAACCCAGGATTAGCGCAAACTAATCTGAAACTTACCTGGCTAGCCAGCTAATCCGGCTTTATGGTACAGGCCCCAGGTGTGCGCATTTGACCCTTCGCCGGGAGTTTGATTGACAAGCGATCTAACCAATCATAACGCCGAATCCGCCATTTTGTCCGACAAAGCAGAGTTAGAAGATTAACCTCGGTGAACTTGAACTCGAAAAATGGTGTGTACTGACGTCTTTCTGCTTTTGAAACAACATTCCTTCTGATGTTCATTCATGTTTATTTGATGCTATAAATAGTAGGAAGAGATTGTCGGACAAAGCAACAGTAACTAAGGGGGGCGGGTCTTTGCGAAGGGTCAATTAAGGGAGTGATAGGGTGTCTGTGGAAAAGTAGAGAAACGTACGAAATGTAAATAATAATAATAATAATAAAATAAATAATAAGAATCAACTAACAAACTAAATCAACAAATCATTTGAATTAAAAAAGTAATTAAAAAAACAAAGTAGAAAAAAAAACAATAATGTAACACAATAAATATTATGAAATAAATCAAATACAAAAAAGTAGATGCATGAAAATATATAGCTACACATTTACGTTGGGAGGCTCTCGCACCAGGATAAGGTCCGTGTCATCAAAAAGATTTCAAACCCCTGCAATAAGGTAAATCATAGCTTTGTAGTAGTCTAGCTAAAATCTGGCAACCCTAGATACTCCTAGTAGAGGATGAGACACTGAGTTAGTAGTAGTCGCCACTCGCCAGATCACGACTAGCACAGGATGGCTGGAAACGCGTGGAGGTCAACGGTAAGGACTATATCATACGACAAACCTCAGATTACAGCAGTCTGTGTTCTGTTATGCCTAATATGACTGTGTACTGTGAATGCATGTATATACTTAAATTACGCAGAAATAAAGCGTTGCGTTGCATTAGAGATGCCACAGCGGCCCAGTACTGCATGCCCTTCACACCGGCACTTACATGTTTAACACATTTAACAGCTCTGTTAACTCATATAGTAGTCTTTTAACACATATAAGTGAAGTTAAGAGAATAATACGACGCGTTCTGATCTGGGTGGATGAATCACGCCTGAGTCAAACGCCACAGATGTTCAATGCCTCTGCAGCCACACGTTATTGTGTTTAATAACCCAAATATGTAAATAAACTCAGCTAGAGGGAGAGTAAGGTCAGGCTGTGATCATTTAAAACGACATTCTTGCCTTTTCAGCTCTTAAAACTTCTCGAGAGATGCGGCGTGCGGATAAGTGACGCGAGCCGGACTCCGGAAGTAAGACGCGCATCTCTCCGTTCAGCCAGTTAGCTTTAACGTGTTAGCTTGCAGTGGGTCATTAGGCATTAAAGATGGCAAATTTGACGTGGACATTAAAATAGTCAGGATGAGATGGTTTAAAAATGAGCTTAGCTTATTTACACACTAGTAAGGAGATCCATTAGCTCCAACTAACCAATCAGATGGTGGATGAAGGTCACCTCGACATGTTGGCTTTATGAATGTAACAAGGAGTGACTGATGTCTCGACTAAACTAACCATAGTTTTATGAGTTTCTCTCATTAACTTAATGTTGATAGTTCTTCTAAAACACAATTATGTAATGATGAGGACATGAGAACATGCAGAACCGTTTTGTGTCCTTCAGACTGGTGTTTTACATATAATAATGTGGCCACACTTAAAATGTATGAATGTCATTGCAAAATATGAAACGTCTTCAAGAAAAAAAAACATATATATATATAATGTATAATATTATACCTTTTCTCAAAATTATCTTCACTTTTCTTACCAAAAAGGTCTGGTAAGATGTTATCTGAGGTGGCAAAACTTACTAATGTCTTAATTATTGTCTTATAATGAACAGTAGGCTATTTATATGATTTATATTGTTATGCGGTATATTGTTTAACAGTATCAAATCTGTTTTATAATTAAAGGGTTAGTTCAACTAAAAATGAATATTCTGTCATTAATTACTCATCATCATTATATCTTTCCAAACCCTTAAGACTTTTTTTTTTCACCTTCAAAACCCAAATGAAGACATTTTTAATACAATCTCAGAGATTTCTGTCCCTCCAAATGCAATGACGATCATGCATTTTTGAGTACGATTCATTTAGATATTTTTTGGAGAAAGTGTCCAAATACTTTTTTGGTTCTTTAGTTTTATGGCATCGCTCTCTCACAGTACACATTGCAAAAGAAGTAATGTCCTCATCAGATCTGCTCTCTTTTTTTGAGGGGTTATTTTAAAAAAAAATCCTTGTCATTGGTGTTTGACCAGTAGCTTTAAAGTTTTAGACAGATTTAAAGGGTTCACCCAAAAATGAAAATTGAGTCATTACTCACCCTCATGTGGTTCCATACCCGTAAGACCTTCGTTCATCTTCAGAACACAAATTAAGATATTTTTGATGAAATCTGAGAGTTACATGACATAGATAGCAATTTAACCAACATTTTCAAGGTCCAGAAAGGTACTGAAGACATCGTTAAAATAATCCATGTGACTACAGATGTTCAACCTTAATGTTATGGAACGACGAGAATACTTTGTGTGCAAAACAAAACAAAAATAACTTTATTTAACAATCTCTTCTCTTCCCTGTCATTATCCTTATGCAGTTAATGCAGTAAGCACAGGCTTCCGTGTTTATGTCAGAATGCCGGCTCAGTATTGGCCAAAGCTGATCATGTGATCAGCACGACGCATGCATGTGATGCTGACGCAGGTGCCGGACAATAATGAGTCGGCATTCTGACTTAGAACCTGGAAGCACTGGACGTAAACAGCATATGAGAATGACACAGAACAGAAGATTTTGTTAAAGTTGTTACTTTTGTTTTGTTTTTGTGCACAAAAGTATTCTCATCGCTTCATAAAATTAAGGTTGAACCACTGCAGTCATGTCAACTGTTTTAACAATGTCTTTAGTACCTTTCTGGACCTTGAAAGTGTCGGTTAAATTGCCGTCTATGGACAAGTCCTCGGATTAAATCCGAAATACCTTCATCAAAAATATCTTAATTTGTGTTCCAAAGATCAACGAAGGTCTTATGGATGTAGAACGACATGAGGGTGAGTAATTAATGACAGAATTTTCATTTTTGGGTGAACTAACCCTTTAAACTGAATGTGTATATACTTGAAGTGTTGACTATGCAGATTTGTGAAACTACACCC
The DNA here is from genome assembly GCF_024489055.1 of Chanodichthys erythropterus. Classification (NCBI taxonomy): domain Eukaryota; kingdom Metazoa; phylum Chordata; class Actinopteri; order Cypriniformes; family Xenocyprididae; genus Chanodichthys; species Chanodichthys erythropterus. Next base: position 18,497,365 of record NC_090244.1, read on the forward strand.
CTCATTTTACACCAGGGATGAGTATTAACGAACACTTAATCATGTAACTAATTGGCAAAATTAATCTTTTGGCTTCAGGATGGTCCCTGGTGTAATTCACCTTCTACTTGCTTGTGGCCTTAATTGAATTTGCTGCATTGTGTGTTCAAAAAAACACTTAAAGTTTGCATGCAGAGTTAATGGGATCAGACTAAGTCTGTCTCAGTCTATTTAACTGCTTGTGCTGCCACAGTGAAGATCAGCCATAGTAGCAGTCGCATTAAACGCAGCCCTTTTCAAAAACACATGGGTAGTTTGCTTGCTTTTTAATAGAATGTTTGTGCTTTCTGTATTGTGTAGAATGAACTTGATTGATTTCTTCCAGTGTTATTGATCTGTTTGTATCTTTAAAATCGTCTCTGCAGGTGTCCCGTGTAATAGGAGCCATAAAGACTCCGACCCCACAGCCCAAAACCTTCTCTAGAGGGGTAAGTTGAATTTAATACACTGCTGTACCATAATAACCATGTTTATATACATGTACCATGGTAATTCCAAGGTATTAAAGGGATAGTTCATGCAAAAATCTACTCAATTACTCACCTTCAAGATGTTCCAAACCTGTATGAATTTCTTGCTTCTGCAGAACACAAAAGAAGATATTTTGAAGAATATGGGTAAACAAACAGTTGCCCCATTGACTTAGTGTTAGGTTACAAACATTTTTTGAAATATCTTCTATTGTGTTCAACAGAACAAAGAAATAAATACAGGTTTAGAACAACTGGAGGGTGACTAAATGATAACAGAATTTTCTTTTTTGGGTGAACTATCCCTTTAATTAAAGTACATTAGATGTAAATAGCATGGTACACAAATATTGTAAGAATGTAGTACCACTCCACCTGACAGGCAAGGTTCTCTCAAAGTTAGGAACAAATGTTCTTAAAGTAACATTAATAGAATGTTTGGTCAAAGTGATCAAGTCTTTAATAATGTTCTTAAAACATTAGCACAAACACCTTATTTATACATCGTTAATGGAGTTTTTTTTTCTGAAACGTTTTAGTTGGATGTTCGTCTAACATTTATTAAATGTTAACTACTTATTTCAGAATGTTAGGAAAATATTCAAAAGTAATATTCCAGTAATGTTTGAAGAATGATAATGGAATGTTTCCTTAACTTTCGAATAACCAAAAAAAAATAATTTTTGTCTAGTAGTTTTTTTGGATTGAAACTGTATCGTTAAAAAACTGTATCTTTGAAGAGCTTAATGTACTTGGAGTAAGCATGAATCATAAAAGAAGTCTCAAACATTAATTTCGCAGCCTGCAGGAACTATGCAGTTCAGTCAAGGTTGTTCACTTGAAGGCGTTGGCTTTTTGGCTCTAGCAACGGTATACAAAACATATGCTGCAAAATAACTCAATATGGATGCCTTTGTTCTGGAGGCATTAGTTAAAGCAGCCTGCAATTTTCAAATGAAATCCTCAAATATATGTAGAAGCCTCAGAAAAATAATGCCAGATTGTGATACTTGTGATTAATTCTCAGAAATTTAATCTAATTTGCGGTTTGTTTGTTTTTTGTGCTTTGACAGATTCAAACTGTAACGTTAATTCCTGGAGATGGAATCGGTCCAGAGATCTCCACTGCAGTAATGAAGATATTTGAAGCAGCAAAGGTACGTATCTGTTGTTTTTACTCTTCAGAAATTCAGCTTAGACTGCAAGTTACAACAAGCGCGTTGAGCGACTATTATGTTTTTAACCCCTTTTGTGCACTGCTTTCAGTCTTAGAAGAGTATTCAGCACATTTGTGTAAATATTTGCCCACGACTTACATAGTGCAGCTGTATTTAAAGTCACCATGATTTCAAAACTGAAAATTCTTCGGTTTTTGATTAATGGAATATTGCAGGATTTATTTTAAATGATTTATCCGGGCACATCATTATATTTTTAATCCATGTGCCCTTCAAACCTCCCACTCCATCTTCTCTGATGACATGTTTACTGGCACGAGGGCGGGACAACCTGTCACTCACATGAGATCGACCAATAGCAAACTACAACCATCCAATCAACTCCCAACAGACAAAATAAATTTTTCCACCATTTTTTCTTATTCAAGAAGCGTTTCACTTACAATAGGGAAGAAAAGACTATCACAACTTCTGTTTCATGCCGATTTTAAAGCTACATTATCACTTATTTTTTTCTCAATCAGGCCCCTATTCAGTGGGAAGAGAGAAACGTCACTGCCATCCAAGGTCCCGGAGGCAGATGGATGATCCCTCCTGAGGCAAAAGAGTCGATGGACAAAAACAAAATTGGTTTAAAAGGTAAACTTCTTTACTCTCTCACATCATTTGAATCATTATAGTGTTTACAAAACTCAATTTCGATTACATTTCAGGACCCCTGAAAACGCCGATTGCTGCTGGACACCCGTCCATGAACCTGCTGCTAAGGAAGACCTTCGACCTGTATGCCAATGTGCGTCCGTGTGTGTCCATCGAGGGCTATAAGACGCCTTACACCGATGTGGATCTGGTCACCATCAGAGAAAACACAGAAGGAGAGTACAGTGGGATTGAACATGTGGTATGTATCTGCTCTTTCAAACAAGTCACACCAATAGACATTAGCTGCGTCCGAATTTGCATTACTGTACCGACATTTGGTTTGGAACTTGCTTCACGGGCGTTAAAAAAGTATGTTACATGTAGTATCACGTGTTGTACTTTTTCCAGCAGCAGTATATACATTTATACCATTTTAGATATCTAGGCCTAGAGTACAACAATAGGATGACATTTGACTTTTGGGGTCCTCAGCAGTTGATTGGCTCCCTTCACAAATGCCAAAGGTCATGCTATTATCATCTAATGCTATCTTAACCAGTTTTTCACGCAGTGCTAGCAGGAATTCACTGGGCACAGCTCATATTTCAGTGCTGTTTATTCTTTAGGTAGGTGCCACATGGCTGCTGTATATCAGTTGTCTCTGGTCCCAGTCCATAGTGTGTCAAAGTTATGTGAAATGACCTTCAGGTCATCATATTTCATTCATGCGATCTTCCCTTTGTCTGTCCATGTTGTTCAAACTATGTACACTGTTGTTCAAGAGTTTGGGGTCAGTACAATTTTTCTTTTGAATTAAATAAATACATATATTTAGTAAGGATGCATTAAATTGATCAAAAGTGACAGTAAAGACTTTTATAACTGAACTTTCTGTTCAACAAATAATATAATAATAAAATATTAAAGGGATAGTTCACCCTAAAATGAAAATAGTCGTCATTTACTCAAGCGTTGTTCTAATGCCGTATGCCCTTCCTTCTTTTATGGACAACAAAAGCAGAATTTTTAAAAAATGTCCCACTTGTGCTCATTCATATAATGGCAGTGAACAGCGACCAGCATCAAGCTTTTTAAAAATGATGCTAAAAGTATCACTGAATGATCCCATGTGAAACATGTCATATATTCCAGGTGTTCTGGGGGTATACGATAGGGTTTAGTGAAAAATATACCAAAATTTAATGTATTATACAAAGAAATTCTTGACCGTTGGTTTTCTCTGCATGACGTGCGTGTTCATGAGACTCTAAGCGCTGCAGTTTACTCTGTCCTGCCCAGAAAAAGCACACGAGTTGTGAGAAATCAAGATTAACAAAATCGCAACATATGGCATTAGAATAACACAGGTGAGTAAATGATCCATTTTAGGGTGAACTATCCCTTTAAAGTGTTTTCAACATTGATGATAATAATAATAATGTTTCTTGAGCAGCAGATCAGCATATTATAATGATTTCTGAAGGATCATGTGACACTGAAGACTGGAGTAATGATGCTGAAAATTCAGCTTTACCATCACAGGAATAAATTACATTTTAAAATATGTTCAAATAGAAAAGTTATTTTAATCTGTAATAATATTTTACAATATTACTGTTTTTTTACTGTATTTTTGATTAAATAAATGCATCCTTGGTGAGCAAAAGAGACTTCTTTCAAAAAAAAAAAAAGTACCAACCCCAAACATTTGAACAGTAGTGTAAATGTAAAAATCACTTTACTTTTCTCAAATTTTCTGAAAAACCCCAAACTTTTGAATGGTAGTGTATATGATGTGGTTGTGTACATAAAACCTTGAGTTGTCTTATAGATCAAGTCTACCATATGGAACTTAAATCTGAGTTTTAGGGCTGCACAACGATTAATCGCGTTTACGTAATATATGTGTGTGTTCTGTCTTTTAATAATTATGTATATATAAATACATGCACATACATGTATATATTTAAGAAATATATACATGTATAAATAAATATACATATTTATATATATTTTATATTACATATAAATATATAAATATAATTTTTTTCTTAAATATATACATGTATGTGCATGTATTTATATAAGCATAATTATTAAAAGACAGAACACACACATATATTACGTAACACAGACTTTATTTTGCAAACGATTATTCGCAGCCCTACGAGTTTGTATAGCAGTCATCATATCTTGCCCCTTTGTATGAACTAACCCTACTCTTGGTTTTGTCAAGTGGTTTGAACAAAACCTAACCACAATATTAAATTTGCTTTATTTTCACTATGAATCAGATTGTGGATGGAGTCGTACAGAGTATTAAGCTGATCACAGAGGATGCCAGCAGACGCATTGCTGAGTATGCATTTGAGTACGCCAGAAATAACCAAAGGACCAGTGTCACGGCTGTTCACAAAGCCAACATCATGTGAGTTTCTCCTTGCCAAGAAAACTGTCACAAATCACATAGTAACTTTGTAGCTATGATGAATTTCTATATAACAGGAGTTTTTACTGGTAACAAATGTCTTATTGGATCTAAAATGGTTGTAATATATAAACATGCTGACTTCAGTGATGTTTTCTAGGCGAATGTCTGATGGTCTGTTTCTGCGGAAGTGCAGAGAGGTTGCTGAGAATTTCAAGGATGTGAAATTCACAGAAATGTATCTGGATACGGTCTGTCTCAATGTATGTATACAAGACAACTTCATTCATTAGGCCTTTTCTACACATCTTACATCTGTGACATGTTTTGATGTGCTTTTGACACAAAAAAAGTGTAAAAAACATAATGGAGATTTAATTAATTTTGAAGTTATATTAAGTGTTAACAATGAGATTATGTGGTTTTTATAATTAACAATGCTTTTGTTATTTTTTACAATATGGACAAAATTTGTCACCAAAAAAGTCATTTGGTTTAACCAAAATTTCGGTTTTACCGAATGACGATATTTTCAAACAATGCTTACAGGCTGATATCTAGAAAGGACAATCAAACATTTTATATTTAGTTTTTAAAATATTACAACATTTTCCATGTTTTATAACGGTTGTACCAAATGACCTGATGTTTCGAGACATGCGTATGAACAAGTGAAAACATGAATTTTTCTAATAGTTAAAAGAGAGTTAGTTAGTTATTTTGCTTCATGACCATGTGGTCCTTTGCAGGTGTCTGAATGATGTCACATCCTGTCACATGATATTGACCGCATGACTTGATCCAAAATGGTCCCTTTATATTAGTTACTCCGGATGACATCAATGAAATTCATTTTTCTGGACATTCTTTCTCATAAAGCAATTTTTGATGAAAATTTTGATGTTAAATCCACTATTGTTTTATATAGAATTGTTATATAGTCCATACAATAATGCAAATACATCAGAAGTAACTGTAATTGAATTACAGAGTAATGAATTACTTGGTAATGCGTTACCCCCAACACTGTCCAGAAGTCAGTTTATTTTCATAAAATCATCACCATCTTTGCATTGTGATTATCCACTAGATGGTGCAAGATCCCTCTCACTTTGATGTGCTGGTAATGCCTAATCTATATGGCGACATCTTGAGGTGAGTCTGTATAAAGCATCATATAATAATATTAAAGGTGACCTAGATTAAAAAATTTAATTTATCTCGGCATAGTTGAATAACAAGAGTTCAGTACATGGAAATGACATACAGTGAGTTTCAAACTCCATTGTTTCCTCCTTCTTATATAAATCTCATTTGTTTAAACGACCATCGAAGAACAGGCGAATCTCAACATAACACCGACTGTTACGTAACAGTCGGGATCATTAATATGTACGCCCCAAATATTTGCATATGCCAGCTCATGTTCAAGGCATTACACAAGGGCAGCCAGTATTAACGTCTGGATCTGTGCACAGCTGAATCATCAGACTAGGTAAGCAAGCAAGGACAATAATGAAAAATGGCAGATAGAGCAATAATAACTGACATAATATTTTTAGTGATATTTGTAAATTGTCTTTCTAAATGTTTCGTTAGCATGTTGCTAATGTACTTTTAAATGTGGTTAAAGTTACCATCGTTTCTTACTATATTCACGGAGACAAGAGCCGTCACTATTTTCATTTTTAAACACTTGCAGTCTGTATAATTCATAAACACAACTTCATTCTTTATAAATCTCTCCAACAGTGTAGAATTAGCCGTTAGCCACAGAGCACAGCCTCAAATTCATTCAGAATCAATGTAAACAATATAACAGTATACAATACTCACATAATCCGACGCATACATGACGAACACTTTGTAAAGATCCATTTGAGGGTTATATTAGCTGTATAAACTTTGTTTATGCACTGTTCAAGGCAAGCGCGAGCTCCGTGGGCGTGGAGCACGAGATTTAAAGGGCCAATAGCCCTGAATCGGCTCATTTATAATGATGTCCCAAAATAGGCAGATAAAAAAATGAATTAAAAAAAATCTACGGGGTATTTTGAGATGAAACTTCAGACACATTCAGGAGACACTTTAGACTTATATTACATCTTTTTAAAAAAAGTTCTAGGGCACCTTTTAAATTTCATTTGATTATCTTTAAAGTCTCACCATCCTTTGATTTGTCTTTCAGTGATCTGTGTGCCGGATTGATTGGAGGCCTTGGAGTAACTCCTAGCGGGAACATCGGAGCCAATGGCGTTGCCATATTTGAATCAGTATGTGCTGGATGCTGCAATAGCTTTACAATGGAGTAATCAATTAGTATCATTCCATTTATCATAATTCTTGTTTTTTTTTTGTGTACGTTAGGTACACGGAACTGCCCCTGATATCGCAGGCAAAGATCTGGCAAACCCTACCGCCCTTTTGCTGAGTGCTGTCATGATGCTGCGTCACATGGGACTACACGTTTACGCTAAAAAGATTGAGACTGCCTGCTACGACACCATACGGGACAAAAAGGTTGGATCAATTATTAGTCATCTCGGGGCATTAATATGAATTTGGCATCCAGCATCAAGACAGATCTTAATACTTACATCTGTTTATATGTTTTTATATATTCCAGGTTCTGACCAAAGACCTTGGTGGAAATTCGAAGTGCTCAGAGTTCACAGATGACATCTGCCGAAGAGTGCAGGACATGGAATGAGGCTTTTTTAAAGTCTATGTTTGGATATCATGCCTAAAGAACTGACAGTCAAAAAACATGAAATTAATCTTCGTATCATTCTGATATCTGCGCACAATTCTATTAGTCTACTAAGTGTCTGCATTTTTGTTTCTACAGAACCACAAAGCACTGTCTTAAATTCTTGTTCTACGGTGACTGTATTTGTGAACTGTTTTAATCTGTCAAAAAGGAACTACATAATATAAGATAAACCATATTTATTGACTGGACATTTTCTCTGGTTTGATATATTGACAATTTGCCTTTCTGTCACATGACAGGAATAATCTTGTCCAAGTATTTGGGGCTGAAATACATTTTTCTTTTCTGCTTTGCTTTAAAATGTGTTAAATCCGTAAAAAAAAAAGTGAAAAGATGTTTCACAATTTTATGCTTGAGCTTTAACATTAGCTATGAACTTTGCATTATGGTTAACAAGTAATATAATTCAAACAACTGTTGACCTTTGCTGTGTCAATTGTGAAATGACTGTACTGTCAAGACATGACTGTGGTTGGAATATATACGTCTATTTTTATGGGCAACCTATGTCTTTATTTTTACAGAGTACTTTTTATACGATAACAGTACATAAAGATGAGAGCATTATCATATACATTATATCCACAAACAAAGCACAAGTTTTATTTTTAAGATCTGATCAAATCATACAGGAATATTAAACATCATATAACATCCAACCAACATTGTAAGACAATTAACAGTATGTTGAGAGATAGTACTTAAAAAAATAGAATTAAATTAGGTTGTTAAATTTAAAAAAGCATTAAAACCCACTTTTCTATCATCTGTCTTGGCAAAAAGCAACAGTATCTTTAATAGAGATGAAGCCAGGTCTTCTATTCTCTGTAAAAACTCTCTATCTCACTGTGATACTTCTGCAACACCACTGGGCGACGTAGTTTCATTGTAGGACCTGAAAAGAAATATATATTCTATTATCTTTTGGAATGAACATTCGGTGGAGGTTCAGTACAAGTTAAAGGGTTAGTTCACCCAAAAATGAAAATTCAGTCATTAATTACTCACCCTCATGTCGTTTCACACCCGTAAAATCTTCATTCATCTTCAGAACACAAATTAAGATATTTTTGATGAAATCAGATGGCTCAGTGAGGCATCTATTGCCAGCATAATTAACACTTTCAATGCCCAGGAAGCTACTAAAGACATTTAAAACAGTTCATGTGATTACAGTATTTCAACCTTAATGTTATGAAGCGACGAGAATACTTTTTGTGCGCCAAAAAAACAAATAACGACTTTATTCAACAATATTTAGTGATGGGCGATTTCAAAACACTGCTTCATGAAGCTTTACGAATCCTTTGATTCGAATCAGTGGTTCAGAGCGCGTATCAAACTGCCAAAGTCATGTCCCCCAGTGGTGAACCATTGAAATTTCGAAACTCTTACCACGTAACAAACCCTTGTATACTGAAATCATGTAACTTTGGCATTTTGATACACGCTCTGAACCACTGATTCGAAACTAAAGATTCGTAAAGCTTCGAAGCTTCATGATATATTTCGTTTTTTGGTGCACAAAAAGTATTCTCATCGCTTCATAACATTAAGGTTATAATACTGTTGTCACATGAACTGTTTTAAATATGTTTTTAGTATCACTGAAAATGTTAATTGTCTTGCTGGCAATGGAGGCCTCACTGAGCCATTGGATTTTATAAAAAAAATATTTTAATTTGTGTTCTGAAGATGAATGAAGGTCTTACAGGTGTGGAACGACATGAGGGTGAGTAATAAATGACAGAATTTTCATTTTTAGGTGAACTATCCCTTTAAGATCCAAATACAACCACCAGTTTATAAAACGAGCAATTGACATCTATTGAGAAGTGTTTTAACACTCACCTAGTTCTCCTCCAACAATTGAGAAATCTTTCAATAATATGGTCCATTTTTGTATGCGTTGTGCATTTGAGGTTGCTTTTGAATTGACCCGTGCAATACCCTCTTCAATGGACTGGTACACTAGCTTGTCTTTTCCTCCAATGATGTCTGACACTTTTGTCGCTTGGCTACCAAGTCGTTGACAGTATTCCACAGCCTCCAAGCTAAGAATGTCTGTTGGCTCTGCGGTCTCTGTATTGACTGTGCACTATCCAAGGAAAGGAAGAACAGAGTAACCTAAATGGTTTTAGAGTTATTGAAGCCAGAATTTTTCTCAAAACATACTTTACCTTTAGTGTGAGCAGCATGGACAGAAATTTCCTTTTGTCTCCAATTAGAATGGCATTGCTGATGATTGGCAACTCTTGTTTCACGGCATCTTCTATGAGAAGTGGGGGAACGTTCTCTCCTCCGGCAGTGATAATGAGCTCTGAAAATAAAGAGATTGAATGGAATTGCCCCTGAATCCAATTATATGGTACCATCAAAGCTAGTAAAATGTGTAGGATAAAAATAGCATCCTTTACCTTTTATTCTTCCGCTAATGTAAAGAAAGCCATCTTCATCTACCTTTCCCAAGTCTCCAGAGTGGAGCCATCCATCTTGATCTAAAGATTCCTTTGTTTTATCCTCAAGGTTGAGGAAGCCCATGAAGACATTCCGTCCCCAAAAACACACTTCTCCAATTCCGTCAGCATCTATGTTTACTAGTTTGTATCGACAGCCTGGAACCACCTTACCACAACTAGAAGAGTTTGAGGAATTGTTACACAGTGAACTTGATTATTGACCTTCAAGTTGAAAGTATTCAACCTGTAAATTGAGGAAAGACAGCTTGCCTTTGAAAGCGGTACACTTTTGGGCCAGACATAAAGTGGGGTCCTGAGCTTTCACTCATCCCGTAGGCTTCATAAAGTCGAATGTTGAGACCGAGGAAGAATTGAAGGGTTTCGCTTCCAATAGGAGCAGCTCCTGAAAAGAACTTCATACAATTGGAGAAGCCCAGCTCGGCACGAAGCTTTTGCAAGACCAAGCTGTCCGCAAGAGTGAAGAGGAATGACTTCTCCTCATCCCTGATTTGAAGATAATGATCATAAAATCATAAAGGTCCAAATCACATGAATGTAACAAACGGAAAATGATATTCAGTACTTTTAAGCAAATTATGTACTTGGTAAGCCTTTGATTAGCCTCCAGACTAACAGACATGGCCCATGTCACCAGTTTCCTTCTCATGTATCCACACCGTGAAATGCCTTCTTTGATTTTTTCCATAATTTTCTCCCAAACACGAGGAACGCCCATGTGGGCCGTGGGGGAAACCTCTCGAAGGGTGTCTACCAAACTCCCCTAAAAATAAAACTTCAAGTGAGCAATAGAGTGGATTTAAATCCTTTACAAAATTTGACAGTGTGGCAGTAGTCCAGTCATTCAAGTCCAGACCAGGACCTGAGGTGGTCGAATTCCAGGTCAAGACAGAGACCTGACGAGGGTTTAGTCCAAGCGAAGGCAGAGTCCATCATGAAAATATGGTCTTGGACTTCACTTGGACTCAACCCTCTTCAGGTCTCTGTCTTGACCTGGACTTGACCTACTCAGGTCTCAGCCTGGACTTGAATGAGCTGGTCTAAATTACAACACTGATATTTGATGACACCACCAGTTACAGGATCTAAAGCAAAAGTTCCACCTTCTAGTAGAGTGTGCAAAATTATTAGAAACTTCTGGGCAGGCTTGCTGGATCTAAACTCTGCAGGAAGGTGGCCCTCCAGGAGGCACATCCTGATATTGCTGAGTTAGATGCGTTCATATTTTGTTGATCCTGGAACAACATTCCACTCTGAAAATTTAGTCTTGACCCTATTCCTACCCCTAAACCTAACCCTACCCATAAGTTATACCAAAAATCAGAGGGAAATGATAGATGAATAACACTGATGTAGAAGCACCAATTCATTATTTTAAGCCTAAACTTGACATAATCTGTAAACTTGTCCCTCAAATCTGAATGGTTGATTTGAATGTTGTTCCAGGATCTACAAAAATGTTGACCCAGGAACATGCTGAACTCAGCAATATCAGGTTATGCCTCCAGGAGCAGGACTGTTGTTGAGCATTTACCTTTAGAGCATCTGGTTGAGCAAAGGTAACTTGCTCCCCCCACTGGATCCCTGTCCACAGATCGTAGATCTGGGCAGCTATATGGCTGAGAGGAAGGTAGCTGACCAGAGACTCTTGCCTGATTTCAGCTGACTGCATCTCTCCAACCCTGCTTGCATGGTGGGCTGTCCATGTGATCTATAAGAGTCCAGAATTCAAATTTCAATAATCTATAAAACAACATTGCCACTATATTGTGAATGTAATTTTTTTTGCATAGCCGTTTACATTGTCATGGCTTAGCATCACTCCTTTCGGTGATCCAGTTGTTCCAGAGGTGTAAATAAGTACACAGCACTGATTGGCTTTCTGGCTACTGATGACTTCATCTAGTTCTTGATCAGAGATTTCCAGTCCTAGTCCCATGAACTCTTCCCACTGTCCAAAGACAAGCAGTCACAGTAAATCTTTGGGTAACTTTGGCAACTCATCTCTGTTTATCGAACACTCACTGAATAGAGATTGGGAATCTTCTCCTTCAAAGATCCAGAATACTGTACTATGGCTTTCAAGTGTGGCAGCTTATCCCTTATCTAACAAGAAAAAAACAAGAGTATTAATCAGGTTGTTCATTGATTATGAGAAGGTCCAGGTAGAGAAAATAAAGTACATCAAATGTTACCTGTAAAATCTTATCCAGCTGCTTTTGATTTTCCACAACAATGACATTGGCTCTTGAGTCATTAGCGACATAGAGGCAGGCATCTGGTGAGTTTGTGGTATAGATCCCTGCCATTATACCCCTAGCACAAACAAAAATATAGATGTGAGGGCAGTGATCCTAGCCCTAATATTGCAGGCAGCGTTTGTGCACGAAGGCACCAAATGAAACTGATTTTGGGCCGACTTCTGAGGTAGCATAACGGTTTAATGATCAACAACAAAATAGAGAGAGCTTTGGTTAAGGCTAAGGGAATATTTACAATACTAATTTCTCACTAGAAATAATATCAAGTGGAAAAACACTGGTCAAAAACAGGCAGTACCTAACCACTACCTGCAACTTTCAGATGCCATCTTTATTTTTTAGCTTAAAGGGTTAGTTCACCCAAAGACCCAAGATTTTCGTTCATCTTCGGAACACAAATGAAGATATTTTAATGAGATCTGAGAGATTTCTGCCCTTCCATTGACAGTCTATGCAACTACCTCTTTGACGGTACAAAAAGTGCATAAAGAGATTGTAAAACTAATCCATATGAATAGAGTGCTTTAGTCCACATTTTCTGAATAGACATGATCACTTTATATGATGAACAGATTTAATTTAGGCTTTTATTCATCAGTAAACATAAACAGAAGCTCAGTCGTACTTGCTTGATGTGCAAGAACAAACCTCACTGGTTTCTTGTGGAAGCTCAAACATGCTGTGTAACATGAACAAACTTGATCAGCTCTCTCACGTCAAACATACACGCTTGAACTTCCATTTACCATAACTAATCTCTTCGAAAAAAAATTGGACTAAACCACTCAATTCATATGGTTAATTTTACGATCTCTTTATGAACTTTTTGAACTCTCAAAGTGTCAGTTGCTTAAACTGTCAATAGAGGGACAGAAATCTCTCAGATTTAATTTAAAATGTCTTCATTTGTGATGAATGAAAGACATAAGGGTGAGTTAGGGGCCGTTCACATATCACGTCTTTTGCACGCTCAAATTCGTTATTTCAAATGTACTCGCATGGCTCATAATGGGAGCGACACGGCCGCAACACTCATGTATCGAGATGAAAAATTCTCACCGCAGGTCATGTGACAAGAACCAACCAATCAGCTTCGGCCTTTCCAAAACAAAAAAACCAAAAGCTCAGCTGAACAGCTGATCATAGCTGTACAGGGTGTTTTTATTTCTCATATCCATAAATATATCTAGTAGTAAAGCTAAAGCAAGGGCTAGAAATCAATGTATCCTTTGCTGAAACTTGTGGAGAGCTCAGTTCATGGTTGCATAGCAACAACAGACACCCTTTAAAATGTCATGTAAATGCTTTAGTTCCAAATGAAATCGTGTCTCTCTGTTTTTTGTGAATTCGGACTAACAGTAGTAGATAATGTAACCACGCTTACCAGTGGCGTGCACAGACCTCCGCGAGGGCAGGGGCTCAATTGAGTTCCGAGGGGGGAGAAATGGGAACGCTGGGGCACCGCGATGCGACAACAAAGAGCACTTTCACTTTCGCGATCAAAGGGGCTGGGGCTTAACCCCCCCCCCCCCCCCCCCACCCAAGCATTGTGTCTTGTATACTTAATTAACACTGTAGTTTGACTGTGTAGAAACCAGCTGAACCTTGATTATGCACACATAAACATACTTACAGTTTTTTAGCCTGGGCTGGTAAGTGTTTGGCAGAACAATGTGGATTTAGTAACACCAACACTTACAAGTATGAAATTTTAGGCATAATGTGAAAAACCTACAGGTATTTCTCACCCTGCAAAGATAGTTCCAACAGCAGCGATAAACCACTCCGCAGAGTTGAATCCCAGGATGGCTACACTGTGGAACCGCTCCAGGCCAAGCTAAGAGAATTGTCAAATATCACTGAATTATATCTATTCCGTAAATTCCATGCATACGACTTAAACTTTGTAACATGAATATGTTATGCATAAATTAGTGTTTAAAAAAATGCCAAGTTCACCTTTAGAAAGCTTTTGGCGGCCATTCGACTGAGGTGATAATATTCCGAAAAGGTAACTTTTTCCCAATTGTTTTCTCTTTTGGTTGCCAAAGCAGTCAGCGTCCCATATTTCTGAACCGAGTTGGTAAACATCTGATGCACAGTGATGGGCTGTTCTGGACAGAGTTCATCCATTCTCAGCTGAACTGATCCACTGGCTTCTGTAGACCATAGGGATTGGGCTGGGGCCAATTCCGCACTTGCCAGAACCTCCTCAACGCTCTTTTTCTCTGCTGCATTGAATAGGAAATAATCGCAGTTCAATGACTAAAAATCTGATGATGTGAACAACAGGATTGAAAGGTAATAACATAATCCTGATATCCAAACTCTGAATACGATAAACAAAATAAGAGTTACTCTACTTACACAATCCTTCCCCAACATCCTGCTCCAGAAGGTCTGTCATGGGCTCAAGAGGTGAACAGTCTGAGCTGAAAAAAAGAGTGCTGGCCTGTTAGATAGCAGTGGACTCTGGCTCTCCCTGCGGACAGACCCCAGCTCCCGTACCCATGAATCACATGGCAGAACTGCTCAACAGCATTGTAAGCCCCCACAATGATGGGTTTTGGTTACTAAGTGCTAAAGCCCCAGCAGATTTGTTGGCAGATGGAAGCTCACAAAATGTGAGAAACTTTAGTTCCCATCAGTCATAGAAACTTCTGTTTTCTTCTTCACTTCAGTTCTTGATGTAACAGCCACAAGTAAGAGGGCACATTAGGTTGCTTTAAAATACTGGCATCCCTACAAAACGACCGGCTTGATGCTCTTTGTATTCAAGAGTGCTAGAACTGGCAGCTGAGCTGATTTCATTTCCGCTGCTCATTTTGATTCAGCGTGTGTTTGATGAAAACACAAACACCAAAAGAGATTTTTCCAAGTAGTGTTCTGCCAAACTCTTTTCAAACAAGACATTTCACATCTTATTCCTACCTATGGCAACCGAAGCTGAATATTACATCACACATACTTGCAAGTTGAGTTTAAGAAACTAAAAGTGCCTTATTATTAATACCATTTTGATTATAACAAGTTGCTTTCATTCACTCGGCAATCATTTAAGTTCTTTGCATGTAAAATAAATCAAATGGCAGTGCATAAGAAGAAAACTTGACGATTACAGTGACCACCGTTCAAGGTAAACAGGATTTATTAAAAGCATTTACATACCCGTTTCCAAGCTGTTTCCTGGTGGGATCAGTTTGAGTGCTTGTGCTCATGGTGCCTGCAGGACTGGTATGAACTGCTCAAAGATTGTCCGGTTCTTGGCCTATTGAGGACAGAATGTAGGAATGAATAGCTCCACGAAGCAGTTCTCCAAAGAAAGACTTAACAACTTTAGCTATGTACTCATTTTTATTATGCTCCAAGTAAAGCTTCTGAGAAATGTTCACAGTGAATGAAATGAATGTTGGCAAAAATATGTTCTGTGGGAACTGAATGTCTTTGGGTAAAAACACATAGTGCATACTAATGAGTTTGGGGGCTTTTATATGCAAATGTGTTACAGTTCTTTGAATTGGAGTACAAAAGTTCACTCGGTTGAAGTTTGTTCTGATATACATTCATCTTCATCACAATGAATTTAGTACTGTAGAATCAAATGTTTGAGAATTTATCAGCTTGAGAAAGAAGATATTTTTTTATAGTGATATTTTCCATACACAAAACTGTTAAGTTTTTACTGCCTCTCACACCATATAAATGTTCTTGCATATCAATTTTACATTGTCGATCACTAGAGTATAACAAGTACTAAGTATTGTGGTCCTCGTAATACTGGCATTTATATTTCATGATTCTTTGTACCTGATCACCAACCAGCTTCTTGACCAGTAAAATCTCATTGAACAAAACTGCTTTGCATTCATTTGCCACAAATGAGTGGAAATTTAAAGAGATCACTGGGCAATAGTTTCAGTGTTTGCCAGTTGCTGCTGGATCGCATGATACAAATGCTCATCTAAACTTCACAATAATGAGATTTCCAGGCTGGAGAAGCCAAAAAAAAAAAAAAAAGCAGGATTTCTAATGTTTATCAGAAAGTGTCCCACATCTTCAGGCTGACACACTTCTCATGCATGTTATGTAATTTACACTGGACTTTAAAAACTTTCAAATCACTGAAACCCTGATCCTTCAACCAACGGCTCACTTTCAGGCACAAACTGTACACCTACTTCATTAACTAAACAATGTAGCCACGTGGAAAAGCAGAGCCCACAGGGTAGACAAAAAGCCTGTAAAAACAGACTCTTCTGCCTTAATTTATAGACAGACCGTTCTATGCATCCCAGGACAATGTGTGTATGATTATAACTGTCTTATAAAGTGTCTCTTGCATTGCATTTTGTTTTATGCATACTCATGTCATGAAACTCTAACTGAGCGATGATTGGTTCTTTCGATGCCATGGCATCAGCCAATCAGAAGTAACTCCATATCCACGCAACCATATATATCGTACCCTAGCCTGCGATCGACAAGCTGCGCAATGTGAAGCGCTGTTATCCCTCCTCCTCCCCAGTGCCACCTGTGGAGATCTGCTACGGGGGTTCTACCATTCTTGCAGCAGCCTTTTCCTTGTTGTTTTATTTGACTAGGCTGAACAATTTGTATTTGCTCAGCAGCAACAGCAGCAGCGTAGCAGATCTCGTACGCCAAAATCAAGCCATGGATAATCCACTCCGAGAGTTGTCATGATTGAACTTCTAGTTAACTTTTCCTCACGTATATCGTGTCTCATATCAAATTAATGCTCATTTTACGACACACATTTTCATGTATGTCACCTCCTCATAGAATGCAGTGTGTGTTTGTTGTATTAATTGGAGTATAAATGGACACAAACTAGTGCTGTAGTACTCGAGTCCGGACTCGAGACGTTTTTCTGTTGTCTCGGACTCGTCTCGGACTCGGTGATATTTGCACTCGGACTTGTCTCGGACTTGGTCATTGGTCTCGCCACAAGTCCTAATTGGTTTCGACCGAGTCCAGTTTTTCAGTCTCACTTCTTACCGATTCCGAGACGATCTTTTTTGTTACCAGCGGCACAGGCAGTAACGTCAGCTGCGCATTCTCGCTCTCTTCTCTCACGGTGAAGTGACACACACTCGCGCGGGCGCCTCCTCTCTCTCACTCGTCTCATTCGCTCCGGTTCCTGCAGGTTTTGTGCTCACACCGAAAGCGCGCGCACCACTGATCACGCGAATAAGCCACGCTTAGTCTCAAACAGAGACAGAAGTCAAACAGAGTCCAAACAGAGTCCAACAATTACCAAAATGAGTGGCTTAATGCACTTAAAATTTTAAATACATACAAAATGATGTCAAAATGCTCGTCTTGGCAATTATTCAGATAAACACAGTCAGTTTTGGATCGTTAAATAGCTAAGAGAACGCAACTCTTAAAGGGACAGCAGTCCAATATTCCTGCTGCTGTCTGACATGTTATTTAAAGAACAAAAGACAAAGAAAATCACTTTCTGCTCTTGACTAAATGCGTTTTTAACTTTAAAGGTAAGAATAAGTCTGTATTTAATATTTACAATAAAAAATACAGAAATTAAGGTAACCAACGTGGATGTGTTATTTTACATTTGATTACTTTAATTTCTGTAGTATTTCTTATCTAAATAAAAACCTACTTAACCTGAAAAACTTAGTTTCATTGCTCTCTATTCTATTGCATTTATTTGCTGTTTGGAATTTTTTTATTTGTATTACTATTTGTATTTGTATTACTGAGTTTTACTTTTTTTTATAAAAATAAAACTTTGTGTTGAAGAAAGGTAGATTTTTGTTTGTATATGCTGTTAATTATAGTTCTTAGAAAGAAAATCAGAATCGGCAAAAATAGGTATCGGCAGATCACACTATCCAAAAATCGGAAAATCGGAATCAGCCAAGAAAATTGAAATCAGCGCATGTCTAGTTCAAACAAAAGCCACAGCAGAACTGCGATTCATATCGATGTTTTGTGAACAAATCTGTGGCTGTGTAAAAACCATGAAAGTCAATGATTCAATTACCCTTTCAAAAATACATCCACTTGCGTCCTTACTGAATGAATGAATGAATGAATGAATGAATGAATGAATGAATGAATTGAATGACTCGATGACTCACTCATTAAGACAGTGACTTACCGCCACCTACTGGCAGTTTTAGTTCAATTTAAAAGTATCACACATTATAACATCATTGCTTATTTTTCTTTTGTACATTTTTAATTTAAAACATTGATTTATTTTATAAAGGTATTTATAGAGGTAAAAAAGCACTGTAATGCACAATCAGTTTAAAGGGGAAAATATTGTCCCTTAATGGAAAAGGTGTGATTGCAGCAGTCTAAGTGGAAGAGAAGGGGTATGCAGAAGAATGTTAAATGCCTCAGGGTGTACGTGACTGTAAAATGTTTGGGAACCACAGTTGTAGAGAATTTAAAAACAAGTAATAATGCAAAAAATAATAATGCAAGATTATTATTTTAGAATCTAAGATATGCTGTCTCTCACATCACATAAATTATCAATAGTTATGTACGAAGGTCTTGAAGAGGATTCTTTTTTTTCTGTCTCTGTCTTGACTGTCTCATTTGGACTCGGACTTGACTTGGACTCGAACCTTTTGGACTTGGACTTGACTTGGACTCGACAAAGGTGGACTTGACTACAGCCCTAACACAAACTCACCAGTTTAATCAGGCTTGAACACAAAGAGCCATAAAATTCCCCATAGAGGAATTTCCCACTCTGAAATTCCTCCTTCCTTTTGCAAGTTAAACTAACCATGCAAGTTTGTCATCATTTCTTCATTCAACACAGCAGAAATTGATTGCAACTTCAACTCCATCGATTCAGGGGTTTATGATAAGCAGTAAAATCCTCTTAAGCCTTGTTTAAACTGCACGGCTGCGACGCGGCTACCGGACCTGATCCGCAGCCACTCTAGCAAATGCTTGTGTTTACACCAGCCGTGCCGATAGATAGGCACCAAGACTCCTGCTCATATTTCACATCACTAGGAGGCCCAAAATTAACAACAAGATATTTGAAGTTGAAAAACTTATAAATTGTTTGTCCTTGTCGTCCATAACTGGACTTTTAAGTGTATTAACTTCATCTGTAGGCTATAGCAAAATAAAGTATGGCATAGCAATAAACACAATTTAACCAGACAAAATATAAAAATTTAGCCATTAAAAACATGAAAAATTAACGAAAACAACGTCGGACAGTCAAATCTAGTGGTCTCGCGAATCTAGCCGCTTTGCTTCTGAAATGCTTCTGGTGTGAGTTGACACCACGTAGAGGATGGAACAAAACCTTGCCGGAGCCGTAACGCGCCGCAGACACATACAGTGTAAACCAGGCTTGAATGAGGTGTTTTGAAATCAGAGACTGGTGGTTCTTTCCTGGTTAAATTACTCTTTTTTTATAGCTTCATTCCCTGTTCCCATTTCTGGCTTCATTCTGTCACTTTCCATCTTACCTATGTACGTGTGATTGTGTTTGTATGTGTTTGTTAGTTTAGTTGTGTTTGCGAATTTACTTAATAAAACTTGTGCACAATACATATTTGGTTCTGACTCCCTGCCTGCAAATAACTGTCACTTAAATAATCTCGATCTTGTTACATGCTCTAAGTGCTGTAAATGCTAATAAAGATTTATTTTTCTGTGGCCATGAAAAAAACCCTTTTCTTAGAATTAATTAATAAGCAATACTGAGTGTTCACAGAATTAACTGATTAATTGATTTGTAATGTTAATGTCGCTACGTGAAGTTCCTAAACATAATTTAGGGAGGAGCAAGCCCATCTAATCTTCCAATCAACAGCCAGAGTATATAAGCAGCTGATGTGTAATCACATCCTATATTTATTCACTAGGGTGGTATCTCAGAGCTCAAGTTGAAGATGCTTCATCGAGCCCCTCCTCAGTGGACAGCAAGCCATATAAGCTAACCTAATACCCTAAAGATTATATGGACAAACGAACTCATTAAATCAAGTTAATCTGATTAACTGATTCAAATATTCATAAGTAATCATAACAAGTTATGAATAATTATAAACAGTTCCCCTTTGAGCTAATTTGCTACACTGACTTGCGAACATAAAGACAGATTATACCTTCAGATTTGAGGAGTGAGAATAAAAAACTACTCTTTGCCAACATGTAAATCTTCAAGCATTAACCTGCACCTCACAATAATTCAGAAATCTGTCTGTTGTGGATCAATGATGGACTCAGCTGACCCTCTTTCAGACCCTTTAGACATGCTGATGAAGTATATTAAATGCCACATACTGATCTGCCAATTTCCAAACACTGTCTTTCCATGTGATCCAGATATTAAGTCTGTTTCCACAGGCCCTTAACTTGCTGTTTTGTTAAACTTCAATAGTATTTTATTTCATAAACTCACTTTAAGTTTTGTGGCTCTTTACACCATTGCAAAATAGATTCAAAAGGAACACCATTAACACTGTGATTATCGTGTACAGGGATCTGCAGTAACCAATGCAGTGTCAAAGCCTGATTTTAGGCGGAGCTCCGACTCGCTGACTATGACTGAGCAAAATGCAACTACTGGCAGCAAATGTTTCAACATGTTTGCCAGTTCCTGCTGGAGCACATTATACAAGATTCATTTGAGGAAGAACTTCTGACCGAGAATTTCCTAGCTGTGATACTGAAGAGACATCGGACCAACAAAAGACTCAGCGGACTCTCTTCCAGATGCTTCAGACATGTTAATGGAGGATATTAACCAACTCTTACTGATCTATTATTCTAGGTAATAGAATACACTGAGATGTTTTCTTACAAAGATGTTTTGCTTTTTTCTAAGGATCACAGAGCACACATTAACAAACAATGCAATTGTTTTATGGTAATAGTATCTACATATTATCTTTATATTATATAATTATAAATTTAACCTCTGGACATGTAATCTTAAATTTATCTATACATCTGATTAGTTGTGCATTCACAATTGTGTGCTCTTTTCCAATCTTTATGTCTTTTTTTTGTGTCTGTATGTGGGTTTGGGAAGAAGTAACCTACTTAATGGCCTCATTGTTAACGCTTAACAATTCTGTTTAATAAAACAAATGAAAAAAAAAATCATTATATCATGAGTAAGTCATTTTGACTGTTGCTTTTAAAGATAGTAAAGAGGATGTTTTGTTTTATACATTTTTGCAATATTACTTGAAACTGTCTTTACTAAGTGATTAAAGACTATTTATTAGGTGAACTGAAAGGAATATTATTAATATACATCATGACATAATGAATCCACTAAGTGTGTGCGCGGCTTAATGATTGTAAGGCCGATATGAATGTAAATTGATACTTATGACTGATCGCGCTCAAACGCGTCCAGTCAGAGCCAGTTGCGTTCAGTCTGCGATTACAGTCGGTGTTCAAATTCCATGTGAAAGTATATAAATCTGCTTCAGGAGCAGGAAACTGTCGCTGTACGTTGAGCACAATCAGAATGTTTTAGCTAGTCGTAAAATGTGTGCCCGGCTTAATAACACAGCGAATGCCGGTGGTAAACAAACACTCGTGCACGAGTTTTGGGAGGCGTTCACTTGAAATGAGCTGTGAAGGAGGGGGGTTGTTCTTCCGCATGCGCTCATTTCAAAAACTCAGTCGACGAAAACATCCTCTGCACCACCTTTAATGGGTCAGTCTCAAATAATGACAATTTTGCAACTTACAAAATGTTGAAGATTTGTAATACTGTTCAGTTCATTTTTTGGTAATAAAACTGATGGTTAGAAGTAACTAAATTCAGACACTGTTACAGTTCACCATGCCTTGACAGTAAAACCAGCCATAAATTATGAAAAATTAATTTTATAAATTGGTTTCATCATCAAATCTTTCATATGACTCGCCGACTATGACAGCAGAACATACATTTTTGGCAAATGTTTCAACATGTTTGCCAGTTCCTGCTGGAGCACGTTATAATAAGATTAATTTGAGGAAAACGACTTTTGATCGAGAACAACGAGACATTTGATAAGAACCTTGTGAAGACTAATAAATACTATATGATGAATGATCTCTGATTATGAATCTGACATCAAATCTGCTGCAAGAATGTTAGGTTTGATACTGAACATGGATAATAAACTGCTAGACGCCATCAGTCAGTGGACTCTCTTCCAGACAATAACATTTTTCAGTTCTATTTAGCAACAAGTTCTGCATTGCCTTTGAGAACTCTGATTGGCTTCTCTGCATGACGTACCATTTTCTACAGACATGAACTGATTGGATGTCGTCACAGTCGTGAGCGAGTTCCTTCCTATAAAAGGCAGTGTGCTCTCCTTCAGAGCTACACTTTAAACACAGACCGGCTCAGGTGATTTTCACTTGCAGAATCTGAAAGCCTCACTGATCATCTGGAAAGTCAAATGTTTTTGAAGTGTCTGACGAAGCAACATCAGAGACCATGAACATAATGGAGATGTGAATGGAGATTTTATTGCGCAAACTAGTGTTGTTGTCATTTTACCATCTGATCACAGGACCAACGGATCTGCCACAAATGAGTGGAACATAAGTGCGAATTTCAGGCAATTACTTCAGCATGTTTGCCAGTCGCTGCTGGATCACATTATTCAAATGCTCTTCTAAGTCACTGCACCAATAGCTGAAGCTATAAGTCGACGACACCTATATATCAATGTCAATAGCTTAACCTTTAGAGATGAAATAAAACCAATCACGGATTCTGCAGGCCAACGTAAACATTTTTCTCAATCTAAATGAAAAGAAAACTGAAATTAACACTGGTATCATGTGCTCAAAAGCTGGTGTTGTGCTCAACTGTAGCAGGCGGGTCAGAGTCCAGAGTCCCTTCGTCTTCTGTCAGGATTTTCCTTCAGTTCTCTACAGAAATCAGATCCTCCTTCTCCATGCCGAAATTTTACGGCTCCGGACTAATTATGGACACCGGAATAATTATGGACTCACCGGACAAAAATGTTGCTGGAACTTATCAAGGTCTGTTCAGGCCAACTGATCTACCTTTCTTCAAGCAAATGTCACTTACTTTAATATTTCGATTAAAAAGCTTGTACTTTTGTATTGTCCATCTTTGAAATAAGTGTCACTTACTTTCATATTTTGGTATATAATAAAAATACAATCATACAATTTTAATTGTGGGAAATAAAGGTCAAACTATTTTAAGTTTTTGTTTCTGTGTGTTTCTTTAGTTTTGAAAATAATTTTGTCAGTCCTTAATGGCTGAACAACATCCCTGAGAAACATTTATTTCTCGAGTTTGTAATAGTAGACATTATCATATTATATTCAGTAAGAAATACGAAGACTGACGAATAGAAAGAAAAACTTCGCTATTCCAGAGACTATCATACAGTCATTGACTCTTGGCCGTAACCACAACTTTACAGTCTCCACAGGTCCTTTACTAGCAGGTTTGTTAGACTTAATGCTCATATGAGCCCATACTCATACTCTCTATTCATTTTGCTCGGGTGACTGTAGCTGCTAAAGGGGCTGAACAGAGATATCAAAGCCGCACTATGCAGGAATAAAAACCTAGTTCACAAGCAGGTGTTAGGATGTGAGAAACCTTTCCTCCGATGACTGAACAAGCTGCACTAGTGACCATGAGCAACTTTACCATGAACGGGAATGATCAAAACTGTGTTGTGATCATCCCAACACCTGATGACAGGAGAGATGCTGAGCTTTCTGACACAAATGAGTGGAACATGCGAGCGATTCTTGGACAATTGTTTCTGCTTGCTTGTAAACAGCTGCTGAATCACATGATACAAATGCTCTTCAAAACTTTACAATAACGAGATTTCTGAAAGAGAAATAGCACAATTACCAGTTACTCATCCATCTATAAAACACTGTTGAGCAGAGATCAACTGACTAGATGGCAGAGAAACTACCCGCCTTCAAATCACTGAAATTTTGACCCTAAAATCACCAGCATTCGTTCAAGAGGAGGAGTGTAAAATCTGACCCTGCTGCTCATTGTGCCTCGTCACTGCTGTCATTCATCCAGCATTGTGTCTCTCCTACATCGGATCCGATTTATAGTCAGTGTAGCTCAAGGATTCTTTGAGCTCCAGGAACAGTGACATTGCCGATCCGACACAAGCTGAGATTGACTGAGCCTGTGCTTCAGCTTCTGGACTCACATTCATCACAGATCATCATGATATTTAATATCTGTTTTGTGACTCTCCAGCACTGATCATGATTAAAAGAGTTTTCAACATGAATCTGTCTAAAGTCTCATGTAAGAATGCTTTAATAACAATAAAATCCTGTGAATTTCTCAAAGTTATTGTCTCTTTAAAGCTTCTTACCTGCTTCTTACAAAAATGAAATGAAATGAATATGATTGTATTTTCATTTTATATGATAATGTCTACTATAACAAACTCGAGAAATAAAAGCTTCTCAAGGATGTTGTTCAGCCATTAAGGGCAGACAAAATTATTTTCAAAACTGACAAAACACACAGAAACAAAAAGTTAAAGTGTAGTTTGACCTTTATTTCCCACAATTAAAAATGTATGATTGTATTTTCATTATATACCAAAATAAAACAACATTTATTTCAAAGACAAAATTAAGTTGGGTTTCGAAATATACCAATATATAGTTCAAAAAGAAGACAAAAAGTGCTGAGACTTTCTGTTGAATTACAGAGCACAGCTTTGTCCATGAAATGCATTGGTTACTCCTCAAGTGTTCCTTGAAACCATAATCCTGGGAGAAAGTTCATTCGGAGCACACAGAGAGGAAACTTATTGCTTGAAGAAAGGAAGATCAGTCAGCCTGAATAGTCCTTGATAAATTCCATCAACATTTCTGTCTGGCAAGTCCATTATTATTCCAGTGTCCATAATTAGTCCGGAGCCGTAAAAATTCAGACGTAGAGAAGGAGCATCTGATTTCTGTAGAGAACTGAAGGAAAATCCTGACAGAAGACGAAGAGACTCTGGACTCTGACCCGCCTGCTACAGTTGAGCACAACACCAGCTTTTGAGCACATGATACAAAGACTGACGAATAGAAAGAAAGACTTCCCTATTCCGGAGACTATCATACAGACACTTCAGACATGTTGATGTTAATATATTAACCTCTTACTGATCTACCATTCTCCAAGCACTAAGCTCTCTTTTCCCAGGGCTGTAGACTTCCTACGAGGATCAGTATGATTGCACTGACAAACACTGAAATGCATTAGTTATAAAATATCAAACAAAGTGGCATCTGCAAACAACTGACTCTAGAGCGGTTTTAAAACTTCTGAGATACTTTTTCAGTTTTTAGTTACTGTTCACCAGCTGGTCTCAAGATCATTTTTAGGGGATATACAGTATGAAGTGGATTGATAATTCCTCTCAAGTTTACACAGCAGAATAACACAGTGTAGTTATTACTCTACACAATAAACATGGTCCACAAAGTTTAACAGTTTTTAACAACATATTAATGATAAATAAATAAATATATTATTATTTTTTATTGTTATGGCTTAAATGGCCAGTATTTATATATCCCCAGGTGAAAAAGTACATTTCTATAATGTAGTTAAAGTGCTCTATTTTCGTGCACTAATTTTGTACTTAATATACTAAAAATTCTTCTTTAGTACTTAAGAACATCTAAGTGTACTCAACTGTGCTATTTTGAGACACCATGAAATATGAACTAAAATGTGCTTTTGATGTACT
Organism: Chanodichthys erythropterus; assembly: GCF_024489055.1. Lineage (NCBI taxonomy): Eukaryota > Metazoa > Chordata > Actinopteri > Cypriniformes > Xenocyprididae > Chanodichthys > Chanodichthys erythropterus. The sequence continues at coordinate 18,523,393 of NC_090244.1, forward strand.
ATTTCTGTATTGAAAAATTGTATTTAGATACCACTTATAGTACACTTGAATCCATAGTGTACTAGATAATAGCCTACTAATCCCATGCGAATAGGGCTAAAGTCACTGACTAGCCCGTGTAAATGTTGAAAATGCCTTACGTCTCCCTGAGAAACAATTACTGTCTGAAAAGGGCTATAAAAAACAGCAAGGTAATGATCTGTTGAAACAACCTTAATATCTTTCAGACCTTAGTATCTTACAATCACCAACCTACATCTACAGGTACCTTTACACGACAACGATGTAAAAAAAAACAAAAACAAAAAAAAAACGCAGAAGTTTTTTCTTTAGAGGACAACACTATCAAAACAATCCCCATTCACATGGATCCATGAAAAAACGTATTTTGCATGCCAGGCCAGTAGATGGCGATGTCACTTGGTAAAGAAACACTACGTGCCTGCGCACATATGAATTCTTTTACAGAAAACTCGTGCCAAATGCACATGCCTATAGACTAAACACATCATACGCATATGCATGCGGTCACCATTTTCAAAGATACTGATGAACTGAACCTGCAGCTCATTATGCCGCGTTCACTTTAGACTGATTTAGTCATGCTGTATTCACTTGTACTTGGAAGTCAGAAATTCCAAGTTCCCAGAAGAACAGAGAACTGACCATCAAGTCAGAGTTCTGACTGGGAAACTCAGAGGAACCACAACAACCTGACTTCAAAATCCAAAATGACTGCTTGACGCGTCAACTGTCACAGACACGTCAGGTTCCACCTCACTCCCTTACCCGCGCACTCAATCACCGGAATTCTAATCACCGCCACCTGCAGCTCATCACCACAGTCATCAGCCTCACTATAAGAACCCCACACTCACACATACACATTGTCCGGTCTCGTTCGTGATACACCCCGTTGTTCACTTACCTCAAGGACTCTCAAAACGATACTTACCTGTCTACATCATCTCCTTCGTCTCCATTGTCTCCAGTACTCCTCGTGTCCCTACCTGCTTGTGTGTGTGAGTGTTCCTGTCACCCATCTCCAGCGTCTCCTTCCACCATCACCTGCAATACAAAGAATAAGGACAGTATTACCTCTCTTTCACCTCCAAGACCTTCATATTCACCAGTCACTTACCTGTTTGCTTTGCTGATTGTCTCAATAAACAACCCAACTGCTTTTATCTCTGCTTCCGGTGTCTCTGTTGTAACAGAAGACCGGACCCTAACAGCCATACATCAGCATGAGCTACCATGACCCATTTCAAGAGCTCGTGGACGCTTTGCGACGAGCACTCACCACTCAACCACAGTCACCGTCGCCAGGACCCCTCACCGCTGCCACTTCCGCATCCACTGTCACCGCTGCTTCACCTGTTTACACCGCCAGTCCCATGGCCAAACCAGCGCCCTACTCAGGATCGGCGGAGGATTGCAGCGGATTCCTTCTTCAGTGCGAGTTGGTCCTGGAGATGCAGCCGCACCTCTATCCCACCGAAACGGCGAAGATAGCGTTCATAATCTCCCAACTGCAAGGTAAGGCCCTTCAATGGGCGGATTCCCTCTGGACTCAAAAAGGCTCAGTCGTTAAATCCTATCCAGCGTTCGTCTCCCACTTCAGAGAAGTCTTCGGAAGACCTTTGGCTGACTCTTCTACTGGTGAGAAACTGTACAATTTAAAACAAGGAAACCAGACTGTTAACGATTATGCCTTGCAGTTCAGAACGCTCGCCGCAACCAGCGGCTGGAATGAACAAGCCCTCATCACCACCTTTCGACAAGGTTTGGAGCCTAATGTGCGGTTGCATCTCGCTGCATACGAGGACTCCATGGGACTCGAAAAATTCATCCAACTCGCCATCCGTGTGGGTTCTCGTATGCAGTCGTGTCTCCTTGAGCACCAGGGCCAACCACTGACCACCACCCTCCTCCGTCGGTCCGAACCCGTCAGCTCTCCAGAACCAGCCACCGAACCCAGGCAAGTGGATAACTCACGTTTGTCTCCAGCAGAAAGGCGGAGAAGGCTGACCCTGAATCTTTGCTTGTACTGTGGATCCCCTGGGCATGTCATCTCCACATGCCCAACCCGTCCTCCTCGACCTGTGGTGAGTGCTATCATTCCTTCAATCCAAAAGATGAAACCACTCACTACTATCGTAAACCTTACTGCTGCTAATGCTTCCGTTCCAGTGGTGGCGCTCCTCGATTCAGGGTCAGCAGGAAACTTCATCTCCGGCGCCCTCTGTCGACACCTCGGGCTCAAGACCTCGCCTTCTCCGGTTAACTACCAGGTCCACTCCATCACGGGCAAACCCCTAAGCCGAAAGATGGTTCGTCGCGTCACTGGTCCTCTTCTACTGCAAGTGGGTATCTTCCACTCTGAGACCATCCATCTGCTGGTTCTGGAGGAATCCACCGCTGACGTGGTTCTAGGGCGCCCGTGGTTGGAACTCCACAATCCCACCATCTCCTGGCGCACGGGCGAAGTCCTGAAGTGGGGCGACCACTGCTTCTCCAGCTGTTTCCCAGAACTTCCTGTTCCAAGATCTCCTCTCTCCAAGAATATCTCCGTGAACGCTACCTCCATCGAAAGTCCTGTGGAAAAACGCTCCGTCGATGTTCCACCCGACTACGCCCCCTTCAGTGACGTCTTCTGCCCGCAACGCGCCTCCAAGCTTCCTCCACACCGGCCATGGGACTGCGCCATCGATCTGTTACCGGGTGAGCCAGTGCCTAGGGGACGCATTTACCCCCTATCAGTACCGGAGGAGAAGGCCATGGAGGAATATATTAAAGAGGCCCTTAACCAAGGATACATCCGCCCGTCTACTTCCCCTGCTGCTTCAAGCTTCTTCTTCGTGGCCAAGAAGGACGGAGGCTTGCGGCCCTGTATCGATTATCGCTCACTGAACAAGATTACCGTGAAGTTCAGGTATCCACTTCCCCTCGTCCCAGCGGCCCTGGAACATCTCCGCGGTGCCACTGTGTTCACCAAGCTGGACCTCCGCAGCGCGTATAACCTCATCCGGATACGCGAGGGGGACGAGTGGAAGACCGCCTTCGTCACGCCCACCGGCCACTATGAATATCTTGTGATGCCGTATGGCCTGGTCAACGCCCCCTCCGTATTCCAGGATTTCATCCATGAGGTGCTCCGGGAGTTCCTCCACAAGTTCGTTCTGGTGTATATTGATGACATCCTCACCACGTTGCGGAGGTCCTCAAGCGCTTACGGCAGTTCCAACTCTTTCTAAAAGCAGAGAAGTGTTCCTTCCATCAGTCCTCTGTCCACTTCCTGGGATATGTGATTGACCACAGTGGCATCAGGATGGACGAGGGGAAGGTTTCCGCCATCCAGAACTGGCCAACTCCCACTACCATTAAAGAACTCCAACGTTTCCTCGGCTTCTCCAATTTCTACCGTCGCTTCATCAAAAACTACAGTACCATCGTCAGCCCACTCACCAACCTGCTCCGTAAACAACCCAAGTCTCTGTCCTGGTCCCAACCTGCCACAGAAGCTTTTGAGACCCTCAAGAAAGCCTTCACCACCGCTCCCCTCCTCGTCCACCCCAATCCAGAATTACCATTCGTCGTGGAGGTGGACGCCTCCACCACCGGAGTGGGAGCGGTCCTCTCACAGCAGCAGGGGAATCCAAGTAGGCTCCATCCATGCGCCTTCTTCTCCCGCAAGCTCAACCCGGCGGAGGTAAACTACGACATTGGGGACCGTGAACTCCTGGCTGTCAAGCTCGCCCTTGAGGAGTGGAGGCATTGGTTGGAGGGAGCTAACCACCCTTTCCAAGTTCTTACTGACCATAAAAACCTTGAGTATCTGAAAGCTGCCAAACGACTCAACCCACGTCAAGCCAGATGGGCAATGTTCTTCTCAAGATTTAATTTCACCATCTCATACCGCCCTGGATCAAAGAACCTCAAGGCCGATGCTCTCTCACGTCTCCACGCTCCCGAGGAGAAGAATGATGACCCTGAAACTATCCTGCCCGAGTCTCTCTTCATGAGCCCCATCGAATGGTCGGAAGAGACCTTACCCTCCTCCAATGCCTCCTCACGCACTCCGCCGGGTTGTCCCCCAGGCTTGCGTTACATCACCAGGACACAACGCACTCCACTCCTGCACTCCGTACACTCATCACTTGGCACTGGTCACCCGGGGGTCAATGAGACCCTCTCGCTGCTCAAACAGCGCTTCTGGTGGCCAAACATGGCCAGCGACGTCAGAAGGTACGTGCAGGGCTGCAGGGAGTGCGCCATCTCCAAGAGCCCACGCCATCTTCCAACCGGCAAGCTCAATCCTCTGCCCGTTCCTGAGAGACCCTGGTCACACCTGGGAGTAGACTTCGTTACCGACCTCCCAGAATCTGATGGTCACACCTGTATTCTAGTAGTCGTAGACCGTTTCTCCAAAGCCTGCCGTCTGATCCCCCTGGAAGGTCTACCCACTGCCATGGCCACAGCAGAATTAATGTTCAACCATGTCTTCCGTCATTATGGAATCCCCGAAGACATAGTCTCTGATAGAGGACCCCAATTTATCTCTCGAGTCTGGAAGGCGTTCTTCTCCCTCCTGGGTGTGACCGTCAGCCTATCGTCTGGATACCATCCTCAGTCGAACGGGCAGACGGAACGGAAGATCCAGGAGATTGGGCGCTTCCTGCGTACCTTCTGTCATGGCCACCAGGACTCCTGGAACCAGTACCTGGGCTGGGCCGAGTACGCCCAGAACTCCCTCCGTCAAGCTACAACAGGATTAACACCTTTTCAATGCGTGCTCGGCTTCCAGCCCCCACTGTTCCCCTGGGACGGGGAACCCTCCAACGTGCCAGCGGTCGACTACTGGTTCCGGGAGAGCGAGAGGGTATGGGACTCAGCTCATCACCAGCTGCAGAGAGCCCTGCGCAGGCGCAGGATGACAGCCGACCTTCGGCGCTCCCACGCTCCTAACTACCAACCGGGGCAGAAGGTCTGGCTGTCCACCAGAGACATCAGGATGCGCCTGCCCTGCAAGAAGCTGAGTCCCCGCTTCATTGGCCCATTCACCATCCTCCGACAGATCAACCCCGTCACCTACCGGTTACAACTTCCTGCACAATATAAAAGAATTCATCCAACCTTCCATGTGTCACTCCCTAAAACCTCACCACCCTTCTGTTCTTCCTTCCACAGAACCTGACGTGGCAGCCGTCGAGCCCCCCTTCCACTCATCCTGGACGATGGAACTGCCTACGAGGTTCGAGAGATCCTGGACTCCCGGCGCCGTGGTGGTCTGTTAGAATATCTGGTGGATTGGGAAGGCTACGGTCCCGAAGAACGCTCATGGGTCCCTAAGAATGATATCCTTGATCCTACTCTGTTACAGACTTTCCACACCAACCACCCGGACAGACCTGCCCCACGACCTCGAGGACGACCACCACGACGTCGGGGTCCTCGGCCCTCAGGAGCGGGCCGTGGGAGGGGGGGTACTGTCACAGACACGTCAGGTTCCACCTCACTCCCTTACCCGCGCACTCAATCACCGGAATTCTAATCACCGCCACCTGCAGCTCATCACCACAGTCATCAGCCTCACTATAAGAACCCCACACTCACACACACACATTGTCCGGTCTCGTTCGTGATACACCCCGTTGTTCACTTACCTCAAGGACTCTCAAAACGATACTTACCTGATACTTACATCATCTCCTTCGTCTCCATTGTCTCCAGTACTCCTCGTGTCCCTACCTGCTTGTGTGTGTGAGTGTTCCTGTCACCCATCTCCAGCGTCTCCTTCCACCATCACCTGCAATACAAAGAATAAGGACAGTATTACCTCTCTTTCACCTCCAAGACCTTCATATTCACCAGTCACTTACCTGTTTGCTTTGCTGATTGTCTCAATAAACAACCCAACTGCTTTTATCTCTGCTTCCGGTGTCTCTGTTGTAACATCAACAAAGTTGAAATAGTAGTAATATATTGTTTATTAGCGCTTTTGTTAGTCTCAATAAACTGAAAAATGTGAAAAGTACCATTTGTATTCCGAAAGAGCAAGCACAACAAAAGTTTGTCTAGACACGTGCATCTTTGTTTTCATACTTGTGTACTGGATTGCGGTCAATTAGGGTGTGATGCCATTCCCAGCTACGACATCCCTCTTCCAAGGTAAATGGAACTTGAGCTCTTGCCCCTTTAATCACTAATAGTAAAGTGCCCTTTCGGTCATATTGCTGTGCCCCCCGGAACGCAGTGTCAACCAAGGGGGGTACGGTCGTACCAACAACCCAGTCCCCCTTTGTGAATGTCTCAGAGATTTACTTTAAACTTCAAAGTTCTTATGTGTTTAGATGGTAACAGAATATAATATCATGGTAACTATGAACACTTATAAATTCACAAAAGTTGTATAACCCTAGCATTTTGGTCAACTTGGTCTCTCCTATGTAGATGCCAGATTCAAAGAACAGAAAATGTGAACTGATTTGAATTGACACAAGGGGAAAATGTTGAATATGTGTTTCTGGCTTGTGCTTAAAAACATCCGGAATGTATTCACAGCGCTTCACTTTTTCCACATTTTGTTATGTTACAGCCTTATTCCAAAGGGGATTAAACTCATTTTACTCAAAATTCTACAAACAATACCCCCTAATGACAACGTAAAAGTAGTTTGTTTGAAATCTGCAAATTTATTAAAAATAAAAAACAAAAACAAAAAAATCACATGTACATTAGTGATGTTCGGTTATTGAACGAATCGATCGTTTGAGCCAGTTGAAACCAGTTCATAGGAAGTAACCGGTCGAGCCAGTTCACTAATCGAACTGAATCGAACTTTAGTTCTGGGTTGATGACGCAAGAAACATAAGCCATAAGCATAAGCACGTCTGACTCAAAAAGAACCGATTGAGTCAACCAGATGTCGAGGTTTGCTGAGGACTACAGAGGAGTATGATGTGTGAGTTGATGATACCATGCAAGCCTGAGGCTTATGACTATTTTATTAAAACCTACAAAAAACCTTTTTGTCAAGAGATGTAAATAAATTACTATGGTTTATTGTACATACAGATTAGGCTATAAGCTGTAAAGTGAGATCAATGAGTTTATTCTTTCTGTATACTTTAGACGTTAGAACATCTACGTTTGTGCATATATGTGTGTTGTAGTTGCGAATCTTATGCAAGATGTAGGATAATCAATAGTCAGTCGTGTCCGACATAAAGGTATCCGCGATCCAGTGAAACTATGACCACAAACGAGAGGGGGTTCACAAACCATTAAAGGTACAATTTGTGATATTTTTTTTTCCGCTAGAGGTCGCTAGAAGCCTATTCAAAACAAAGGCGTAGTTTGATGACGCCAAGTTTTAGAGCAGAAACTTGGGACATGTGGTCTCCATCAGACAAAAGACTACTGCACCAGTTTGGAGAACATTATAAATAAAAAAGCAAGGAAGACTTGTCATTTTTAAAGAATATTCAGTTTTTTGATGAATCAATCAATGGTTTGTACACTCTGGCATGTTTGTTTTCTGTGCATTAATATGTAAATTCTGGTTTATTATTGTATATTTCTGGTTAATAAAAAAAAAAAAAGACATGTGGTCTCCATCTCAACGGACGGTGCAAAAGAATAGCGATTGGCGTCTGGAAGAACTCATGTTCGTGGATGCGATTATTAACGTTACTGTAGTATGAAGCAGAGCAGGACCGAGTGTTGTGGAGCTGAACGAGCGATTGATCATCACACGCCTCACGAGCAGCGGGACTTTTATTATGACACAGTCGCCGGCGCCGCTTCCGCTTTTCCGGTCATGAGTTTACGGGAGCTGTCCTTGTCGACAGAACCAGCGGTAGATGGTAAACAGTAATTATGTTTCATAAATAAGTAACACAATCCACCATAAAACGTGCAAGAAGTAAATAAGGAACTGCTTGAAGCAAGCTAGTGGTTTGCTGGACGCTAGACTCTACTTCCGCATTTGTCCACGGCACTGTTGTCATGTGGTTTCTACGTCAGTAAAGGCGGTAACAAAGGTAACTGCGTCATTGACAGGCGACTGCACTGCCCCGTGTCACTGTTTAGAATGGGAATTTTCTCATGATTTACAAGTAGTTGAAAACATTAGAGATATTGTTAGTAATCAGCTGGACAAAATATATAACACTAGCCTAGTGGTTTGTGGATATTTTACTGCAAAAACTTTACATATTGTACCTTTAAGTGAATCAAAGGCAATAATCAGCAATAGGCTATGCGTTCACACAAATTACTTTTTATTTGAATGTTTCAATATGTGTTGACACAAACAACTTTATTTAAACGTTTCATTGATATAACATGACATTGAGTTGTTAGAAAAGAAATGCATAGTGACATCATAGCATGATGAACCTATGAATTGGCTTTTTGAACTGGTTCATTGAGCCGAACTGTCCGAAAAGAACCGGTTCGCGGAAATGAATCAGACTTTGCATCACTAATGTACATAAGTATTCACAGCCTTTGCCATGACGCTCAAAATTGAGCTCAGGTGCATCCTGTTTCCTCTGATCATCCTTGAGATGTTTCTACAAATTGATTGAGTCCACCTGTGGGAAATTCAGTTAAATGGACATGATTTGGAAAGGCACACACTTGTCTAAATAAGGTCCCAAAGTTAACAGTGCATGTCAGAGCACAAACCAAGCCATGAAGTCCAAGGAATTGTCTGTAGACCGCCGAGACAGGATTGTATCGAGGCACAGATCTGGGGAAGGGTACAGAATAAATTCTGCAGCATTGAAGGTCCCAATGAGCACGGTGGCCTCCATCATCCGTAAATGGAAGTTTGAAACCACCAGGACTCTTCTTAGAGTAGACCGACCAGCCAAACTGAGCAATCGGGGGAGAAGGGCCTTAGTCAGGAATGTGACCAAGAACCCGATGGTCACTCTGACAGAGCTCCAGCATTTCTCTGTGGAGAGAGCAGAACCTTCCAGAAGAACAACCATCTCTGCAGGACTCCACCAATCAGGCCTGTATGGTAGACTGGCCAGACGGAAGCCACTCCTCAGTAAAAGGCACATGACAGCCCGCCTGGAGGACTCTCAGACCATGAGAAACAAAATTCTCTGGTCTGATGAAACAAAGATTTAACTCTTTTGCCTGAATAGCAAGCGTCATGTCTGGAGGAAACCAGGCACCGCTCATCACCCGGCCAATACCATTCCTACAGTGAAGCATGGTGGTGGCAGCATCATGCTGTGGAGATGTTTTTCAGTGGTAGGAACTGGGAGACTAGTCAGGATCGAGGGAAAGATGAATGCAGCAATGTACAGAGACATCCATGATAACCTGCTCCAGAGCGCTCTGAACCTCAGACTGGGGTGAAGGATCATCTTCCAACAGGACAATGACCCCAAGCACACAGCCAAGATAACAAAGTAGTGGCTATGGGACACTCTGTGAATGTCCTTGAGTGGCCCAGCCAGAGCCCAGACTTGAACCCGGTTGAACATCTCTGGAGAGATCTGAAAATGGCAGAGCACCAACGCTCCCCATCCAACCTTGAGAGGTCCTGCACAGAAGAATGGGAGAAACTGCCCAAAAATAGGTGTGCCAAGCTTGTAGCATCATATTTAAGAAGACTTGAGGCTGTAATTGGAGCCAAAGGTGCTTCAACAAAGTATTGAGCAAAGGCTGTGAATACTTATGTACATGTGATTTTTTTTTTTTTTTTTTTTTTTTTTTTAAATAAATAAATTTGCAAAGATTTCAAACAAACTTCATGTTGTCATTACGGAGTATTGTTTGTAGAAGTTTGAGGAAAATAATCAATTTTGGAATAAGGCTGTAACATAACAAAATATGGAAAAAGTGAAGTGTTGTGAATACTTTCCTGACGCACAATACAGTAACACACAAATATGTGTTTTTATGCATAAACACAACTTTGTTGTGATTCTATTTACAAAAACTCTGTGAATTTATTCAATAAAATACTTGTACTTTGTTGCTATTGTTGTCGGTGTTTGGCGTCTTCATACTAAATTGATTGTCCAAGCAGTTAAATTTCAAATGAAAAAAGATGAAGTATCATAAACATTGAATTAATCATTAGAAAATCCTCAATGCAGTTGTCAACAGCTCATACAGATTGCCTCTCCCTCACACAGATTTGCTGGGTCTTTCACTGATTTTGTGGCAACTGTCAAAACATAAAATAATTCAATTGATTTGAACACTTATAAGAACCTATGTCTATTTTCACAGGTCACTTGCTTGTTCTTTTGTTAGTCTTCAGCAATGACAGGATACAAATATAATATTTTATAAACAGAACAACAATTAAAACCATTCTGATGTCTCAAGGTTGGCTCCAGCTCTAAAATGTTAGCTGAGCCATAGCAAGATTTTTCAAAATGACCACAAAGTGGAGTGCAAAGTCCTTGGAAAAATTTTTGCATTTCATGTATTTCTACCACAATTATAGGCCACATCGCAAATATATACTACGAGAATCCCCAAACCTACCCCAACCAACACTTTTTTGATTACCTCCACCCTAACTTTATTGTAAATGAGAAAGCATTGGGAGGCATTAGTTCTGTAATAAATTAGGGAAAAGAATGGATATGACGACCCCTACTGATGACTGATCAGCACAGTATAGATCCCTGAGATTGAGCCCAGCCGAGAGATTTACAGTCAAGTTAACACTAATGCAAACAGTGTTATGTTAAATGAGCTCATTTATAAGCTCAGTGCCTCCTTTCAAAATTATATGTTAACTTACAAAATGTTAAAACTTAATAAATCATTTGTATTTTGTGTCATGTCTCTTTCTTCTCCCCTGCTGCTTTTTAGAGAACTGCCACATAATGCTTCCTGTTTGGTAAAAGACATACTGTACATTTGCTACAAAGGATGATAGTAGAACTACTACATTATCAATTAAACTAGCATGCATTTTATTCATACTTTTTTGTAATAGCCAGCAGTCCTATAGGTCAGTGACCAGAGTGTCCAAGATAAAGTAAATAATTAATAAAAAACTAGACTAAGCATGTGCCAAGTTCTTATATACATCTAAAGGTTCAGTGGGGTTCTATATAGAACCATAGGGTTCTAGGCTCCGTTTTAAAGAACGCTTTATGCCAAACATCTCTATATAAGGAGAAATGTCTTAAATGATTGCATAATACTTTCACGTTTAATGATTTTTCATGTTTAATTTTTTGTGAGCTGCTAATTCATTCAGTTAAAATTCAAACTAAATACATAAAATTATGAGAACCCTTAAAAGGTTCAATAAATGAAATGCTTGACAGAATGCTTTGGGTTCTTTTCTTCTAAGATATATACTGTTTTGTATTCAAATGGTTTTAAAAATATGCCTTTTATACCATTTTCAACAAAAGTTGAAGTTACTAACTTTACTGCATATCACTGGTGTAACCATCAAGCACAAAGTATGATTTTGATTTTGCAGATCAAAGTTTTGCTTTGTTTGAAATATTCTTTCTTAAGAAATAAAGATTATGCCCAAGTAGAAGCCATATTCATCCTTTTAATAAGGCTTTTTCTCATTATGATATCAAATGAAGCAACCCTGACCTTTTTTTTACTTTACTCAAAAAAAAAAAAATCAGTTTAATTTTATTTTTAATTTTCTTAAGAAATTAATAGATCCTGACAACAAAAATTAGCATCATGTCATTGACCTACAAGTTACAAACTTGATGACACAGCTATGAGGCCATGTTAACTGACCAAAGGTCTACATTTTGAACAAACCCACTGATTTTTTTCAAGTTATTACAAAAAAATTGTCATTGTTTTTTTTTTTTTTTTTTTTTAAACTAAAGAATCAAATCTACATAAACAACAGTTATGCAAAGTGCATGCTGTAGGATTCATAAACATGCATAACCAGTAAAAAGTAAAAAGTCACGTATTTAGTGGTTTGATTCTCTTTTGGTCATAAAATGTGTTTACCTGTCGTTCACAAAGTGCACGTGCAGGTGTTCACTCAAAGACCTTCTTCTTCCTCAATAGGTTACTTGATTGTAGGTAAGCATCCACTTCATACAGCTCTCTGGTTTGTTCTCTGTGTTCCAGTCACCTACACATGATTCAAGGGGTCAGCAAGAACCGCCTCTTGAGTAGCCTAATTCATTCACAAATCGGCATGCTATTTGTATATTAATTATATTAATTATATTTTTTAAATTATGCGAATAGTCAAATATTTTTCTTTTAATCTATTAGTCTTAATGCTTTGTGCTTTATGCAGTCAAATCTTAATACATGCAAAATCTATTTGAAGAGTTAATTTGCAAAAACCGATAAACGGTAAAAAAAAAAAAAAAGAACTAAGTGCTGTGCATTATTCTCCATACATAGCACGTTCTGTACCCTAAATCCATTTTGTCAGAAAAGCCGGTTTTGTCCACTGTCAGGCATCGCAAGTTCACGTTTTAGCAGAAGCCGACAAGCGGCCTTTGTTTGTGTACAGAAACCGATAAGTCCGTTTTAGCGAATCAGCGCACAGTATTCAGGTCAGGTGACAGCGCTTCTAGTTACTTCAAAAAGAAGCGCTAGCTGAGGTAAGTTTTGTCAAAGCTGACTAAAAGTGATCGAAAAATCATGTGTGTGTCTGTGTGTGTGTGTGTTTGTTTGTGTGCACACGTGTGTTTGAGTGTGTTTTAAGCAGTACTTGGGTTTCGTTTAACTCTGAAACATGAAATGTGGAGTTATCTGCTTTTGCTAAAAAACAAACTTTTAATATATATATAAAAAACATACTTTCAATGAACTTTCATTTTTTTAATTTACCTGTATTTTTTTGTTATTAAAACAACCCAACTGCAGTTTGATTGATATTACTTGGAATGCACAATAAAAAAAAAAAAAAAAACATGATTTGAGAGAATTAATAAAAATGGAGTTAACTGTTTTTTCAAATAAACTCTTCATTTTGACCCATCTAGGCTTCGAGAGTGAATCCAGTCATATACACCATCCTAGGTATATGACTTTCTTTATATATATATATATATAGGCCTACTCACTAAAAAATTTTGGGTTAAAAATAACTAACTATGGGTTAACATAGCACCTTCCCAACTGTGGGTTCTTTTTAACCCAATGGTTGGGTTAAAAGCCAGTTGGGTTAAAAAATAACCCAACGTTTTTTACTGGGGTGTATATATATATTTAGTTATGTTATGAAGTAAAATATCAAGCTTCCACCAGACCGCCTTTCGTATTCAACTTTTGTGTGTGTGTGTGTGTGTGTGCTTTTGTTTATATTACATTTACAAAAAAGCAATAAAGCAATAAAATAGAACAAATATAAATCTTTTGGAATGAGTGGTTTGCAGTTTGCTCCCTTTTATATACATGAAAAATCATGTTGCATGTCTAATTTTAGTAACATAAAGATGTAGCATAAAATGTAATAATATATTTTTTGTAAACAATACAATTATTTTAATTCATTTGAATGTTTATGAATTTGTAATGATGCAATTCACTCAGAACAAATTTTAAGGCAGTCTGCAAAAAGTCTAAAAAAGTAAAAAAAAAAAATAAAAAAAAAAAAAATAGCACCATGATCTTCATGTCACTTCTTTTTCTAAATGATAGTTTCTTTTTAAGAAATAAAACAAGTCTACATATAGCCTAATTTTCTTATTTAAAATAGCCTACATCTGTCCTTCATTGCAATATGTAAATATGTCAGAAAAAAAGGTACGGCGTTGTCACTGGGGCTGTACCCTTTAGGTACAAAGGTAATAAGGTACTAATATGTACCTTTAAGGTACTAATATGCACCATTTAGGGGTAAGTAAGGTACAAAGACTTACCTTTTCACTTTTGTACCTTAGGGTACAGCCCCAGTGACAACACCGTACCTTTTTTTCTGACATGAACGACCGTTATTCAGAAATCAATGTTAAGAGGTCTCTTAATTTTTTCCAGAGCTGTATATAACATTGATATAAGTGATCATTTTGATTTCTATATAAATACAAAATGCATGCGAATAGACCCTTTTTTTCTTTTTTAACTATTTTTTTTGTAATTTGATAAAAAGGTAGCCTACAATACTAATTATAAATGTTAAATGTAAATTGTACATAAATGTATAAATGTACATAGGCATACATTTTAAAAAAATGAAAATATAAAAAACTTTGCAAGATTCCATGGGTCTATTAAATAATTGTTAATCGTCAAATAATTTATTATACTGTTTTGTACTGTTAGTAGGCTATTTAGGCAAAATAAATTATTAAAATATTATCTGCAAAATAGGCCACATTCATCTGAAGAGAAACGATTCACTTTTAGCACTAGAATAATGCTTTATAGAAGCAAGGAGAAAAAAAGGAAAAAGATACTGTCAGAAAAAAAGGTACGGCGTTGTCACTGGGGCTGTACCCTAAGGTACAAAAGTGAAAAGGTAAGTCTTTGTACCTTACTTATGGTGCATATTAGTACCTTATTACCTTTGTACCTATAGGGTACAGCCCCAGTGACAACGCCGTACCTTTTTTTCTGACATATTTACATATTGCAATGAAGGACAGATTTAGGCTATTTTAAATAGGAAAACTAGGCTATATGCAGACTTGTTTTATTTCTTAAAAAGAAACTATCATTTAGATTCTAGTGCTATATTTTTTTTACTTTTTTTTTTTGACTCATAAATGCAGACTGCCTTAGACTGCATCATTACAAATTCATAAACATTCAAATGAATTCAAATAATTGTATTGTTTACAAAAAATATATTATCACATTTTATGCTACATCTTTATGTTACTAAAATTAGACATGCAACATGATTTTTCATGTATATAAAAAGGAGCAAACTGCAAACCACTCATTCCAAAAGATTTATATTTGTTCTATTTTATTGCTTTATTGGAACAATGAATTAGTTCTTTTAAATAAACAAGCAGCCTCCAAATGTGTACAGTTTACTGCTTTGGTAAATTGCTATATTTTAATATTATAAGATGCTTTTTGTTTGAATTCAGCATAAAACAGCATTCACGTCTGTTTTACCAACCTATTTTATGTGTAAAGACAGTATCAAATTTCACTTTAAATGCTGGATAAGCTAAACTTATTTTGGGCCAATTTGTTTGTATATAGGACTAAATGAACATTTACCATAGCAGAAATATATATTAAATGTTAATAATATATATTAAATGTATTAAAAAAAAAAAAAGGATGTAGAATAAAAGATTGTAAACCATACATTGTAGCCTAAATCTTTAGACTAGGCATATTGGGAGACTGTCTTCTCTGGTTCACAGTTTGGCCTACATTAAAATGGCTTATTAAGCACCTTAAATGTAAAACTGCACAAAGATTTTATGAGGGCTGGGTAAAAGAAAATATGATTAACTCAGTGTAAAAACAAGTCTAAGCCCACACTGTGTGTGTTTAATATCAGTAAACACACACACACACACACACACACACACACACACACACACACACACACACACACACACACACACACACACACACACACACTGTTTCTAATTGGTCATCAAACAACTTTGTCTAATACTAGGCTGTTTTTAAATAATTCTAAATAATTAAACACAACAATAACATGATCATATCCACCATCGTTTATTAGCTTGAAACGTTTACCTTGTTAAAGAGCGACCTCTGCTGGGCACTTGTCAGAACACTGGGGACCATTTTTTGTTTTTTATATATATACAGTACAGTCCAAAAGTTTTGACCCACTAAGATTTTTAATGTTTTTAAAAGAAGTTTCGTCTTCACCAAGGCTACATTTATTTAATTAAAAAAAAAAAACAGTAAAAAGCAGTAATATTGTGAAATATTATTACAATTTAAAATAACTGTTTTCTATTTGAATATATTTCACAAAGTAATTTACTCCTGTGATCAAAGCTGAATTTTCAGCATCGTTACTCCAGTCTTCAGTGTCACATGATCCTTCAGAAATCATTCTAATATGCTGATCTGTTGCTCAAGAAACATTTAATGTGTACAATTGTACAAAATATTTGTGTACAATATTTTTTTTCAGGATTATTTGATGAATAGAAAGTTCAAAAGAACAGTGTTTATCTGAAATATAATCTTTTGTAACATTTTAAATGTCTTTACTGCCACTTTTGATTGATTTAATGCATCCTTGCTGAATAAAAGTATTAATTTCTTTCATTTCTTTTCAAAAAAAATAAAAATAAAAATTCTTACTGACCCCAAACTTTTGAACGGTAGTGTATAATGCTACAGAAGCTTTGTATTTCAGATAAATGCTGTTCTTTTGAACTTTCTATTCATCAAGGAATCCTGAAAAAAAAGTACACAACTGTTTTCAACATTGAAAATAATCATAAATGTTTATTGAGCACCAAATCAGCATATTAGAATGATTTCTGAAGGATCATGTGACACTGAAGACTGGAGTAATGATGCTGAAAATTCAGCTTTGCATCACAGAAATAAATTACTTTGTGAAATATATTCAAATAGAAAACAGTTATTTTAAATTGTAATAATATTTCACAATATTACTGTTTTTTACTGTATTTTTAATTAAATAAATGTAGCCTTGGTGAGCAGACGAAACTTATTTTAAAAACATTAAAAATCTTAGTGGTTCCAAACTTTTGGACTGTATATATATATATATATAATCATAAAGAAGCAGAACAGTAATTCGGAAACTATTTGCAAATGTTATTTGCATTAAAATATGCACACATGAGGGTCTTGTCCCCTCTATGGTGGTTACGGCCCTGAATTAAAGTGATATAACTTATAAAAAAAAAGAGTTGAAAATTGCTTAAAGTAATGTAAAAACTTATGTTTTATTGAAAACTTATTGATAGAATTTGAATTGAATTGATTGAATTTTTTTTTTATGGTGAGCAAACCTGATTTCCTCTTTTTGACTTTTCCAAAATCTTTTGGAATGACGCGTCATTGGGAGATGCCTTCACTTTAATACATAAAGATTCAGCTAAATCAGTAATTTAATTAATAACTTAGTTTTAAGAGGCTATCTAATGAAAAATTGCTCTTTTTTTGTATGATAAACAGAAACGCTACTTTCATGACAAATATTTCCACATGCACCTCACATTTCTGCTGAAATTGTAATTCTATATATACTAGGCTACTACTTTAAAACACTCCCTTACAACATATAACGTTTGGTAGCATTCATAATTGCTTGGATAATGTGCAAACATTAGTATCATCTGTCTCAAAACGCATCTGCCCTATATCTATTCTTCGCGTCGAAGGTTCCGGCGCTCGAGCTCGAGAAGGTTCTGGAGCGCCACCGTTTATATAAGAGCGACAGCGCGCGCTGCGTTCAGCCAGCAGAACAACACTGAGAGAGAGAGAGACGAACCCGACGACAAAGCGAACCGGCTTTTCCTCTCCTTTTATTTGAGTGAGTATTATCAAACTTATAACATGCACCAATACAATCTTGAGGCTTTAGCTTAAAGTGTTCTCTAGACTTATTCACAAATTTATCAGTTTCGAGTAATGTTGTGTGACACGTTAGTTTCTAACAGTGTGCGACCAATATCCTCAATAAACCTGCACTAATATTAATGTATCATTTATATGTCTAGTGGCATGATTAAACATGGTTTAAAGCTTAACAATGTCATATGCATACTCTTGAAGTGAGCAAGACTGTTGATGTTATTTTTCAGTATACTGTAGCTGATTCCTATCAAAGATGGTTCGAGAAACCGGTTACTACGACCTGCTCGGCGTGAGTCCTAAAGCCTCGCTGGACGAGATCAAAAAGGCATATCGGAAACTGGCATTGAAATATCACCCGGATAAGAACCCGAATGAAGGCGAGAAAGTAAGTGGAGGTGCTGAGCCACGTACAGATATAGTGTTTCACGTTGTCATGTACAGCGACAGCAGTGAGAGGAACTTTCTGGAAGTGTCCCGAACACTCATGCGAGCCGGCGAAGGATTACATTCGGTGCTTTGCTTTGAGATCCATCCATGTTTATAGATATATAGTTAATGCTTTGTATTTTGTTTTTGTTTTGAATAAAGAAATAAAAGGTGAAGAAGTCCCCGAACAGTGATAAGGTGGGGAAAAACACGAGTGGATTTATAGGTGCTTTATTTTATTTAATGCTGTTGTTTTATTTTAGTTATAGGATTATTTTTTTGAAAATTTTAAGGGAATAGACCAAAAATAAAAAGCCACAAATAAAAATAATGGAGGAAAAAAAAACCAAATAAATAAATAAAAGTTAAAAAAGGGCAAAAACGACAACAAAAATGCAATAAAAATAGAGTTGTGAAAAAAAAATTGTCACAAAATGTTTAATTTTGGGGAAAAATTTAAGTAAAAATGCAGTAAAAAAGTGGCTAAGGGACAGAAGAAAGTACAGAAAGATGAAGGGAAAAAGACTAAAAGGCACTAAGGTGTTTAGTGTATCCAGAACACATTTGATCTGCTATATGCAGCATGGAAACTAATCTGGGAAGTGTTTTTCCTGGAACGTGTTTTTGCATGCATTATTAAAGGAGTAATATTATAATCTTTTCTATTCCCCAGTTCAAACTCATATCACAAGCCTATGAGGTCCTGTCAGATCCCAAAAAGCGGGATTTGTATGACCAAGGTGGTGAACAAGCCATCAAGGAGGGAGGCATGGCAGGAGGAGAATCTCCCATGGACATTTTCAACATGTTCTTTGGTGGTGGAGGCAGAATGCAGAGGGAAAGGAGAGGTGAGACATATATTTATTGCACCAGCAGTGAGCAACTGTGAAATGTCCCACCATGGGAAGTCTAAACATAACGTTTGGGGGGGGGGGTCTTAAATATAGTTTACGCACTTCAAAGTTTAAGTGTAGTATTTCATATCTATACTGTGGTTAACTTCTATGGTAATATTTTGTCTTATTCAGGTAAGAATGTGGTTCACCAGCTTGGGGTCACGCTGGAGGAATTGTACAACGGCTCAACGAGGAAACTTGGTCTTCAGAAGAATGTTATCTGTGAGAAATGTGAAGGTTGGTTACTATAGTTCCTTTGTGCACTTCTATTTAGTAATATTATAGTTAGTTGACTTCAGAATTAAAATTTCCTGATAATTTACTCGCCCCCATGTCATCCAAGATGTTTATGTCTTTCTTTCTTCAGTCGAAAAGAAATTAAGGTTTTTGAGGAAAACATTCCAGGATTTTTCTCCATATATTGGACTTCAACAGTTACCAACAGGTTGACAGTTCAAATTGCAGTTTAAATGCAGCTTTAAAGAGCTCTACATGATCCCTGCTGAGGAATAAGGGTCTTATCTAGTGAAACAATCAGTCATTTTATAAAAAAAAAAAAAAAAAAAAAAAAAAATTACATACATTTTCACCACAAATGCTCATCTTGCACTGCTCTGCGATGCGCCACAAATTACATAATCACGTTGGAAAGGTTACGTGTGACGTAGTACCGATCCAGTGTCTACAAAGTGAACATGCAAAGACAAACAGCCTTTACAAAAAAATAAAAGGAAAACAACGATGCCGGACAATGTTGGAGGAAAAAATGGGTTACTTCAGCCTATGTCACGCGTGACCTTTCTAACGTGATTACGCAATGTGTGGCACATCGCAGAGCTAGTGCAAGATGAGCATTTGTGGTTAAATAGTATATACATTTTTATTTATTTTTTTTAGAAAATGACTGATTGTTTCGCTTGATAAGATCCTTATTCCATGTCTGGGAGACATTAGAAGCTGCACTGAAACTGTAATTTGGACCTTCAACCCGTTGAACCCCATTAAAGTCCACTATATGGAGAAAAATCCCGGAATGTTTTCATCAAAAATCCTAATTTCTTTCCAACTGAAGAAAGAAAGACACAAGGGGCGAGTAAATGATACAAAAATGTTAACTCCAAAGTGGACTAATCCTTTAAAGACCCAATGTTGATTTATTGATTCAAGATGTGAAATTTAAGATGTGAATGGTTGCAGGTTATGGAGGCAAAAAAGGCACAATTGAAAAATGCTCAACTTGCAAAGGAAGAGGGGTTCAGGTCCAGGTACAACAGATTGGACCCGGAATGATCCAGCAGATTCAGAGCATGTGCTCAGATTGCCAAGGACAAGGAGAGAGGTTCAACTCCAAGGACCGCTGCAAAAACTGCAATGGACACAAAGTAGAGCGCAAGAAGAAGATTCTTGAAGTCCACATTGACAAAGGTAGAAGAACACAAACTTTTCTTAGCTTCTGTTTCAGTTATTTGGAGCAAACGTTCCAGAAGTATATGAATAATGGTCTTTATTACAGGTATGAAGGATGGGCAGAAAATCACATTCCATGGAGAAGGAGATCAAGAGCCTGGACTGGAGCCTGGTGATGTTATAATCGTACTAGACTTGAAGGAACACCCTGTCTTCCAAAGGCAAGATGACAACCTCGTTATGAAGATGAAGATCAAGCTGGTAGAGGCACTCTGTGGGTTTAAAAAGACAATCCATACTCTCGATAACAGATCGCTGCTCATCCATTCATCTCCAGGTATTTCATATATACCATTTACTTGTGTATAATATTTGATTTTTCAAGTCAATAAAACATTTCAATTAAAATTAAATATATTTCCCCTCCTACTATTCATGTGAATATTTAAATTAATATTTAGTACATAAAATATTTGATTGTAATTAATTTTAAATCATTTGAATTTTTGTCTTTTTTTTTTTAGGGCAAGTTATAAAACCTGATGATCTAAAATGTATTTATAATGAGGGCATGCCTCTGTACAGAGAGCCTTATGAGAAAGGTCTTCTCATCATACAGTTTGAGGTAAGTCAGTACCCTGTGTTACACGTTTTTTTTTTTTTTGTTTTTTTTTGAGAGAGAGAAATAAAAAGGATTTAGAAATTAAGGATTAATTCTCTCATTTTAGTAAATCGTAGTCATGATTTACTTTGTTCCCTCATTTTAGTTAAATCTGGTCACAGATTAAAGGGTTAATTCACCCAAAAATGAAAAAAGTCATTAATTACTTACCCTCATGTTGCTCCAAACATGCAAGACATTCGTTAATCTTCATAACACAAAATATTATTTTTTTTCCAAATTAAATCTGAGAGATTTCTGTTCCTCCATTTACAGTACATGGAACTACTACTTTGGCGCTTCAAAAAAGTTCATAAAGAGATCGTAAAACTAATCTATATGAATTGAGCGTTTAGTCCAAATTTTTTGAAGACACGATCACTTTATATGATAAAGTTTTTATTCACATACATTGATCACAGAAAATAAACAGAAGCTCAACCGAAACTGCTTGACATATGAGAAGAAACCTCATTGGTTTTTGTGGAAGCTCAAACATGCTGTGTAGCATGAGAATGAACCTCATTGGTTCTTGCACATCAAGCGAACATGCTTGAGCTTCTGTTTACCATATCTGATGTGCATTAAAGGTGGTAAAGAGGATGTTTTGTTTTATACATTTTTTTTGCAATATTACTTGAAACTATCTTTACTAACTGATAAAAGACTATTTATTTGGTGCACTGAAAGGAATAATATTAATATACATCATCTGTGCATGAGGTAGGGCCTTAAAAACATCAGCCAATCGTTTATGTGATCATCGCGTGAACGATTGGCCCTCTGGCTTGTCAATCACTGCCATGACATTCCTTGTGAGAGACGTGCGCGGCTGCGCGCTCCAGTAACTTTTCACACTCCACATGCGCCGCATGCAATGTTTTTGTCCGGAGACAGGAGTAACAACTGCAGATTATGAGTTACCTGTGGTGAGTATGACATAATGAATCCACTAAGTGTGTGCGCGGCTTAACGATTGTAAGGCCGATTATGAATGTAAATTGATACTTATGACTGATCGCGCTCAAACGCGTCCAGTCAGAGCCAGTTGCGTTCAGTCTGCGATTACAGTCGGTGTTCAAATTCCATGTGAAAGTATATAAATCTGCTTCAGGAGCAGGAAACTGTCACTGTACGTTGAGCACAGTCAGAATGTTTTAGCTAGTCGTTAAATGTGTGCCCGGCTTAATAACACAGAATGCCGGTGGTAAACAAACACTCGTGGATGAGTTTTGGGAGGCGTTCACTTGAAATTTCAAAAACTCATTTGACGAAAACATCCTCTATACCACCTTTTTTTTTGTTTGTTTGTGAATAAAAAACTAAATTAAATCTGTTCATCACATAAAGCAATCGTGTCTTTTCCGAAAATTTGGACTAAACTGCTCAATTCATATGGATTAGTTTTATGATCTCTTTATGAACTTTTTAAAGTGTTAAAGTGGTAGTTGTGTAGACTGTCAATGGAAGGACAGACATTATTCATTCAAAAGATTGTGTTACTATCTTAAAAATTAACTAATTTGCCTTACTTAGTTACTTTTTAACTATCATCATTAAAGGGATAGTTCACCCAAAAATGAAGATTTGATGTTTATCTGCTTACCCCCAGGGCATCCAAGATGTAGGTGACTTTGTTTCTTCAGTAGAACACAAATAATGATTTTTAACTCCAACCATTGCAGTCTGCAGTCATATAATGCATGGCAACGGTAACAAAAACATGCACAGACAAATCCAAATCAAACCCTGTGGCTTGTGACGACACATTGATGTCCTAAGACACGAAACGATCCGTTTGTGCGAGAAACTGAACAGTATTTATATAATTTTTTACCTTTACCACTATGTCCAACTGCGTTCAACATCATCCGGTTAGTGAGGTCAAAAAATGCGTTTTGATGACAGAAGTGATCTCACGCTTTGCTTCAATGAGTGTGAGAGATCACTTCACTTGTCAGAGTGTGTTCAGACCTCACACACCGGATGTGGAGGGCAGTTGGACATTATATAAATTATATAAATACTGTTTCTCGCACAAACCGATCGTTTCGTGTCTTAGGACATCAATGTGTTGTCACGAGCCGCAGGGTTTAATTTGGATTTATCTGTGCATGTTTTTTTTACTCTTATAGACAAAGTTCCCATTGACTCGCATTATATGACTGTAGACCACAACGGTTGGAGTTAAAAATCATCATTTGTGTTCGACTGAAGAAAAAAGTCACCTACATCTTGGATGCCCTGGGGGTAAGCAGATAAACATCAAATTTTCAATTTTGGGTGAACTATCCCTTTAATGCATTACATTACTTTTGCGTTACTTTTTCTCACCTGGGCTGGGCTTGTTTTTTTATAACAAGAGTTATATTTTTGGGCAAATGTAAATATCCTTTCACACCGAAATTGAAATAAGCCTCAGGCTGAAGGAAATGCAAATTTACGCGTGTACAGTATAGGGCACAAGCTCAAACAAACCTTTCAGTTGTGCTGCTATTCTGGTTAACAGCAGTATCAGACACAGGGAAAAAAAGTTTAACACTTAAAGTAATTTTTGCTTATGAATCATCGAAGGTCAGCAGCAAGTACATTGGTCAAAAAGGTGAGATTAAATGCTTAAAAATATTTGTTTTGTTTAACTTTTTATTATTGAAGATTTGCATAGTATTCTGATTTCAAGTTACCTGTAATGCGTTACTCCCAACGTTGTTCAATTGTGTTCTGAAGATGAACGAAAGTCTGACAGAATTTTTATTTTTGGGTGAACAATCCCTTTAAGAATTCATTTCCACAACTTGTTAATTCATTTTCTCATTTTAGTAAATCATGGCCATGTTGTCGTAATTCAACAACAAAGTTGGACCCAAAAAAACACTAAAACACTGTATTATGTATGATTTAATTAAAATGAGGGACTGAATCAATAAAACAAGAAAATTAAATCTTGGCTCAGTATGAAAGGAAACAATTCAATTATCTTGTGTTGGGATCGTCACATCTCACAGAAACATTTCTGTTCCCTCAGATTGAATTCCCAGATAAACACTGGCTACCTGAGCACATGCTGCCTGACCTGGAGAGGTTGCTTCCTGTCAGAGATCATGTCATGATGTCAGATGATATGGAAGAGGTTGACCTCTGTGAAGTAGACTATGAAAGGCAAAAGAGAAACCACAGTGGTGAAGCCTACGATGAAGATGAAGGCCCCAGGCACGGTGGCGTCCAATGCCAGACTCAATAAGTGTCATATAAGGAACATCTGTGCAATACTTCTTGAAATAGTGTACACTGAATATTAGGGTGGTTAAAATTAGTTCTTGCCAAACAATACCTACAGCAAGGATTTCCCCCTACCAAAGCCTTACAAAATGGACCATTTTCTTGTCACCACTGGAATTCTTTATTCTGGATTATCTGATGAGGAGGAACCAGGAATGTTTTGAAACAACCGCCACAAATGATTATTAACAGGCATTTAAAGGAATTATTTTGGATAAAAATATCATCTATTTAGAATTTATTAGAAGCTTTACTTTTGCATGTAAATGATTCATTCTGTGAGTACGTTCACTTTTATATGTTTATCTGTTAGATGTGTTTTGGTCGAGTGGGTGCTGCACTTTTTTTGCCAGTTAAAAATCATATTTGTACATTTTCTAAGAATGTTTCATTGTACATTTAACTTGTGTCAAGTTTCTTCAGTTAAATGGTTTTTTTTTTTCCACAAATAAAACATCATTATATTTTCTCTTGTTTACTTGAGAATATATATAATCGCCAATGAATGGAAACTTTTATCAATGGAAAATGTAAATATTTTGAAAGCTTTGATGGTAAAAAATTACATAAGGTCATTAGATGAGATGAGAAATTAAAATGAAACACAGAATTAAATTGCAGGATGCAGTTGTATCATGCAGAAGAATCTTTATTCAGAACCGATAACATGGTAGAAAGAACCTGCCATGCACCATTCATAATCACATTTAAAGTTCATTCATTGTAATCAATGAAAAAGTAAGGCATTAAGAAGTTACACAATTTCTTTGTATTCAAAGCATCATTCCTTCTTCATCCTTCTCAGTGTTGTTTTCTCCTGAAAGAGCATCCTATTAGGAAAAAGAAAAGATGTCGCTTTATATCTGTATCAGATAACATTATATATAGTTACTTCATCATGTACAGTCAAACAGTAAATACACACCCTCAGTGAGCCTCGCTTTTCCTCCTGTTGGCTGGCAAAGCACTGTTGAACACCCAACACACAACACAACCGTCTGCGCATGACTAAACACAGTTGTGATCTTATAACAACCTACATGGAAATAAACAGAAAACATTACGTTTCCTACAAGTGAAATATTATGAATAAGGCAAAGAAAGATTCTTCTATAGATCTCAAACCTGGACATTTCACATCCATGAAGTAGGAGTTGGGACTCTGCACAAGCCTTTTCTTCTTATGCTGCCTTCTTTCAAAATCAAAGGACGGGTTGAGTAGATCTTTGGCCAGCTGTTAAAATAACAACATATTGATAAATACACACAACATGTTACTATAGTCATTTATAAATTTACTATATATACACACCATGTTACTATATAAATTTCCTTCAAAAAAATGACAGTCATTTTAATCTCTTAATTACAATTTTGGTAACTATTTAGTCATGCTTCTGTACACGAAAACAACATCGTTCAACAGCCTCTTCCCTCATTGTCAGTCTGAAAACTATAACAGCTTACTTTTAAAAACACACATAAAACATCAATCTAACTCAAACTATCATTTTGCTCGGTGCAGTGAAACTGTTTACATGTTACTCGTGTAAAGTGAAACAAGGCCTTATCTGAAAGCCACGCAGCGCCATGTGAAATCACAAACTTTCCCGTGTTCAACGCACGGTTAAAATAATCAACAATTGGATTAATATTAAAACGACAGAATTCATATTAGCAACTGTCAAATGCAAGATCCGTTGTCTAGTTGAGCAAACCCACTTACAGGCATGATCGGAAGCTGCTGATTTTCGCATTCGTGTGTGTCTGCTGCTTTCCTCGATCCTGAATCGCTCGGGTAACTGCTGGGTTGCCACGCGCAGCTTCATAAAGGAAATCTGATCAGACATGTCCAGGCATGCTCCACAATAAAACACTCCTTCATACATTAGCCCCTATAAAACATGACAACATTACAGGGACTTCCTGAAAATGACATCAGTCTGACAACATTATGTAATGATGTACCTATCTATCCAGATAGCACACATATCGCAGACGTATATTTGATGTGCGTGTTTTCATCTGGAAGACGTATTTTTTTTATTTTATTTTTTTTTAGTTTTTCATCTGCAACACATGTCTGAGAGACGTTTCCTGTCAGATGTTAAATAGACATTTAGAAAATGTCTTTAAGATGTTTATGATTTAGAATGCATGTAAAACTGACATTTTAAAGACGTTTATCAGATGTTTGTACAGCAGATGCTTTAGAGATGAAGTGCTCTATAAGACATCTTGGAGATGATTATCTATCTATCTATCTATCTATCTATCTATCTATCTATCTATCTATCTATCTATCTATCTATCTATCTGTCTGTCTGTCTGTCTGTCTGTCTGTCTGTCTGTTTGTCTGTCCGTCCGTCTGTCTATCTGTCTGTCCATCCGTCCGTCTGTCTCTGTCTATCTATCTATCTATCTATCTATCTATCTATCTATCTATCTATCTATCTATCTATCTATCTATCTATCTATCTATCTATCTGTCTGTCTGTCTGTTTGTCTGTCCGTCCGTCCGTCCGTCTATCTGTCTGTCCATCCATCCGTCCGTCTGTCTCTATCTATCTATCTATCTATCTATCTATCTATCTATCTATCTATCTGTCTGTCTGTCTGTCTGTCTGTCTGTTTGTCTTTCCGTCCGTCCGTCAGTCTGTCTCTATCTATCTATCTATCTATCTATCTATCTATCTATCTATCTATCTATCTATCTATCTATCTATCTATCTATCTATCTATCTATCTATCTATCTATCTATCTATCTATCTATCCATCTATCAAACTATATCTATCTATCTATCTATCTATCTATCTGTCTGTCTGTCTGTCTGTTTGTCTGTCCGTCCGTCTGTCTATCTGTCTGTCCATCCGTCCGTCTGTCTCTATCTATCTATCTATCTATCTATCTATCTATCTATCTATCTATCTATCTATCTATCTATCTATCTATCTATCTATCTATCTATCTATCTATCTATCTGTCTGTCTGTCTGTTTGTCTGTCCGTCCGTCCGTCCGTCTGTCTGTCTATCTGTCTGTCCATCCATCCGTCCGTCTGTCTCTATCTATCTATCTATCTATCTATCTATCTATCTATCTATCTATCTATCTATCTATCTATCTATCTATCTATCTATCTATCTATCTATCTGTCTATCTATCTCTCTATCTATTTGTCTGTCTGTCTGTCCATCCGTCCGTCCGTCTATATCTATCTATCTATCTATCTATCTATCTATCTATCTATCTATCTATCTATCTATCTATCTATCTATCTATCTATCTATCTATCTATTTGTCTGTCTGTCTGTCCATCCGTCCGTCCGTCTATATCTATCTATCTATCTATCTATCTATCTATCTATCTATCTATCTATCTATCTATCTATCTATCTATCTATCTGTCTGTCTGTCTGTCCGTCCATCCGTCCGTCCGTCCGTCCGTCCGTCCGTCCGTCCGTCTGTCCGTCCATCTATCTATCTATATGTCTGTCTGTCTGTCCATCTATCTATCTATATATCTACTTGTCTGTCTGTCCGTCTATCTATCTATATATCTATTTGTCTGTCTGTCCGTCTGTCTATCTATTTGTCTGTCTGTCTATATCTATCTATCTATCTATCTATCTATCTATCTATCTATCTATCTATCTATCTATCTATCTATCTATCTATCTCTCTGTCTGTCCATCTGTCTATCTATCTATTTGTCTATCTGTCCATCTATCTATCTATCTATCTATCTATCTATCTATCTATCTATCTATCTATCTATCTATCTATCTATCTATCTATCTATCTATCTATCTATCTATCTATCTATCTATCTATCTATCTATCTATCTATCTATCTACTTGTCTATCTATCTATCTATCTATCTATCTATCTATCTATCTATCTATCTATCTATCTATCTATCTATCTATCTATCTATCTATCTATCTATCTATCTATCTATCTATCTATCTATCTATCTATCTAATAAAGCTGTATAATTACAAATTGCAATAAAATAAAACACACAAACCCTCTGGGTTAATATTTCCTGTACTGGCAACCCTGACATTTCTCAGAGCCCCTCAAGAGATGCAGTTCCCTTTCCTTAACAGCTTCCTCCTCTACGAAACACATTTCATTGTTCGATTTAGTTTACTTTTTGTTCTTTTTACTTGCTCTTATTCTTCTTTAATTGAAGCATAATCACAAACTTTGAGTAGAATTACATCTATTTAATCTCAGGCAGTTGGTCATGTGACTACGCCCCCTAGTGGTTGTTCAACGGCATTATTAGACTTTTATTATTTTTATTTATTTATTTATTTATTATTATTTATTTATTTTTACTACTAGACCAATACAACCAGGAACATCATTTTAGGATAGATATAATTCATAAATTAATATATTTCTTTTGAAAGGTGAACCTTAATGTCCAAAGACTTTCCAAACTTTGGAAATCCAAAGAAAAAAGACAAAACAAATATCCTTCTTACACCTAGTGTCAATATCTGTATTAAAACTTTAAAAATGTTTAGGCTACACTAGAATAATTCTTTTTTGTAGCATGATATACAGTGCTTACTTGATAACGACCTGTAATGTATCTAGGGGGGCTTCGTAGAGACTGTGCTCCTAGAAACTACATTGACCAATCGCGCAGGTGCCATCGCGCTGACGTCACACAACGAGGCTCCGCCCTCGCTCGAGACCGTATGATTTTTGTGTCAATGCCATGAACAAGGGAAACTGTGCACTGTCATTCATAAAGGAAATACTGGCTTGGTAAATGGCGAAGACTTACGATTACCTTTTCAAACTCTTGCTAATAGGAGACAGTGGAGTGGGAAAGACATGTCTGCTGTTCAGATTCAGCGAGGACGCGTTTAACACCACCTTCATCTCCACAATCGGTCAGTTCACCGGTGATCTGGGTAGAAGGTATTGGACTCTGTCCCGTTATATACAGGACAATAGTGTTCAGATACAGTGAAACTGTAATAATTAAGTTTCTAGTTTCATTTGCATTGATAAAAGTGGGTTTGAAAAGCACCTGTGGTTTTTTCAACCAATTATGGGATATGTTTAAAACATCTGGATTTATTTAGAAATGCACAGGCCTTTGAGTAGCTTGCTTATGTAGACAAATTAAAATGTTTTTATTTCTTATAATGCTTTGTTTAATATATATTTGTGTTCTATACAATGTTTTTATATAATTTAAATGTATTATATATTTTTATTTATTTAAAATTGTACCCAAATCAGTATTAATATTAAAGGGAAGTGTTGATAGATAGATAGATAGATAGATAGATAGATAGATAGATAGATAGATAGATAGATAGATAGATAGATAGATAGATAGAGATCTAGATAGATAGATAGATAGATAGATAGAATCTATCCATATCTGTCAATACAGATACACAAATATAGATACTCTGGAAACAATGCTGTCGGTGAAGGTGTGAGAGTCATATTTTGCTGACCACAGCTGTATCTACTTTTAACCTGTCAAACCCTGCTCACTAATGGCCTTACAAGTTCATACAGGAGTCTACACAAGAGAACCATAAACTGTATTACTGAGTTATTAATTCTGTGTTCATGCTAATGGATTCAAGGAACTCAGTAAGTTGCTGTTAGATGTTTTGTTGTAGTGTTCAGGTTTAAAATCAATACCATATGCTGTTTTCCGTCATTATTCTTTGACAGTGAGAAAAATGATGCAGAAAACATAAGATGCTATACAATAATAGGCCTAGGAGGAATAAGTGCTTATAGAACCTTTTCTCAACTAGATTTTCTATCACTTATTAGCATAAACCTCATAAAATGTTGTTACATAAATGATTGAAACAATAAAAAAGCTAAAGTTTTAGATTTTTATAAGAAAACGATTGCTAATATCTTCTACAGTTTAACTTCTCATGCACATTTATCTTGCTTTAAGGATATTTTAGACATAATACTTTGTAAGAAAATAATATTTTGCATTGTGTGTGTATGAAAGCTGCAAAGTTGTCTTTCGTCTGACTGCACAGAGAGTTTAGTCATTTCCTTTGTCAGTTTTTCCATCTGATTAAAACGTCACCGCCCCCTCTGCCTTTGTTTGCGATGCTGTCTTGCAAAGGGGTCTCTGAGCCTTGACTTTCTTTCAGACTTCATTTGTATTTACATCCCATTTATCTGGCAAACCAGCTCATTCTCTGAGTAAAAACAGCAATTTTGCTGAAAAAAATGTGCTTGTTTATATGTTAGAAATCATCACGACCTCTCTGCATAAACAATATTTTGATGACAACGTCAGGATGGAGTGCTGGGGAAAGTATGGTTCCTTTGTGTGGGGTCATAGTAGACTTGACCGTGAACAGAGGGCTGTACTGTTTGAATCCCCATCATGCTCTCGTGATATTCACTCAGCCCATCTCAGCATTCTTCCGCCAATGCAGTGGATTATTTGACTGGCATCTGCTTTCTTGTGCCAGGACGTCCATAACCCCAGTTGTGGCCACTCTGCATACTTCCCCACACTTCTGAGCAGTCCACCTCCGCTTCCTGTGACTCAGTCTGTGTGTTTTTCTCAAGGTTGTGATATTGCTTAATTGCTTGATAAATTGTTTGTCATGTTGCTCATTTTTAGCTGTGGTCGTCTGTCGGAAGCTAGTTATTTTAGTTTATAAAGTTTTAAAGGATGTAAAAAAAACTCTTAACCTTTATTAAACCCTCTGAAGCCGTATGGATCATTTTTATGATAGATGGATGCATTTTGGGGGGGCTTCAAAATCTCGCCTCCCATTCACTACCATTATAAAGCTTTTTAAATATATCTCCAATTGTGTTCATCTGAAAGAAGAGGGTTGGTAAATCATTGGAAAATTTTCATTTTTGGGTGAACTATCCCTTTAAGGACCATTCACACCAAGGACGATAACTGTAATGGTAACGATTAAGATATAGTTTTTAAAATCATTCTAAATTTAAAGGTGCCCTAGACCTTTTTTTAAAAACATATAATATAAGTCTAAGGTGTCCCCTGAATGTGTCTGTGAAGTTTCAGCTCAAAATACCCCATAGATTTTTTTTTAATTAATTTTTTTAGCTGCCTATTTTGGGGCATCATTATAAATGAGCCGATTCAGGGCTACTGGCCCTTTAATTCTCGTGCTCCACGCCCACAGAGCTCGCGCTTGCCTTGAACAGTGCATAAACAAAGTTTACACAGCTAATATAACCCTCAAATGGATCTTTACAAAGTGTTCGTCATGCAGCATGTCTAATCGCGTAAGTATGGTATTTATTTTGATGTTTTAATTAATTTTTTTAACTGCCTATTTTGGGGCATCATTAACTATGCACCGTTTCAGGCTGCGGCCCCTTTAAATTCTCGTGCTCCTCGCCCACGGAGCTCGCGCTTGCCTTAAGCAGCATAAACAAAGTTCACACAGCTAATATAACCCTCAAAATGGATCTTTACAAAGTGTTCGTCATGCATGCGGTATGCATGCGTCGGATTATGTGAGTATTGTATACTGTTATATTGTTGACATTGATTCTGAATGAGTTTGATAGTGCTCCGTGGCTAACGGCTAATGCTACACTGTTGGAGTGATTTATAAAGAATGAAGTTGTGTTTATGAATTATACAGACTGCAAGTGTTTGATAATGAAAATAACGACAGTCTTGTCTCCGTGAATACAGTAAAAAAAGATGGTAACTTTAACCACATTTAACAGTACATTAGCAACATGCTAACGGAACATTTAGAAAGACAGTTTACAAACATCACTAAAAATATCCTGATATCATGGATCATGTCAGTTATTATCGCTCCATCTGCCATTTTTCGCTATTGTTCTTGCTTGCTTACCTAGTCTGATGATTCAGCTGTGCACAGATCCAGACGTTAATACTGGCTGCCCTTGTCTAATGCCTTGAACATGGGCTGGCATATGCAAATATTGGGGGCGTACATATTAATGATCCCGACTGTTACTTAACGGTGTTATGTTGAGATTCGCCTGTTCCTCGGAGGTCTTTTAAACAAATGAGATTTATATAAGAAGGAGGAAACAATGGAGCTTGAGACTCACTGTATGTCATTTCCATGTACTGAACTCTTGTTATTCAACTATGCCAAGATAAATTTAATTTTTCATTCGAGGGCACCTTTAAAATAATAGCAGACTCCACACCACAACTATAACGATAAGGTCAAAGAGGAACAATATTGTTGGAATCACTTTCACAACGATTTTTTTCTAGCTGATGAACAATAAAAACATTGACAGCCAATCAGAATCCATCCTTATTTAAAGAGCTTGAGCATTTTAAGCGACATTTGACAAAACTGCAAAACAGGTTTATAATAAACAGAACGTTATTGTGTGTTGGTGTGGACGCAAATATAGTTATAGTAACTTTATAGTCATGTTTTTAAGGTGAATGGGCCTTTAGTCAATATTTTGGTCTTGTTTTCCAGTATATGTATCTAAAATTCTTTTAATGGGACGTATAATGCCCCTTTTACAAGATTTAATAAGTCTCTTGTGTCCCCAGAATATATCTGTGAAGTTTCAGCTCAAAGCACCCCACAGATAATTTATTATAGCTTGTCAAATTTGCCCGTTTGGGTGTGAGCAAAATCACACAGTTTTTGTGTGTGTCCCTTTAAAATGCAAATGAGCTGCTGCTCCTGGCCTCTTTCCAGAAGAGGGCGGAGCTTTAACAGCTTGTGCTTCAGTTGCT
The DNA here is from genome assembly GCF_024489055.1 of Chanodichthys erythropterus. NCBI lineage: Eukaryota > Metazoa > Chordata > Actinopteri > Cypriniformes > Xenocyprididae > Chanodichthys > Chanodichthys erythropterus. The sequence continues at coordinate 18,556,320 of NC_090244.1, forward strand.
CAACAACAACAAAGCAGGAGAATCTCACGCAGCCAAAATGAGGATTGTCAGTAACAGTGTTCAGCCTTACATTGTTCAAACCGGAGTCGGACACTGATGGAGAGACTCAGGAAGAAGTTACAACTTTTAGAATGAAACTGGACGTTTCTGAACAGTTACTGGATAAATTTATGTAGTTGCTGTGGAGTTGATTCAACTAGCATGTGCCGTCATGTTAATCTTTTGTGTAAATCCAGTGTTGAATTGACTCTCGTTTGTGAAGCAGTCCAGCGTAAAATGAAGGCATGACAACAACACTCAACTACAACAACTCTTCCTCTTCTCTAAAGCAGCCCAACATGGCCTCGCCCCCTTTGTTGTGTGTTCTAAGGGGCGGGGTTTATGTAAATATTAGGGTTAGTGATGTCACTAACCCGGGAAGAAGCTTGTTTTAGTCCCGACCAGCTGTTTGTTTTAGTCCTTAAAAAGCGATTTCTGTTAAAGAAAATATCTCCTTTAGCATTGAACTTTGAGTGTCGTAACTTTGCAGATGTTGTTTATGCTCAAACAGCAACACACTAACTAAAGTTGAAAAAGTGAAATCATAATCAACCATCCTTTTAAAACAAGATAACTGTATAATTTGTATGCCAAAATAACATAAGATAAAGGTCTTATTGTCAGAGAAATCAAACAAAATTTAATGAGGTTTATGCATAAAACAAGAACTGTTTTTTAGTATAAACCTCTTAGTTACCAGCCCAGATCTTGAACTAATAATTTGTTGTAGCATTAGACATTTTCCCACAGGAAAACCACACCACAAAGCCACTCATTTGACAATTTATATGGAGTAAATGCACAAAAAGCACCATTCGCGCGTAACGCTCAATTCGCGCGAATGAGGCGAATTCGCGTCTTCCGCGCCGCGCTAAACGCCTCATTCGCGCCGCAAGACCTCCAGACGCGCTTAACATTGAAATCATTCGCGCCAGATGCTCTATTCGCGTTTGGTGTGAACACAGCATAAGGCCTCTTATTGTATTTGTACTTAATTTTTGGTCATTAATAATCTTAGAAATCCTCCATCTTGATTTATTTCTCGAATGGAAACCATCTCTCTACAACATCAATACATTTAAGATGTCAGATATACAGAGAGAACAATCTAAAATGTTAAGTTTGTTGAGTAGTACACAACATTTATGTGAGTAAGGCAGCCTGATACAAGCAACAAGTAATTTTCCTCTAACCAGCAGGACAAAAAAATGGCAAGAGGAGCAGTTTAACCCTAGGAACTGGAAATGGCTCATTACTGCAGTGCAACTTTGATTGTACCATTGATTCCATGTGGTGCCAGTCACTGAAGATCTGACGATGTTTCTCTTTTGCTCTCTCTCCAGGAATTGATTTCAAAATCAGAACTGTCGAGCTGAACGGCAAGAAAATCAAGCTTCAGATATGGTGAGCTGTTTGTCATTAATATGCAGCGCTAAGTTGTGTTTTATATATCCTGTTATGTCATCATTTACACTTCGTCTTTAGAGATATTTAAAGCTGTGTAAAGAGATATTCACATTCTAAACAGACTTTTGAATATAGAGAACAGTTTCTGCACTTAATTCGAGTTTTGTTGCTTTTAAACATTATACCAGTTAGCTTTGAGGCTATTATGCTAAAAGGCCATTTTATTCATCTTGCACACAAATATTCAAATTTTTGTTCAATAAAATGCTTTCTAGAATGAAAATACACTTGTGGGAAAAGAAGTACACTTTAGCATATTTTAAAAATGAGTACTTTTTACAAAATAATATACTTTAAAACAATATTCTACTATTCTACTCGATTTCAGACACTCAATTGCATGTTATTATATGCATTATAGTTTATATTAAATTCATTTAGTTGAACTTAAGACTGCTTTTTTGACCCACAGGTCAAAAGTACTCAAGAACATCTTTATATGTAATTTCATAATTATGCCGTTTTTGAAATATGGTTAAAGTGTACTGCTGAATGTATTAAAATAAACTATAATGTAATTTCTATTGAAACTTTTGTCATGTATTGAAATATATTTGTAATTTCACATTTGTAATAATGAAGCTGCGTTTTAGTACATTTAAAAATGTTTACTTCTGTAAAATACAACAAAATAATTTAAAATGTACTTTAAAGTAACTTTTAATTTAACATTATTACAAAGTGCACTTTTTGAAAAGTGTAAATAAGTGTGTTTCATTAATATCATATTATCTGCAAGTATATTATCTTTTAAAAACATACTTTTAAGATTTGCAGTACACTAAAAGTGCACATTCAATACAATGAAGTGTACTTTCTTTTAATTAACTAACTAACTAGAAATAGCAAGTAGCTAATGATGGTTTGTTATGTTTTGGTTGCATTAACGCTTTATACATTTGTACTTTTTCTGCCCTAAAAATGTGTAAGCCCTTCAAACTTCTTTCTTTCAAAACAGAAGAGGATTCGGTTAAAGAAACCAGTTCATGAGCTAGCAATATGCTAGTTAATATCTAAGCACTATTAGAAGGTTTTTGGGATCTTTAAGTGCTGATATTTATAATAGTCCTTGACTGTCCTTGAGAAGTAAGAAGGAAATGACATCACACTGTGGCTATTCTTCCTGTTAACAGTCATAATGCTCCAGCAGACTAATGAAGGATGAGACATGCAGACAATAGTGTCATGAACATCCGTGCCTCTCCCTCTACAGGGTTTACTGCACATTCTACAGGATGTTTATAATAAAATCTGGGAAAGAATGGGGTGGGATTCACAGTAAATGAATGTGAAGTGTTGAGGTTCAGCGAGGTGACAAAGGACGGAAGGAACGAGGTGAGGATGCGTATTTGCGTGTGACTGTCTGGTTGTTTTACAGGGACACGGCTGGGCAGGAAAGATTTAGGACGATCACCACGGCGTATTATAGAGGCGCTATGGTAAGATACTACTGGCTATTACACTGTGAAAAAATATTTTCTTACTCAGTGTTTTTGTCTTGTTTTCCATTACAAATATCTAAAATTCTTAAATCTTGAAGTAAAATTACTTGAGATATTTTCTTATTTTCTGGAAAAAAAAAAGAAGTCAAAATTATGTGAATTTATGTATGAAAAATAACTTGCAATGGAGTCAGAAAAATAAAATCACTTAATTTTGATCTAGTTTTTAGTATACAAGGGTGTGTTCACACTTGTAGTTCGGTTCTCTTGGTTCTTTTGGTCCGGGCTAAAGCCTCGTTCAGACTGTTCGTCCAAATCCGATTTTTGTGCATATCTGATTGAAATCCGATCAGATTTAGCAAGTGTAAACCGCAAAAAAATCACATGAAATGTGATTTGTACAAATCCGTTTCGAGCTACATTGAAATGTGGTTTGAAATCCTATTCAAATCGCATTTCTGGAAATCCGTTTCAGTCTGACTGCTCTGATCGGATTTTGCATGGTTTAAGTGACTTTCTCACACCACATAAAAAGTAAATGTCAGACGTTGTTATAGGAAACATGCTAAAAAATTCACTGCAGAAACAAGGTTGTGTTGTTGCAAAGTTCCGGACGAGCAGAAAATGACAATGATAATGACAAATTGGACTGCCAGTGTGAACGCAGCCTAAAGACCCCGATATACTTCAAATGAAGTTCTTTTTCGTTCTTCTTTTAGGGGTAAAACGAAGTTCGAAATGCATGACCAGCGATATACTGTAAACCAGTGGTCGCGATTGACCGGTCGATCTTTATCACTGTTCCAGTAGCTCGCGAAAATAACAGAAATACAAAAATAGCCTACATTACATTTCTCCAGTCTTTGTACTGTATTTATTTTTCTGTTATTTTCGGGAGCTACTGGGACAGTGATAAAGGTAAATAGCCCACATTATGTCTGAGTCTGTAAACGGCCGTTAACAAGAGGCCAGAGACGCTGAAGACGGACGCGAAGAGGAGAAAATTCTGTAGCAGGCAGAGCAGATCACTGTTCACGATGCTCGAACTATAGGAAGGAAATATAAATATTGAATTAGGGGTGAAGGGTTATATGAATGCATCTCTAAAAGGAATTACTGTCTTCAGAAAAATTTCAATGGCAACGGCATTTTATTTTCATCTTACCTCCTAATAAAGTAGCTAATTATTAGTGCAGTTCAGCTTTGTTTACAGCGGTAACCAAGGAAACGCTGTGTCACTGTTGCTCCATAAGCGCCACCTGCTGTCAGAAAGTGAATTTGCGTTTCATTCAGCCTGCTGTTTTTGTTTCAAGCTTTTTTGTGTGTAGCATATAATTTCACAAAGATAAAGTCAGACCGTTCAGATCTTGGGCTTAAAAAGGTTGGTGACCACTGCTGTAAACGAACATCTGACGCCGCCCACACTGTTGTGAGCGACGTTTAGATGAATATGTAAATATGTGCCATGCGCTTTCTTCTCAGTAACAAAATAAACACAACAAAAATGAGAAAACAGCAAAAAATTTTTTATAGAAAGCATAAGAAAAGCGTCTGATCACAACAACATGAGTATGTTAGCACGAGCTCTGCATAGTAGTCCAGTCACGTCACGTCTTCATATAGCACTTTATTCAATAGATTGCTTAAAATCAAGCAGCTTTACAGTATCAAACATGAAAAACAGTGTCAGTGCCTCATTTTCTCAGAAGCACAACTTGATTTTGTACTATAAATCGGTGTGTTCATGTTTTCATGATTTGACCTCAACGAACTCAAACACACAAAATGAGTCAGAGAAGTGAAGGCGGAGCCTCAGCACACACCTTCTCTTACGTTATCGTCACGGACCAATGGTAGTTCAAAGGTGTTTTGCAGCTGGAGCGAACTTTTCCTGAAAGTTCACTTTGGCAAGCCGTTTCGAACTTCCAAAAAGAACACAAAACGAACTTCGTTTTGGCCTGATTTTGTTGGAAATGGCGTCACATCAGTTCGTTCTTTGATTTCGTTTGAAGTATATCAGGGCCTTAAGGGTGCATTCACACTGGCGAAACGAGGCATGGTTCGCTTGAAAAATTATTAATGTGAAAGCTGTCATACAGATCGGGGAGCACACCGGGGTACCGAACCCGAGATTACCTGTAGGAGGTGGTCTGAGTTCGGTTGCGCTGGAACTGTGGTGCAATTTACATAAATGTCAAAGCAACTCAGACTCAAATACACACTTGTTCAAGAAGTAAAGTAATCTGCGCATGCTTTTTAGATGATGACCAGTAGTGTTGTCAAAAGTACCGACTTCAGTACCAAGTCAGTACTGAAATTTAAAAAATGTGACAATACCAACATTTCCACCTAGCATTTTTAAACACTTGTGATCGGCCATTTTGTTCATGCGCTCAACAGATTTGTCTGTGATTGGCTACAATAATCAACACTTCAAAACATGTTGTAAATAGACATCTTTTACGCTCTTCACCGAGCGTTTACACAGATACACATGGGAGCGTTAGACATATCTGTTGAGTGTGTGAACACAATGGCCAATCAGAGGTGTTTAAGAATCCACTTAGATGATAGTGGTGATGATTGAGTGTACAGAAACTATTTAGCATTCAGTTTCATTGTGCAGAGCGAGTGGAATTAAAGAGGCAAAGGAATGATTCACAATCGGCTTTCTCCTCAAAGCAGTCTTTCTTCAAGCAGCAGAAAGCTGCCTTCATGCAACGTACATATAGTAAACCCAAGTGTTGCTCCCTCTGCTGCATATAATAGCACAAAAAAAAAAAAAAGACATGATGTGATGACCTAAGTTGAACGCAAATGCACCAGGGTTCAACAGAATCAAGCTGAATCATACCCCCTTTCCACCAGCACGAACCGGGTGCTAGTTCAGATCTAGTGCTAGTGCCAGTTCGGAGTTGGTTCAACTGAAGAGCCTTCTAAGAACCGGTTTGCCTTTCCAAAGGCTAGAGAGCAGCACAGAGCCAGGTCTTACGTCACTGTATACGTCTCATATTTCACAGCAAAGCTAGCGCTGCAGCGCCAAACACACCAAGCTTGTTCGAGATGCATTGGCTTCTCGCATAGCGATCGGCGCATGACATCAGAGCTCCGCGAGAACGATCCAAAAGCACAAGGAGTCATATGCTCTACAAACGCTCCCATGGATCCACGGCACCCGCCGAATCGGTCCGCGCTGCTCTGATGCATCTCGAACAAGCTTTCTATCAACAATCGCGGATGTTTCACTCTTGTTGATGCTCATGGCTTTGCGAACCCACATCGGCATCCAAACCCGGCTTGGTGGTCACAAGTTTCTTGTTGGTCACGGTAACCCCGCCCCTAGCCCCTGATGCAAGCGGTTCTTACTTTTAGCCCAGCAATGTTTTGGTGCTACTTAAGAAACCACTTCCTGGTTCGGAGCTAACAAATAACTGATTTGAAACTAGGCTCTGGCTCCGAACCAGCACTCAAACTGCCTTGGTTGAAAAGGGGTATCAGACTTGGACCACAGCAAACATGCCCTGTGTGAAACCCCCATAAGAAAACGATACATTTAGTCCTGGTTCAGAACAAAACAAGGGCTTTTATAATGTATATTTTGCGATGGAACTTATTAAACATCTAAAACAATGCTGTGTGCTTGGCTAATTGCACTTGTTGTATGTGTGCACATATGATGGTATATTTTTACCAGCTGAAAACTCGTGAAGAGCTTATAAAATGTGTAAAGGAGTCAAAACAGCACCTGTTGCACACAAACGAAGATCTGCAAGGAGACGTGGTTCTGACGCCTGTACCAATTATAATGGGCAACTTAGCTTCTATGACGAGAAAAAACAGGTAGCTTCAGCATTCTGTCCTTTTTTGGGTCGCATCTTGTGACATCACATCCTGTTTTTGGTTCATCCTGGTTTTTAGATATCTTTGGTCTGTGCTGCATTCGTATTTCAGTTGAACCACACCAGAGTTTGTCTTGAAGCAGACCCAGACACCCTGAAAATGTCTTGATCTTGATCCACTTGTTTGATGCGCACCAGGATTCGGATAGTAGATCAATTGTACCAGATGGTTTTTTTAGGGTGTGTTCACACTTGGCAGGTCTGGTTCGATTAAAACGAACTCTGGTGCGATTGCTCTGTTAGTGCGGTTCATTTGAATAAGTGTGAACGCTACCATCCAAACCCTGGTGTGCACCAAACAAGTGGATCAAGATCCACATTTTCAGAGAGTCTGAGTCTTAATAATAATAATAAAAAAACAAAGATATGACATCCAAAGTATGTAAGGTAGCACAACTAGATCACTTTTATTGAATCCTTTTTATTGAAGTGTCAAAATGTCATTCGGTTTAACCGTCCAAATGCCAATACAGCCATTTCATTTGTGATTAAAATATCTTAAAATGTAATAAATGTAGATATTTTTTTATTCTGGCATGATTTTATCAGCATAGTGCAAAATGGTATTAAAGTTGTGTGTAGAAGTCGTTGCTTTATTATGAGAAAGAATGTCCCAGACAAATGAATTTCATTGATGTCATTCGGAGTAACCGATATAAAGAGACCATTTTGGATCAAGTCATGCGGTCAGTATCATATGACAGGATGTGACATCATAACTATTTGAAAAATTCATGTTTTCACTTGCTCATGTCCTGAAACATCAGGTCATTCGGTACAACCGCTATAAAATATGGAAAATGTTTTTGCTAGCTAGTTAGATTTCAGTCTGTTAGTTAGCATTGTTTGAAAATATCGTCATTCAGTATAACCAAAATTTTGGTTAAACCGAATGACTTTTTTGGCGACAAATTTTGTCCATCTTGAAAAAAATGACAAAAGCAGTGTTAATTGATTATAAAAACCGCATAATCTCATTGTTAACACTTAATAAAACTTCAACATTAATTAAATCTCCATTAGGTTTATTTACACTTTTAAAAACCTTATTTGTCAATGACCGCTATACATACAGTTTGCTGTGTACTGAGATATATATATATATATATATATATATATATATATATATGTATGTATATATTTATATATATATATATATATATGTATATATGTATATATATATATATATATATATATATATATATATATATATATATATATATATATATATATATATATATGTATGTATATATGTATATATATATATATGTATGTATATATGTATATATATATATATATATGTATGTATATATGTATATATATATATATATATGTATGTATATATGTATATATATATATATGTATGTATATATGTATATATATATATATATATATGTATGTATATATGTATATATATATATATATGTATGTATATATGTATATATATATATATGTATGTATATATGTATATATATATATATATATGTATGTATATATGTATATATATATATATATATGTATGTATATATGTATATATATATATATATATATGTATGTATATATGTATATATATATATATGTATATATATATATATATATATATATATATATATATATATGTATATATGTATATATATATATATATATGTATATATATATATGTATATATGTATATATATATATATATATATATATATGTATATATATATATATATATATGTATGTATATGTATATATATGTGTATATATATATATATATATATATATATATATATATATATATGTGTATATATGTATATATATGTATATATGTATATATATGTATGTATATGTATGTATATGTATATATATGTATATATGTGTATATATGTAAGTGTTGATTGTTGAAGATGGATGTTTCATATTTCTGCTTGCTTTGTTTTCAGGGCATTATGTTGGTATATGACATCACCAGCGAAAAGTCATTTGAGAACATTAAAAACTGGATCCGCAACATTGAGGAGGTAACTGAAAATCGAGATCTATAGATTTTGTTTGTTGTGTTTTCATTTATTTGACACATTTGTTAACAAATCACATTTCTTTTGGCTGTACTTTTCAGCATGCATCATCTGACGTAGAGAAGATGATCCTCGGCAACAAATGTGACATGAACGACAGGAGACAGGTGTCCAAAGAAAGAGGAGAGAAAGTGAGATCTCTCACATCTTACAAGTTTTTACAGTATTCCACACAAATAGATATAATAAAGCTAATAATTTACAAGGAATAATATAAATAATGATTCCATTTTATTTGAAAATGTCATTTTTGTAACATTTTTGTATTATTTTGAATGAGATATATAGTATTTTGAGCGATACAGGATGTATTTTTAATTTAATCATTTAATGACTGTGTTGTCATTTTTTAACATTTTGTTTTCTAGCTGGCAATTGATTACGGTATCAAGTTTTTGGAAACAAGTGCAAAAACCAGTGTAAATGTCGAAGAGGCCTTTTTCACGCTTGCCAGAGACATTATGGCTCGACTCAACAGAAAAATGGTGAGTGTTTTTTTGTAAAACAAAACAAGTGCATTATACTGGATATCATTTATGATTGTATTATGGTTATTTTAAAAATATATTATTTGCTTAATAATTTATTTTTTATAGGTTTCACAAACTTTTTTTAAAATGTCTTTTTGTTGACTAGAATGATGGTGGTCAAGCAGACGGTGGGGGGCCGGTGAAGATTTCCGAGAAGCGCTCCAAAAAGCACAGCATCTTTAAGTGTGTTCTGCTGTAACTCATTTGCGGCGTGTGGATACGTTCACTTGCTGTGTCTCTTCGGCAGCCAGAAATGCTCAGCTGGTAAAACATATCACATGAGCCCCTGCAAAAGAGCTGGACCATCAGGCTCAAGAACAGATGAAGGTTCGTGTCTCCAAGCCCTTAAATTCAAGATGGAACAGAGGAATGATGCAGTTTTGAGAGATTTACTTGGTTCACTCTGTGGTAGAGTCATAATAGGAAATGTTTGCTTTGTTGTGTGGTGATAATCGTGATGATTGTGTCAAAAGATAATGGATCAAATATGAATGGTTTTGCTTTGATATGTTTTTGTGTAATATTATGTATGGACACATTTGCTTGAAACATTTGCTGCTGAAAGCTTAGATGTATCACATACAATATTTATGAATTAGTCAGTGAGTCTGTTTTGTTGTAATATGTTCCTGAGTGTCTTGTATACAGCATATACACTGTTCTTGCACTGGTTCAAAAATTTTAATTGAGAAGATCTGTAAAAATGCAATTTTTGGAACACTAGTGGGTTAAAAAAGCACTTTACATGTGTTTTCGATGAGCTCTCCTCACAGGCACATGTCCATGTATAGCACAGACGGACATCAATCCACCCACTGGAAGGTTGCAAAGATAGAACATGATGGCTTTAGAGCATGATGGGTAAAGGAACATCTTCAGGTCGGGTATCAAAGGGAACACATCTTACTTGGCAAAATCACAGTCACCCATAGTAAATGAGTGTTTGACACAGCCAGTCAAATCCGAGAACCGTCAGTATTAAGGGAATAAGAGAAATTGTGCCTGTGTTGTAGATCCTTAGCTTTAGGGTTATAAGTATAGGGCTTCAGTCCAGCACTGATTTGTGAAAATTATGTGACTTTTGTTTTTGAATATGAAGATGATCATTAATTATTTAATTAGCATTTAAAATTAATGTTTTATTTGAAAAAGACAGGCGCCTTCGCCATTTGAAAGCAAGTTTAGAAACTAGGGTCCTTGTGTCAATGCTACAGTATAATGTTTTGTAACATGAAAGTCACTGATGCATGTTTATGTAAATCCATTAATAGAAACTGAGCTTTTTTGTATTTCAATATGATATCACCTTTTTAGCTCTTTGTCATTTTTTGATTGAAAATGTCCAGTGCATAATGAATATATATATATATATATATATATATATATATATATATATATATATATATATATATATATATATATATATATAAATATTGTACAAGCAACTTTTATTTACTGTTTACATTTTTTTCACCATAGGCTCTTAAAAGAAACATACAGTTGCCAAAAAGTGGTATTATGTGCTTTTCATGCTTGTACTGTGTAAGTTGTTTTAGTCAAAGGATCCAGGGTGAATTCAACTGGTCAAATCAGCACTTTTGTTTTCAAATATGTGAGACATTTTGGTCTCCTATTGAAACTGCACTAAAGGCTGTGTCAGAAGTAGTACAGATTACAGCAATAAAATGTCCCCATTTGGGAATTCTCTCTTCCGACTATTTGTGCTGATATTAGGGACCTTAATGCCTTGGATCTGAGTTTATTAATCTGATTTGGACAAATACTGCCGAAGAATGTTTTGATGATCATCATTTTACTTCAACAAATGTAGCATATATCATGACCACTGATATTCAGATGGGACCATTGTTATGCATGTATTTTCTTTCATATTTGTGACTGTATGATTGACTTTTTTTTTTTTAAGAGACATATAACGCAACCTGTTACCTGAAAAGCTAATATGCTCGTTTAAACATGTTAAAACCTTAACAAAGAAAATGTGAACAAGAATTTGAAGTGTGTTTTTATTAATTGTAGATTTTTATACTACATATAACCAAAGTAAATACTGTATAAACATATCTTCATACTTCTCATCTTATTTTTTTCACATAGTTTAGTCTTCTTTTTGTCAGCAATTCATCATCCAGAACAGTAGATGGTGCTATTAGACAGTCTTATCGCAACAATAAACAGATTACTGCTCCTATACAACCTGCTAACTTCAAACATTTTGCATTGAGGTAGACTCATTTTGTCTTTTGACTTGTTCAGTTTGCATAGCCTTACTTTTTTGCCCACAAATTGTCATTATACTGTATAATACTGTTACTAATACTGTATACCAATCCAAAAACACCTAAACCATAACACATAAATGGCATAATGAGGACCAGAGCAGTGAGCAAGGTTACCTAATGTATTTTATACCTTAAATATATATATATATAATGATGGAAATTGCAAGCACACAATTAATGAACAGTTGATGATATGGTTTCAAAGATCTACTACTCCGTTAACTTGATCATGACACCTGAGTACATACTGCTAATGTAAGTATCTAGTGTTACAGGTGCATAAGGAATTTAATGTGTGTATCATTCTTATCTGAGGAATGTATCTTCTTATTGGACTCCTTCTAGAGCAGGCATGGACAAACTCGGTACTGCCCTGCAGAGTTTAGTTCCAACCCTGATTAAACTCACCTGCCTGTAGCATTTTAGTAATCCTGAAGGAATTGATTAGCTGGTTCAAGTGTGTTTGATTAGGGTTGGAGCTAAACTCTGGCTGAATCCCAAATGACATACTTCTATGCACTTTCGGTCTTGTGGACTTATAATGGCTGCTGCATGCCCGTTAAGTCCATAAGGCCGTAGGGTGTCCCATTCATCATTTTAGGTTTCAGAAGGGTGCTCGCCCCCTTTGTGGCCGCTATGCGCCCTCGATGTGCACTTAAGCTGAGCCCACAAGTCTGCGAGCTACATAGAGGACTTTACCCGGCAGTCAAATCGGCATTACATCATGAAAGTGCGGACTCAGAGGAAGACCATGAGGATTTAGGGTGCCATTTTTTGATTCAGTCTCTGTAGGGCAGTGGCCCTCCAGGACGGAGTTTGCTCAGGCCTGTTCTAGAGTGTTCCCTTTTCGTATGGCTATGACTCGTCTGAAGGTACATCATCTGTTGTCTTCTGTGCTGATTTCTCTGGATCATCAGAAGTGTCTCCATAGGCTCCAGCAAGGTCTCTTTCACTGCTCGATCCATGGGCTCTTTTCAAACTGTTTCCTAAGGACGTGCAAGGTTTTGTGGACCAGCTCTTTGATCTTCCAGGGAGGAACATTGTGTCTTCTGGCAGAAGCAGTTGGCTACCATCAGCTTGCACTTCAGAATCACAGTAACCTGCACCTGTAGTTATTTCCTTTATTTGCTCTCCATCTTGTTTCTCTGAACCTTTTTCCTTTCCCAGACTTCCTTCAGAATCATCTGGATCCTTTCCCATCTCCTGCTGAGTATCTTCCAGGTGCTGGTCTACATCACCCCTTTCTTCCCGGTTTACCTGATCTACATCTAGTAATGCCTCTTTACCAGTTGCCCCTGCTGAGTGAAGCTCGCCACCCTTTGTCATCCCATCGTCTATTGTCAGCTGAACACTTTCGTGAGTCATTGATCCCTCTGAACTGTCTAGTGTCTTCTCTCCATCTTGCATTCCCATCTCCTCTTTACTGTGTCTAGAAGAAACTCTCAGCCTCTGTTGCTCAGGCTGGTCAGAATGTTGCTCTACCTTGAAACTGTTGCTAAACTTGTCAATCTGGTCTACTAATGGTCTTACCATTGATACCTTTGGCATCTGACCAAAAAGACTAGGATGTACCTTATACTCATAACTAGCACTCCAACGTCTTGTAGCTGGAGACCCATCCATTCCTTCCCCTTCTTGATTTGCTTCCTTTCCACTTGCTTGATCAAATGATATTGTGCTCCTATATCTTCGTACACTGGACGGGGATGTGCTTTGTATTTCTGTGGGATAATATTTGAAAGCTTTCACCTTTTCTAGAGGGTAGGAGGTAGTTGCCTGCAGTTTCACTCTCTCAGTCATGAAGGCTTCTTTCTGTGTGGCACCATCCGAAGTAGTCTGGTTGTCAGGAACTGAAGATTTTGGTGATTCTGGCTTTGTCCCATCAGCCTCAACACCCTTCTCACAAGGGAAGATTCGGATGTCCACACATGAGCCAAGGCGTCTTTTTACCCCTGGAACATCTACCTCTAGATTCTGGCCATATTCCTTTGTGTTGAGGTTTGTAGTGCTTATTGTTTTACTCAGATCTGCCTCTTTTTCCTCGGGTGGACGCTCATCAACACCCAGGTAATAGCGGTAGAGGCTGTACCCATCAGCACTATTGATGCTACTGTGACGCTGGAGAGAAGATGGGTCACAAATAGAGGAGGCAGATGAGCGTGTGCGGGTCAATTCAGAGTGGTCGATTCCCACCAGTCTTTCTAAGGCATTCACCATTCTGCCATTAATGTCTTCTAGCTGGGCCAAACGAAGGTCCACTGTCTGAAGGGAGGCCTTCATTGTGTTCTCCCTCTCATTCACCTCTTCAAGGCGCATGGACATGTTCTCTACCCTGAGCAGGAAAAGGAAGATAATGTATATGGGATGATTACATAAATACAAAGTTTGCAAACTGGGATTTAAGAGGTTTACCCATATTAGTGTATTTTTATCATGACAACACTTGGAAGATTTTAGCATGGTAATGGATATGACAATGTTAATGTATTTTGTCTTGGTGGAATAGATCTGCTACGCTGCTGTTGATTTTTGCTGCTGCTGCAGAACAAGTACAGGAACTTACTACTGCCAGTACATATGCCGATACACTGCTGTGAGTATGTAAGACATACTGCTGCTGCACAAATTGCATATCTCAGTTACCCATAGCAGATCTATACAGGTGGAGCTGGGGAAGGTGGAGGGTTTTAGATAAACTTTGAAAGTGCACTTAAACTTCTAAAGTGAGTGATAACCAGCCATTTAAATGTTGAGCAGCAAGCTTATTGGCTGCAGATGCAACATGAACCAGTCAGCTTATGCCAAGTAGTTAACGTGTTAAATATCATCAGCATACATTAAGGACCCATCAGTCTGCACCATCTAGAGCAGTCATTCCCAAAGGCGGGGTCCCGACCCACAAGTGGGTCGCGGGAGATTTTGTATGGGTCGCCAAGTCGAGCACTATTTTTCAGTGTGCTTGTAACACAGTTCGTAGATACGGGAAGAAGGAGGCGGGAACCGGCGAACGTTCAACATAACTTTAATACCAAAATAAACAAAGAACAAAACGAAAGTAATTCCGGCAGACCCTCGCGGACATCTGCCGGCCACACAAACATAATAAAACATAACGTTAAGTCCAGGCCTGGCCCTCTCTCATCCTTCACTGTAGTCGCTCCTCCTTTTATGCTCCCGGAGCTCCTCCGTGAGGGACTCAAGGCCGGTGCACTTCCCAGGTGAAGCTCATTAACACTCGCACCGTTCCCTCACGGCTCTCGCCCGCTATATGTGTAGTTCAAGAATTAACCGCACAAGGGAGATCATCGTTTTCTTCCGTTTATTTATTTATTTATTTTTTTGTTCTTTAGCTGCGCTCTGCACTCGGCAACCAGCCATAAAAATGGATGCTTAGCTAATTAAGAAGAAAAAAACAGCTAAAGACCAGGCTAACACTGCCAACAGCCAAAATACCGTCCCCGAGGGAGGCCAGCTTGACACTGTAATGATGAGAATATGAAAACAATGAGATGCCCTGTCAACTCTTCCTTTCTCATTTCACCTCTGCATTTTACTTTTTGTCAACAACAGGTAAATAAAAAATAATTATGCTTTGTCAAATATCTGTATCTCTTTTAAATAGTTAAGTGGAAGCTTAACTGACCTTAAAAATGGTCATACATATTTTGTTAATACATAAATTCTCTTTGTGATATATGAACTATATGGGCCTAATGTTTATTGGGTCACAAGAATTTATCGAATTTAAAATGTGGGTCCCCAGAAAAAAAGTTTGGGAAACACTGATCTAGAGTTTCATGACAGAACTAGGCATTTAATTTACCTTTCATTTGTAACCCTGATACGCTCATCATTTGAAGACAGTTGCTCGTCTTCTCTCTCCCTGAAATATTCCTCCACACATTGCTCCTCAAACTCATACAGCATCTTCAGCTCCTCCGGGGTGAGAATAAGCTCTTTATGAGGAAAACATAGAATACAAACAAATATTTATCTCATGTTCAGTTCGAATTTATTACTTGCTTGACCACATGCATCTTGATAATTTGGTCTAATTATTTTATGAAACTCACTTAATCCTTTATCCTTCTCATCCAGTTCTCCCTCCTTTTTCTTGTTACAGCGGCAGCAGAGTTTGCGGAATATGATGTAGAGGTGGCTAAAGATAATGAGTGGTGGAGGTAGCACAGGCCTGTCATGGAAGGTCATGATGAGCTGATATCTCTGGAACTTCCACACTTGGTTGGAGATGGACTTAACCTCAAAGAACGTGTTGCTTTATTGGGAGGAAACACATAACAACTAGCAAATCAACACCATTGAACTGTTACTAGAGATACACCAATGAAGACATTTTGGTAAAGACCAATAGCCACAACTTATTATGTTGCAACCGATCCAACGCTGTTTGTTTTTACATGCAAATAAGTCATCAAAACATTATAATGGTAGCATTCTTACTTGAAGACAGCAATGAGCAAGTTCACAAGCAGGATGTTGGCCACTAACAAATAACAGGCCATGATGGCTGGAGTCAGCCATGCTCCAGGGATGCAGGGTGGAAGCTTTTTCCCATCCTCATCATATAAATTGTCTCCACAGGGGGCTGTTTAGAAAAAGCTTTCTTGTTACATTAAAGTACCAGCGATGAATTTGTTCTGCATTCACAACAATTTCAATGCCATTATACCATTAGTAGGGTTATTTTTCATGAAAACAGTGTTTATCATTGTGTCAAATGTTCATCATTGTGCTTACGATTTATTTCCATTGCGTAAACTTCACCACATTCCAGAAGGGCAAAATAGAGATGAACAAGTCAGTTAGTGCAATTGGAAACCAGAATCAACAAAGTGTACAACAAGAATTAATCAAACCCAATATCAATTAAGAGACAGGCAGGATAATTAACTAGAAACTGCTGCAATGTGTATGGCAGAGTACAGCCTGAAATACTTTTTACAAGACTGAATACTCTAAACATTTCTAACTCAACAAAAAAGCTACTAAGCATTAAGTTATAGGGGAAACCGCAACAAACAAAAGAATCACAGAGGTAATGGAGATATTAATGAGGTATTATAAAGGTGGATCAGACTGTTAAAGGACACCTATCTACCCTGGAGGCAGGAAACAAAATCTTACTATAAATTCTAGTCTTACGGTCTATCGAATCTGCAAACACCTCTCCATAAATCATCCAATAAGGCATGTAGAAGATGTTGCGAGCCAAGCGCCACGTGGGCTCCTCATCTGGGTGGAGGATGGCCTGTCGTGCCACACCGAAACTCATCAGGACCACCAACATGATCACCACAAAATACAGCATGTCAATCATCTGCAAGACAGGCGGCCACTTATTCAAGTTAAAAAGTCATATAGTTGAGAATCAAGTGTACAAGGTCTGAAAGTATAATAACTTTAGTACAATAAATTGCATTACCATTTTCCCTATCATCATGACATAGGGTCCTAGGTACTTGTTGACTCCAAATATGTCCAGTACACGGATATACCAAAAGATAATGCCCACGCAGTAGATCACACGACCATAGCCCATGTAGGGTTCATTTTGAAGCCTTAGTAGTAGCCCGAGCAAGAAAGTGGAGATGGCCACCAGATCTGTGATGTTCCAGTACTCCTCCAACCACACGTTTATCTTTTGCTTGAGCTTGCCTGGTTCAGACATCAAGATCTGGAAGAGAGAGTACCAGAAATAGGCTACAAACTGATTCTTTACTATTGGGTTTGAGTTGATTTAGCTGTTTTTGCATTGATTTCTAGAGCTGTGGCTGTCTTTACCTGTCTGACTTTCTCTAGCCCCAAAGTGATGATGTATGAAATGACGATCCACTCTTGTAAACATGGCCAACGCTCCATCTTCACCAGTACTACGTAATTGTACAGCATGAGATAGCCAAGGTAGGCAATCTGCCCAATGCAAGCCAATTTTGCATTTCAGGGAAAAAAACAAAATCGATAATAATATATCAAAAATATACAAAATGTATATTATTTTATTGCATTAAATATAAACATTATTTTACAAAATAAAATAATATATTATAAAAGATGCTGGGATAGGCTTCCTTGCAACCCTACATAGAACAAGCAATTTGGAAAATGGATGGATGAATATTCTACTCACAGTATTGAACCAAAATTTGGTGAAAGGGGCATTGTAGAACTCATAGATTTTTGTCCCGATTGGAATCTGCCTCATTTTCTTATCGCCTTCCTCCTCGTCTCCTTTCTTAGAGGCTGCATCTGCATTGGCATCCTAGATATACATGAGGTGTTTTTAAAACATGTAGAATTCATAGAAACAGCAGCTTCATTAAAATCTAAAGCCCTTAAAATCATCCTGGATTTGTTTTAACTAGACCAAACATAAAATTAAGAAGCCGTTTGATGCTAGAGTTCCCTGTTTTTTCCCCCACAAGACTAACCATAATTATTTTCTGACTTTAGACTTTCTGATAGACTGTAAAATATCAGCACACTTTATATAACTAGAAGGAATGGTGCAGTTTACCCGGCCAGACTTATCATCATCCTTGGTCTTCCTGTCTTCTTTATCTGGAGTTACTTGATGAGACATGTCATCACCCAGACGGAAATCCAACAGCAGGATAAAAGGTGGGAAAACGAGGTTGAGTATCACCTGGAAGAGTTTTCAGAGACAGAAGCAAAAGGCATATCAAAATCAAGAAATAACTTACTACCAATTATAAATGTATATTATATTATATGTAAGGGATAATGTACAACCAGCCGGTTGTTTTTGCAGAATAAACCCTGACCGGGTGATCAGGACCCTGATGCAAAATGGAGAGGTCTTGCATCAGCCTGAAGTTGATTATTCTGCGATAAAAACCAGCTGGATGTACATTATCCTGCTTATTACACGGCTACTTGCCACATAAGTAAATCATTTGACATGAAATATTGATCTGAGTCTAAATATTTTATTGTCTCTTTAAACGCAAAGCATCTGCGGAGAGAGCAGTTGCTAGCAAGCAACAAGTTCAAACTAGATGGACATTTAAGAGATACGGTACAGGCATAACACATATTTATGGAAGAGGATTAGGGCCAAGCAATAATAAAAAAATAAAACCATTTTGAAATTAAATTTGTTAAATTTCAAGAAAAAAGTCGAGATACAATGTTGAGAATAAAGTCATTAAATTACGAGAAAAAAGTCCTTAAATTACGAGAACAAATTCATTAAATTATGAGAAAAATGGCGTTAAATTTCGAGAAAAAAGTCGAGATAAAATGTTGAGAATAAAGTCATTAAATTACGAGAAAAAAGTCCTTAAATTACGAGAACAAATTCGTTAAATTATGAGAAAAATGCTGTTAAATTTTGAGAAAAAAGTCGAGGTAAAATGTTGAGAATAAACTCGTTAAATTACGAAAAAAAAAACTCATTAAATTTCGAGAAAAAAGTCGAGATAAAATGTTGAGAATAAACTCATTAAATTATGACTTTATTCTCAACATTTAGACTTTTTTCTCGAAATTTAACGAGTTTTTAATCATAATTTAACAAATTTGTTCTCGTAATTTAAATAAACTTTTTTCCTGTAATTTAACAAGTTTATTCTCAACATTTTATCTCGACTTTTTCGCGAAATTTAACGACATTTTTCTCGTAATTTAATGAGTTTATTCTCAACATTTTATCTCGACTTTTTCGCGAAATTTAATGAGTTTTTTCTTGAAATTTAACAACTTTAATCTTGATATGGTTTTAATTTTTTATTATTGCTTGGCCCTAATCCTCTTTTTTACATATTACACAGCATTTCGCCACATAAATAATTATGGGTAATTATCTATAAGAGATATTGATCTGAGAATAAACCGATTTAACATTGTATCTGTTTGTTATCAAATAATCCATTACAGTATACAAAATAGTCGCAAAATGGCAGCAGCTGTGTTTGTATGAAACATAAAAGAGCGAGTCCGCGATACCGGATGACATAATTAAATAACTGTACACAAAATATTAATTTGACTGAGTTTTAATATTTTATTATCTCGCCAAACGCAAAACTTCCATGAGGAAATACCATTCCTAGCAAGCGTATAGCACTGCAGACTTCAGTTTCCCAGATGAGCCAGTGTTGTCTGTTTTTAGCGGTTGTTATCGGGGAAGAACATACAGAATCAAGTCCAGAATCAGAGCCGTGTAATAATTATATTATATTATGAAGAATGAAGAACTCATTTCATAACACATAACACATCTTGAAATGTCTCAAAGAAAATGCCTCACCTTCAGTCCTGGGTTTTTACCCATCCTTAAGCTGCCCATCCACATGTCAGTGAGGAGCATCTGACTGCAGGTGTGGGCTATGAAATCTCTGTGCTTGGCAGCCACTGCCAATTTCAGACAGGTGGAGTTACTCCAGTTCTTTAACTCATAAGTCAACAGTTTCATGGCTAGCTGTTCATCATGTTTGTAGGACTGATCCAGCAACTCATAGGCCAAGGTTCCAAACTCCCTGAAATTGCCAGAGGAGTAATTTTACAGTGTAGAAATACATTTTTTATTGCAGTATTTAAGTAAGAATTACAATTGTTTCGATCGACTTGGTAAAACAATATAGGAAAAAGTACACTTAGCATTTAACTTAGCATAGCATCTAGCAGTTGTACTTGCATGCCTATTGTAAACATAGTAGTGAACCTTACTTGAAAGGGACCTAACTCACTTGGAGTTGTTATCGAGGTCTTGCGATATGTCGTCCACCATCTCACTTTGAGACGACTCGTGAGCCATGGCTTTGAGGAGCTTACAGGCCACCAGAGCTTTAGCCATAGCCTCCTCACCCCTCTGCCACAGAAACAGAGCCATCTTCTGCCGTTTCATCAGCACTGCCCAGACCATCAGCTCGTGAAATGGGTAGTGGAAGCGACAGACCTCTGGGTCATCCACGTCAATGTCCTCTTCCTCTTCTTTTTTCTTCTTTTGCTTCTTCTTGCCCTTTGTCCTGGGTTCATCATCCTAATGAGTTGAGCAGGATATTTGCATTAATAGAGATACTGTGTGATCTGTCAAAGAATATCATTAAAAGAAGGTAAATATTTGAAGTGTACCTCCATTCCAAGCAGCTTCAAGGCTTTAGGCTACAAATAAAGGGATATTAAATTATTTAGACTATTTGTACATGCTTAAAACATTTACTAATTGATTAATCTCTACACCTCACCCTCTTCAGTCCATAAAGATTGTTGTAAAGAGCTCTGAAGTTTTTCCTTGTGTAGTTACAGCGATAGGCTCCGCCCATCAGGTACTCCACCACCAGTCCAATGTCAATCAATGTGATTTGGTAATCTGGTGGGAGATTCCCCTTTAAAATCAAAAGAACAAATGTTATTTCTCTTGAGATGTTCATCATGTTAAGTTTTATGAAATACATAATTCACAAAATCTTCTTCAGAAAACATAAGCAGCGGAGTTAATCAACCAGAATACAAAAGTAAAGTCAGAGAGCTTTACCTTTTTAACATCTCTTACTACAATATGTAGAGTGTTGGCAGGACCAAGTTTCTGAAAAAAACAAAACAAACACAAGCCAAGAGATTGCGTATGATTGAGTAATAATATTATGAGAAATATTAAAAAATATGACAGAAGGGCCTGTATTTTTTTTTTTTCCCAGTGGATTAATGAATTGCTCTTATCCTCTATTGTGCTTTCCTTGTGATAAGCTCCAAAATGATAATGGTTACGGTGCTTACAGTGTTGTATAACTCTTCTAATCGAGGGATGGTTAGAAAATGGTGAATGTTTACACCATTTTCTATCAGGAGCTTGACAAAATCCACTCTGTCCAGAACCAAAGCGTCCATCATGGCCTGCTCGAGGGAATTCACCTGAAGAGGGCGACAGTGAGAAAGAATTTGCAGTGGGGAAAATCTAGAGAGTGAGGAGCTACTGAAAAGCTAAGCATTACTGAAGCAGTAAACTTAAAAGCCAAGTACGTCATATATTTAAGATTATCTAGTTGTGAATTTTGGAAATGGTGGACTATAAACCCTTTTCCAAACGTCTCACTTAACATGGACCAGTGTTTACTACAGATAGTGTACAACAAAATAATAGCAAGACAATTTCTTTCTGTTTGTTAAGCAAGCTGCATGAATGGTGTATTCAATTAATGAACTAATGAGCCACTTCTATTTAGTGAATCAATAACCTACAGCACAACTGGTGTGATTCACAATCAAATGACTCTTATGATCAGGTTCTTTTAATGAAATGGTAACAAATACTCAAGAATTCTGGATTAAATCAGTCTGACAAAGTAAGTTTTGTTTACTCAATGTTTCATGAAGAAAACCAGCAAGACTTCATACATTATGTTATATTACATTATATTGTATTATATTTACAAAATGATGGTGCGGAAGGTCCACACTGTCTTACCCAGTTGAGTAGTTCTAACTTTCTGGGGTCAGTTTCCTCTGGTGGTTCTGGTTTGGCTTTGCCTTTTCCCTTTTTTCCTCTGACCTTTCCTTTGTTACGTTGAGTTGCTCCTTTCTGCCTTTCTTGAGATGGTGCTGCGCTGGTGGAGATGCTAGCAAGGGCACTCGCAGGCTATGAAAACACATTTTACAACTTAAGAAAAGTCTCTGGGAAATACATATTGATAAATATATTCATTGGTATATTTTGGAATGGCACATATTTCACTCACTGGTAGGTTGTGTCCATACACAAAGATTTGGTTGCGTGCTATGTCAACTCTATTCCAGGCCAGAGCCAAGCTCAGCTGATCTGGAGCTGATGCATTTGTTCCTGAATTACAATGAACACATTTGAGTTCATTTTTAACCATTACCAAATCTGTGGTGAAATTTTAAAAAGTCTGCATACTCACAATACCTTTCAGTAATGCAGTGAGGATAGCCATTTCAATGTCATCTTGTCCCTCAGCACCCATTCGAAAGACTGTTATCTACACATAACAAGTTAAATGGGGCAGCAAAACTAACACTTGACACTTTTTAAATACATTTATTTTGGGCAAGGATGTGAGCTCATTCACACTGTGGTGAAAATGAATGGAAAAGCTGTTTTCATGGATGAATGTTTGGCTTAATTTTATTAGCATTAGCAGGAAACTAGCAAAGGCAACTCTCTTATTCACACCCTGAATAACTACATAGCTAATTTCCCTCTCAAATTAAGTAATACTGCTTTCCTTGTTTAAGACGTCTGGTATTAAATGCAATTACCTCTGAGCTGCAGTCACATGTACGGTAATGTTAAATGTAATCACATTGGCATTGGATGAATGGCCCTATTCCAAGACATTCCTGAGTGTTAGCATGCATTGCTAATGAGAGACTTATGGTGGAGTCTGGGCAGTTAGATTAGTATCTCATGGCTGCATGAGTGGGGGGATGGGGTTGTGATGCCTTAACTTAAACACTTAACAAGAATGAAAAGTTAATTTCATGATAAACATCTCGGTTTAAGCAACCCATTTTTACACAAATGGCTTAGAGAAACATTAGCATGCTTGTTTTCATACTAGCATCAGCTAAGCTATCAGTATTCACTTTTAATGGTGTGCGTGAAAGTTGAATGTACATTTATGTCCCTATATAAATGTATTTATATGCATATGTAATATGCATTTATGTATGTATGTGGACATTTTTGCTCTTAAAATACATTAGCATCTCATTTTATGTAAAACACTGTTGTGGAAGGCCATTAGCTTATCTAATGCCAGACAACATGATGTGATATCACTGTAATAAATGGAGGAGATGTACAGTGTGGATTAGAGAGAAATGGATCCACCCTCCCTCCCCCCATCTGCTCATATGCAGGAACAGGGTGAATGAGCGTAGCTGGTAAGCAAGAACAGGTGGCACTACACTGATCCTAGTCCAGATGTATAGAGCTACAGATTATCTCCTGTCCTGAGGCAGTATTATTAAATACTTAATACATCACTTACCCTCAGTTAAAGCTGCAGCAGCACAAATATTACCATTAGCCAAGCTGCCAGAGTGCACTGGGTCACCCTGTAGGTGAATGTAATCTATAGGTAAGTAGCTGGTGATTGTGAAGTCTGTTCTAACTAATGGGGTCTTTTCTAGCAGATAATGCTGTAAATTGCATGCTTGCCATCTGTTAATCACAACAGTCTCATGTAAAGTGAAGGCACTAATTGCTCCTGATAAGAGCATCTGCTAAATGCTAAGGATGTGATGAGATATGTACCTACTACTAGGGAACGGATGTAGATGAATGCATGAGAGAGACACATGAATAAAGACACATGACAAAATGAATAATGAATGGAAATGTTTATTTATGAAATTTTGTACAAAATAGTCAAAAAATATTCAGCTGGTCTCTCAGCCTGGCCAAACTGGCCTTAAACTTGTTGGCCAAGCTGACAAGTGTTCATAACCCATCTAAAACCAGAAAACCTGACCTGACTGAGAGACCAACTAAGACCATCTTAGACTGGTTTAAACTTTTTTTTTTTTTTCTTAATTAAGAAAGAAAATGAACGTGGGTTTGTCTTAAAAGATGTTGGCCTACATTTGTTACATGATTTTACGTCACTTCAGATAACTTACCAACTCCCTCTTCTTCATGCATTCAATGACCATGAGCAGAATCTGCCCTGACTGCATTTTGTTGTAGTTAAAGGTTTTCTGGATGGTCACCAGCAGTTGCTCTTTTGCATCCTCATTTACCAGTCTGAAAATACAGTTTTGATAATGAACAGATTGGGCAACGATTCTCAGTGTTCCTATTAATGATGGGTCTGTACTAGAAATTTAAGGGTTAATGTGCAGGTAGCTGGTCATTATTGGAACATAAAACCCTACAGGGCAACCGGGACCCTTTCAGTGTGAAGCAAAAGGGGTCTGATCTTGATTGATCTATGCATCAAGTAAATAATTAATATAATTAATAAAAGTTAATACTTACCCTTCAATTTCAGAGTATTTGTGGGCAAAGGAAATGATATCAGAGGCTCGACCACTGCCATCACAAACCACTACGGGCACAGGTGGTTCCTCACGCAGGCTTTCCAGGACAATGGAGATGACATTGGGACCCCCTTCCACAATCAAACACACCACCGGTACACCCTGGCCCAATCCTAACACACATACACACACAAAAAGCAATTCACTTATCTAAATGTTTTGAATTGCTTTGTACAGGGATTGTGCACATATCAATATAATACTATTACAAAACATTAGCCTGAATGTTTGAGCCTTTTGGGTGTTTTGTGTTTTAAATCTTGTTTTCAATTACTCCAAATGCATGCACATTAAAAATCAAAAAGCCCTTTTGTGATTAACAAAAGGAGCGGTATTTAAAAGTGAAGTGGGGAGTACAATCATTTTAATTTGCCGCTCCCGGGTCTGATCCCAGATCAGCCGATGAAGATGTGAGTGGTGACAGCTGAGCCTCCCTTTGCTGTCCCTGCCTTATCACAAGTTCCAGGCATAGGATGACAAAGGGAAACCCACAGGTCACAGACGCCAATGCTTTGATCAAACCTGTAATGGCATGGAGCATATGTCCATTGGTCCCTGACCCCATCACCCCCATTACTAATAATCAGGATATATCTTGTGTCATTCAAACCCTTAGCAAGCTTTCAAATGTGCCCTCTTAGGAGATCAGAGGTACATTAAGCTAAAGCAGATAAGATTTGTTGATGCTACTGCACTTACGCGTGTTAATCTTCTGGAGTGAAATGTGTTTCTCCAACTGCCTGCGTAGTTTGACCTCCGCCCCGTATTTCCCACATGTGCCATTATCAGATAGTATGAAGTGTGAGTGGCTATTGTTGAGAACGGCAAGTTTGCTCAGAGGGTTGGAGATGGCCTGGTATGGTTTGTTAACCTGAAGAGGAACAAAACATTGCGGATGTCAGTAGACAAGCATGAAGCTTCTACCATTAGTTGACATAGTGTAACGCCTCAGAATATTATTTTTTCATAAGTTTATGAGCACCATCATGCTTTGTATTATATACCGATAGTTTGTGCTTACATCTTTTCCAATTAGATCCTCTTTGCTTTCCAGGATCCCCCATGGAGCGATGCCTATAGCACAGACCTTCCATCTGGATTTAGAAGAGTGGTCCTTTAAAGCATCTCCAACATGCCGGATCACTCCTACATTGTAAGAGTAACATAAAACAGGTTAAGGAAACTCTCTTAAGCACATCTGATATCAAACAAATCACATATCCCTCAGAAAACCAAATTGGAGATGGATCCAAATGTAGGATCCAAGTGATTTCAACTGTGTGGATTGGAATCATACTTGTAGAAGAGGACTGGGCAACTCTGATCCTGGAGGGCCACTATCCTGCAGAATTTGTTGTTATCCCCTACTTGTAATTTTCTAGTAATCCTGAAAATTTTGGTTAGATTAGTTGGGGATGGAGCTAACCTCTGCAGGATAGTGGACCTCCAGGACTGGAGTTACCCATCCCTGGTCAAACATAAGTAAGAAATCTAACCAAAATCTTCAGGATTACTAAACAATTACAAGTAGGTGTGTTCAAATAGGGATAGAGACAAACTCTGCAGGATAGTGGCCCTCCAGGATCAGAGTTGCCCATCCCAGTTGTAGACCATAAATACCCACCAGTGCTGACTCCACCAGTGAAGATCCATGCTCCGGTAGTCACGGCAGCCTTGATCAGGCCTTTCCCAAAGACTTGCTTAAGTTTGGGCTGCAGGTCAAAGTTCTGAAGGCCACCATGAACTGATATAAGCAACGTGGGCAACTCAAGCTGCCATTCTTTCACCATAAGATGCAGCAAGCTGTCCGGTTTAGTATCATGGGACACCCGAATATACTGTAGGAAAGATTGCATTTTAAAATTAAAGGCAAAAGTTAGCAGGTTTATAAATCTTTTCCTGCAATTATGTACCAACAAAAAGTGGTTTGGTTGATTATTTAGACTTTGTCTGATGTAAAATTCCACTCTCAAGGAGGAATTTATTGAGAGTTAATTTGCTTATTACCATGCACTTACTGGTAGTTAGTGAATAAGACTCAAGTTTTTTCTTTGAAATACCAGGTGCAAAAGTAGTGCAACTAGTTCCCCCAATTCACTCAGTAATGTTCAGAATAGGTACCATGGCTTTGTTGACAAATCCTCCTCCTTGAAATTCAATGGTGCCATAAGCGTCAGTAGGGACAATCTGGGTATGTCTGACCGCTGACCATTTTTCTTGAGGAGGGTCCACTTGCACAAGATGGTTTTCTTCTGGTAGCTTGTTGACTGCAGGAATGGCAGTGTGCTGAGTCAATAGATAACCACAGGCACACCTGAGGAAAATCACAGCAGAAGTAATGTTGGAGGTTTATTTTAATGCATGCAACAGGATGTGGCTTACGTAACTCAATTAGCTGACATTTCATTATTGAAATAATTTGGTTGGAGGGTAAGGTTTATTCTTTCAACCATTTAGATCAGGGCTGTGTCTAAACCGTGGTTAGTGTTCAATTGGTGCACACATCAGTGCACATCCTGGCATCCCTCCACCTACAGGAAGTGTGGTGGACTGGACTACACCAGCCTCTTCATGTCCACACAGTGATCTGTAAAAGGGCTTATGATGTCACACATCACCCCTTATTACATAAGAGTCTACAAAGCCTCAAAACAGAATGAGTCATAGAGGTAATTTGTCTCGCACAATGGTTTCATTATATGTAATGTTATGGTAGTGTAGTGTTTATTGTGTGTTCTTTTGAAAGTGTTCAAAATAGAAAAGCTCACCGGGTCGGATCCTTGGCTGGAAATATATGGATACATTCTCTTTTGTGAAATGTTTTCTCAATCCAAGTTTTCTGGATCTAAGAAACAGAAAAGAAAAAGCAGTAAATAAGGTGTAAAGTTTCACAATACAGAATATTAAAATAAAATATTGAAATAAAGCACCTTTCTGACCCTCGGAAGCAGAAAAGGCAGTAATAAAGTGGAAGAGTCTTTGTATATAGGTTTTAAAGTTTCACAACATTTTACACACCATCTATTTTTACCATCAGACCCCATATTCATATATGTGTAACATCAATTACAGCAAGAACTGCTTTTAGTCCCTTGAGTTTGCCTAGAGTGAATAGAGTAAATTCTCTTTGCAATGGTAATCCTTACTAAAGTATGAGTGGTACAGTACACACTAGCCGTAGATATACAGAAAACATGGAAGAGAACATATGTACATGGCAAATGCGTAAAGTGAATAACTATGGGCACTTCTTATGAAATGCATTTGTTCACCATTACCACAGATAAGCGTGCTTTTAGGACTATACTAGTACACAGATAATGCTAATCTTTTACAGTTCCCATAGCCATCTACTAACACTGCAAATCAACTGTTGCTTGTAGTCAGGATGCATAGATACATCATTTGAATGAAAGTGCATCCAGAGAGTCAATGACCATATCTAGGCTGTGGCCTTTGCTTGAAATTATTAGTGCATAGCAAATTAGAGTTCAAACTCTGTTCCAGACCAGAGTTATTTATCTCTTTTTTTTCTGTTCTGAGAAAGTGCCAAGGAAACCCATCAACATTTTTAGCTTTCGCAAAAGACCATGTCAGATTCTGCTGTGCCAGCTTTGTGATTATGCTCTGGCGCTGGACGAAAATAACCTTTGGTTCAAAGCAATATCTGTCTGGGCTTTTGTTGTTGGTTCAGCCCTAATTAAGACGAAAACTTCTGAAGCAAATCTCCTCTGAAAAATCAGTCACAGGAGAGAAGCCAAGATAAGAAAAACAGAACATGTTAGAAACCCACCAAACCATGACTTTCAATTGCACAATTATAGTAGTAAAGCAATAAATTAAGTTAAATTAATTAAAATGTGAGTTTCTTTTTGATGCGTTGCCAGGAAGCCAAACAATTTTGTGAAAGCAAATATATATATAATTTTTAAATAATACATGATTAACAAAGATGTTTTTTTTTTTTTTTTTTTTTTGTGGAAACTGTGAATTGCTGTTGCAGGAAGAAACACAAAAAAAGTTTGGTAAATTATTCGCAAGTTTTATATTTCGGTACTACGATCTCGTAAACCCAGCCCTGATCTTTCCTATCCCATCCTCACAGTAGCATCAGTAGACCATGAATCCATGGGTTCCTTCTGGTCACCTAGCGTTAGCTAGCAGGGGTCCTACCTGTGGAGCCTCTAGTCGACGTTAAGAAGGCGCCAAAGAGAAATTTTCTGCATCTGTGTCCCTCCTGGAGCTCTGCTGGCGAGGGGTGCTCTCTCCCAGAGCTCTGGCGCCCAATGAATCCCACAAGACATGAAACTTCATCACTTTATGAGGGGCTGTTCATATGATGAGCATGTGAGCAGGCTCTTTGTTCAGGGCACGTCCCATGACTCCAGTTCAAGGTAATCCTTTTGGGAGTCCCATGACCCCTCTCTCCTTGCCCACAGGGTATTTTCATCCCTCGCTGGAGCAAAGCACAACAAATCTACTTTGATAGCTTCACAACCCCCATGAAACACACTCCTTAAGCTCAGAAAATGCTTTTCTACCGCAAACACTCTTCACAAGTTGATGAGAGTCAGGTTTGTGTCTAAAATGGACAGTAATGGGAACTCACCAAAGCTTTTCATTTGAAAGTGTCACCCTCCTCCGACCACTTTGATTTCAAGCCCAATTTGCATAATTGAGAGAATTGGGCGCAGGCATTCTTTTGAAAAGAGGCCTAGTTAAGACATGACAGGACTCCAGTTGGGGGCAAGGTCATCCAACACTAATTGTTGTTAATCTCTATTTTCACCAACCATATTGTGGGGGCGAAAATGGTTCTGACAGACTAACAATCACGTCTAAGCATTGATGACGCTACTGACTTTAATCTTTTAGGGAATAATCTTTTATACAAAACAAGAGAAGTCTTTAACTATAAACCAGAGTGAGGGACTCTACTCAGTAGATGATGCTTCATCAGTTGATTTAAGGTTTGGTTTTATGAAGTAATCAGTAGTTGATAAAAGAATATCATGCTAAGGTGGTTTTGGCTGGGTTCCCAACCTGGTCAAGCTGGTGTTTAGCTGGTCTTCTAGCATGACCAGCTTAAAAATGCCTTCAAAACAGACCAGTCTGACCAAATTGGCCATGCCAGGAGATTATTTAATGACACTGGGCTGATTTACAATATATTATTCAGCAGGGTTGCCTGGTCAACCATTGCAAATATGGGGAGATTACATCCAAAATGAAGATGTCCATTTAGCCCTTTATGGGTCAAATAGATGTGCTGAGATCATTGGTTTAAAGTGCTTTACAATGGGTTCTTTCCTCAACCATCTCACGCTTTCAGAAGTTTGGTACTGTCGTCAAAACGCACGTGGACTACTGGTAATTAAAGCTCTTGAAGACAAAGGGGTTTTGCCACCGCAGTGGTTCAGCCAGTGTGACGCACTTATTTCGGCTTGTTTAAACTCATTATCCACAGCAATTAAAACTCAAATCTGCTGAGCGCTCATCAGCTTTGTCAGAGTTTTCCTCGGAAAATGCACAAAAGCTCCCTGGAAGGAAAAAATCTGATTTTCTTGCTCAAATTAACAAGGCCTATAGCAAACCTGGCAACAATCAACACTATTGAGTCTTTCCACATAGTCAGACATCTCGCACATTGTTGCTTAACTAAAAAGGCATTTGTTCATAAATAGGATTGCCGCTGTGATTTGTGAGAGCTGAAAAGGGGAAATCAGATTAAACGTTTATGCAAAGCTTTCCCACAGTTTGTGTACAAGTCTGCATTTTCACATTGTAAAGGCAAAACCCACAAAGACAAGGTAAATACTCTAAATACATACTTTCTAAAATTTAGATATAGCATAGCCTGTAAACACACTTCTTGGATTGTTTGAGTTTCTTCAAAACTAGACACTGAGGATCACATGAGAGGGTCCGATGACCCATTCCTTAGAACTAATGAGCAGTGTGGGATTTGATTTGTGCTCACAGTTCAACTCACAACCTTGTGAAAAACCTATCTATCTATCGATCCCGTTCTATAGGCCTACTGTATATTTGTGAACATTGAACATCTAGCAACACGGAAAGACAAATATCTTTGAACACTGTGTGGGTATTAAAGGTTGTACCCTAAATTGGTTAAAATCCTATTTGGATACTAGAACTTTCTCAGTCTGTGTGGATGGGTGATCATCCTCCAAATCAGTCTTGACCTGTGAGGTTCCCCAAGGCTCTATCCTTGCCCTTTTTTGTTTTGTCTATATATGTTCCCTCTGGGTTAAATTTTTAATAATAAACACAGATTATCATTTCATTGTTATGCTGATGACAATCAAATCTCTGTGCTTTTTCAGCAAAATAAAAACTGTTGTTTGAGTGCTTTAACCTCTTGTTTGTCAGATATTAAAACATGGATGTCCCTAAATTTCTTAAATTTCAATGAGAGAGAAAAAACGCAAAACTAAAAACCTCTTTGAGAAGGCAAATAGGGCTAGTCTAAGCTTTAATTATGTGATTATGTTGTGTCTTACTGTTATACTGTTGTACGTATTGTAACATTTGAATTGATATTATTCAGCAAAATGGTTAACTACTATTGTTTTGTTGTGCTTTATAAAAAAAGTGAGATCTTACTTGTAAAGAACTTTTTATGTCATTTTAAGATCTTAAACTGAAACGCTGTATGTTTTTGTTTTTTGTGTGTGTGTCCTTAAGTTGTTCTGATGGTTGTATATGCGGTATTACTGTATATAGAGGTTATACCAGGTTTGGAGACAATAGGTCTTTGGGCTTCTAGGCAACTTTAAAATGCTTAACCTTTTTAAAACAGTTCTTTTCCCCTCTTACTCTGCCTCTAAAAAGATTCATTGTCTCTGTGGGTTTTGAAAATCCAGTTAGCCATCATCACATGAGACCAACATGTCACTGATTAGCCTTGAGATTTCTTAGTCATAAGACACATTTTTTAGACAACGGTGTTTGTGTGAGAGTGTTTTTCTCTGTCTTTCTGAGAGGGGGAAGGGGCAGAGACTAAAAAGAGAAATGATTGTGAATTTTGGAGGATGCATGCAAATGTCAAAGGAAGTGTTTAAATAACCATAACCTTAGACTGGACACACACCCTTCAAAACTTCAAGTCTATTGCATGTACTGTCATCTTTTCTTTTTTTACTGTGCTGACAATTTTACATTTATTCACTAATCACACATTTATGAGGTTCGGAAACATTCACAGGAATTTGGTTTATGCGTTCTGACTCTAGATTTTACTTTCATTGCAAAAAGTAATACGCTCCATCTACTCAGTAAAACTGTGGCAACAGATTACAAGCAATATTAATAATTAAATTCAACATATAAGAACTGAGTTTGAATTAATCAAATTAATTCCTTAAAATTCAACCATTTAAAATGTGTAAAATTAGCAAACACCATTACAAAAACAACAAACTGACATAAAAAGCAAAGAGTCAAAGTGCCCAACTAAATGAAACACTGATCACAATAATGGCGACCAAACTTTAACATCAACATCTAAACCTCTGTTAATTCATGTGTTTCTCTTTCCTTTGGTGATTCTACTTGTTTTTATCAGGTGTCTTCAATGTTGGTAATTAAAAATAAAGAGTTCTTAATTCATCTTTGACGTCTATCTGTTATTCAGATAGTTTTGTTTAAATTTTACTTGCTTTAAATGTTTGACATTTAAGGAATTCATTTGGTTAATTCTAAATTCTATTTATTGCATTTACTTAATAATACTGCTTGTAATCTGTTAACAACATTTTATAGAGTAGATTACTTTTTACAATGCTGACAGCTCCTACATGTATTACATGACTCCAAAATGTGCCACTCGGCACAAGATATATTCAATTCCTTCTGAAGGCTATATTTTCAGTCTTAATCACATAAAATTGGACATTTCATAGTAGAGAGTTAAAGTGCTTAATCTTGCCTAGCTGCGGCATGGTGCTCATACTGGGGGCATTATGGGGGATTAGAGGCAGCAGAGGAGCATCAAACCATTCTGGTGCTTCTGGAGAAAGTTGCATTGCTTGTGCTTAGAACAGCCCTTTTGGTTTCTCTTGCGTTAAGATTAGGATTTGGATTAGTAAGAGATTTAAAAGATGCAAATCTGTTTTATATAATGTATTTCTAACTTCATGTTTCGCAACAAGTTAAATTTGCTTTTTAGCTTCATAGGAACAGCCGTGGTTAGAGGTGCAACTTTAGAGAAAATTTGCAAATTTTAAAGAGGGAAATTATTATTTTAATTTCCAAATGACCATTTCAAATTAACCCTTTGCATATTATATTATATTATATTATATTATATTATATTATATTATATTATATTATATTATATTTAGGGCTGTCAAACGATTAATCGTTGAGTTTTGCCTAATATATGTGGGTTTACTGTGTGTAATTACTATGTATATATAAATACACACAAATTAATGTATATATATATATGTTATTTATGTACAAAATATAAATAAATACATATACTTGTAAATATTTCTCAAATATATACATGAATGTGTTTGTATTTATATATACATAATAATTACACACAGTACACCCACATATATTAGGCAAACTCAAACTTTTATTTTGTATGCGATTAATCGTTTGACAGCCCTAATTATATTATATATTTTGTGCTTTTTAACTTTTTAAACTTTAACTTATATTATATTATATTATAATATGTTTACCCAGCCTCACTAATTAAAAAACAAGGTTAAAAAGCATAAAAATATGCACAAAAATAATAACAAGCAGACTGATTCTACATCACAAGTCAGAAATGAAAGCAATATGAAAGAATAAGGAAAGAATTGTAAAAGATTTGTATCCCAAGCTGATTGGACTGGTCTTCTCCACTCTGCCCCATTCTTACAAGCTGATTGGACGAAGACTAAACCCTTCAACTGAGATATAAACCTTTGAATCAGTGTTGTTTTACTATTAGATTTTTATGTCTTGTTTTAATTTTTAATTTTCTTTTTTAGTAATTGTGTTGCGTTTTTATTTTATGTCTAAATACTTCGTAAGTTTTAGTGTTTAGTTTGAGTTATTTTAGTACTTTTACTTTATTTCAAGTAATGAAAATGTGTTTTTATGGATTTACTGATAATAACCCTGCTGTGAATACCTGGTTCAGTATCATGTCACATGCCCTCCTACTTCACTCATGAAGAAATGCATACTTTTACTCTTTTCAATCACCCCTAGATCATGAAATCATATTAAAGGAAACAGCCCTAAAACTGGTGGACACTCTTACCTTCTGCGACCCTGATGCTGAGCGTTTGATGGAGGGCCGTTTGATGGAGCCACTGGTTTTCCTGCTGATCCGCTCCATGTGTCCAGTTCACGCTGCACCTCAAAGACTCATGACTGTGTCGGACCCTCTAAAACCCTCTTTTGCTCTGTCTCTAAAGCGGTCCCAGCACTAGCAAGCGTGAAAGCTCATCTCCTGATGTTCACTCTTTGGGTTCTCCCGCCCTTAACTGACAAGACAGAAAGATGCAGATGAGGATAAAACATC
Source organism: Chanodichthys erythropterus (assembly GCF_024489055.1). Lineage (NCBI taxonomy): Eukaryota > Metazoa > Chordata > Actinopteri > Cypriniformes > Xenocyprididae > Chanodichthys > Chanodichthys erythropterus. The sequence continues at coordinate 18,590,657 of NC_090244.1, forward strand.
TCTCGATGACACGCTTGACACATAGACCCCGTTTCCTCCGCTTGACAGCCTGTAATCAGGATTAATGCAGCCAGCTCTTGGGACTTTAATGGGGGAGAGATTTAATAAATGGTTATTGAAGGTAAATCTACTTTGGGACACTGTGGCCCAAAAAGGTTTTGAAGACATGTAAACTTTGTGAGGATGTGTCTCCTGGACTTTGAAGACTTGAGTTGCAAGAAGAAAACAGGTACACTACCTGTGATAGGCCTATGTCAGAATGACTGTGGTAAAGTTTGAAGAGGAAGTCTGTAAGGACAGACAGTTTTGCAAACCGTATAACAATATTAGATCATGGTGATCTTATTATAAATGTCCTGGTATTCTTTTTGTTAAAGTTAAGCGAACCGCCTTATAGTCCAATGCACAGAGTTTAGCACTGTAAAACCAAGGGATTATTTAAAATAAATAAATATTAAATGAATTTCTCTAAATACATGCACACACAAATAAAAAAAGTCAATCAAATGAAACCTGAAACAGATGCGCACCTACCAATCCTTTCAAATAAATTACATTGAGAGGAACCTTTCTGTATTCACGCTGTGAATATTTGAAAAAGTAAAATAGAATACTGCCCCCTTGTGGTTTTTGTTCTAATTTAAAACTTTTATTCAGTGTCCATGTTACACATACTATATAGCCTATTAATTTCTAATGTTCTAACAATAACCTGTATTGTTAGACACAATGTACTATAAATATTATATACAATGTAAAAAAGAATTGTTGGTTTAACTTAAAAAGGTAAGTTTCCTGGTTGCCTTATTACCTTTTGAGTTTGTTAAAATTAAACATTTGAGTTCATACAATGAAGGCAATTGGTTTAATCAACAGAAACTCAAAATATTATGTTATCTGAACCACATTAATTATCTAAGTTGATTTGACAAAAAACAAAACAAAAATGTTCAGATAACAAATCATGAAAATAATTTGGGTCATTGACGAATAAGGTTTTTAAAAGTGTTAAAAACCTGATGGAGATATAATTAATTTTGAAGATTTATTGCTAACAATGTGTTAACAATGAGACTATGTGGTTTTTATAATTAATTAGCACTGCTTTTGTCATTTTTTACAATATGGACAAAAATTGTCGCCAAAAAAGTCATTCGGTTTAACCAAAATTTCGGTTTTACCGAATGATACTTTTGGTTATACCAAATGATGATATTCTATATTATATAGTGGTTGCACCGAATGACCTGATGTTTCGGAACATGCGTATGAACAAGTGAAAACATGAATTTTTCAAATAGTTAAAGAGAGACTTTGCTTCATGACCATGTGATCCTTTGCAGTTGTCTGAATGATATCACATCCTGTCACATGATACTGACCGCATGACTTGATATTGGTTACTCCGAATTACATTAATGAAATAATTTTTTTTCCACACATTCTTTCTCATTATAAAAAAGCAATGACTTCTACACATAATTTTAATACCATTTGCGCTATGTTGATATATCATGTTAAAATCATGCCAGAATAAAAAAATATATTTATTACAAGGGATTAGTAATAAATATTGCTTTATACATATATACATTTATTACATTTTAAGACATTGTAATCACAAATGAAATCTCTGTATTGGCCTTTGGATGGTTAAACCGAATGACCTTTTGACACTTCAAAATCTTTAAAATACCTTTATATGTAGCAAAATATAATTAAAACCTTTTGGATTCAATAAAAGAGATCTAGTTGTACTACCTTACATACTTTTTCATTTGTTTTTTTATTATTATTAATGACCTGTCATGTCATTGACCCATATATATATATATATATATATATATATATATATATAAAAAGTTATGTTACTCATTAATTCCATATTTTATTTGATACATTTTACCTGAAAAGCACATGATTGGATGAAGATGTCAATAAAATAAAGTCATGCCAACCAAGTGAACAAATAAATACACTCAGCTCCTCTTCTCATAATAAGAGGATAAAAAGTAAAGTAATCCATGTCAAATCAAGAACAGCACAGTTGACTTTGTGAATAGAGCTACTGTGTGTCTGCCTCATCTAAAGCATAAAAAGACAGAATTATGTCATGTAGAGGTCAGATTTGGAACCTGTCAGCTTGTTAGAAATGAACAACTTTGTAATGTTACATAAGAGTAGAGATTCATCGATAGCTTGATTTTGTATTATTTGTGATGCTTTGAACTTTCTAAAATGACAATATCATAATTAATAAAAATCAATCCAAAAAATGGCTTCATGCATGAGGGGATTTAAAACAAGCCAGGACAAACACTGATTTGTTTACAGGCTAAAATGAAAACATCTACTAATTCCTCCAACACTTTTGATTAAATGCCACAGATGAGTACATTTGCTAATTGAATCTTTACTATCGGCCTACAATAAACTCACAACATAAAATCTGAAGTGCTTAAAGAAGCATACATAAACACTAGCTCTTACCTGTGCTGAATTCTGTGAACTTCACAGCAGATCATATTGTGGTCTAAACAATGAAGGTTCTCCTCAAATAGAAGTGCCTTCCCTCCATTGAAACAATACTCAAAGTGTTTCCATTGCTTTAAGAACAGATAATGCATAATTTCTCCTCGTAAGCAGACACAAATGAGCTTTATGGGCGCAGATGGCTCAGGCGCACATTTTAATTCCCTACAACACATGAGCCTGTTGTGGTGACCAGAGCTCTTCACAAAACCCTGAGGCCTCCTATATACAGCATGTAGTAGCTGAAACCAAACTATATGGCCTTTTATTTACTACATTCAAGTATAAAATGTAAAAAAGCATGCTGTTCCCTGAAGCCACGAGTTTGTATTTTGAAACAGGCAATATATTTTCTATACACCTTTGTTTCACTATAAAATGTCTATTTCCTTTGGCATGTTCTGAGCAAATAAATATTAGAATGATTTTATTTAATATATGAAGACAAATCACATGATCTCCCCTCTCAGGAATGTGCTGAAACCCAATCTATCATCTTAATCTGGATTTCCATAAACTAACATTGACCATAGCGCTTATCGGACTTAATTGACAATGCAGGATTAAGATCATGAACATTATTTCATCTGTGCTGGTGGGGGTCATATCGAGTGACACATCCAATTACAATTTCACATCCAGAATGATGAGTTGTTTTATATAAAGCTAATGTACAAGATTGCCTTATTTTAGAAACAGCCATGACAGAGTTTGAATAGATGCATAGACAGAGACAAAGACTGTGACAGACATGGATGGATGGAAACTGTAATGGAGACAGATGGATGGACGGACAGATAGATAGATAGATAGATAGATAGATAGATAGATAGATAGATAGATAGATAGATAGATAGATAGATAGATAGATAGATAGATAGATAGATAGATAGATAGATAGATAGATAGATAGATAGATAGATAGATAGATAGGCACTAAGCACAATAAAATAATTTTTTAAATATTAAATATATAAAATACATTTGGTTTGGTATTTTATATTTAGTAATTTATACTTTTGTAATATATATATATATATATATATATATATATATATATATATATATATATATATATATTTTTTTTTTTTTTTTTTATTATTTAGTTAATTATTACTGTCTAACAGGTGTTTAACGGTCTCTGATCCCATTACTTTGGGGTTGTAATATATTCCTTACCACTAGATGGCGCTCACACAGCATTGTTTCTCACATATCTCACTTATTCTAACTAGACGGTGCTGGCATGAACTTGCACTTCCTCGTCTCTTTGTCTGGAAGATTTGCATAAAAGACAAGTTTTAGGTCAACAGTGCTGGCTACTGACTCTACTAATTCGCTTCCTGTTTGAACGTATCATCCTGTTTTCTGTGTTAAGCAACAGTTTGAAAATGACTCATATGTTTTCAGGCAATTATTTCAGGTATCTTTTCTGAACCAGTTATCACAAGCACCTTGCCAGCGGTGGTCATGTCCACCAGCCAACATACCCTCTCCAATGACAAGGCCAACTGCAGAGGGTCACATATATGTCTGTATATGGACCCATCAGATTCACTCAAAAGCTCACATTCAGGTTCAACAACCTTCAAGAAATTCTGAATCACCACTTGATCCACATGGAAAAAATTTATCCAACCAATCACCCGAACCATCAAGCCGACTAAACAAACGTGCAGACACAAAGTTCATTGTGGTTGTGTTGTAGATGGTCAACAGCTGTCATCAATGCATTGTTTTGTTTTCTACTTGTTAATTTCCAAATGTTTTTGCTCTGACATGTTTCCAAAAAGAAGGAAAACATAGTAAACAGCTGGCTGGCAGGTTAAAACCACCCAAATTAGTTCCATATGCGGCTATCTATGGAAAACAACCTCCGTTAAGATAAAAACAAAGCAAAGTCACAGAATAAAAGAAGTGGGTTCAAAGTAAATGTGGAAAAGTACATTTACAAACAAAATATTACCAGCGTAAAGAGATATTTGTTCCCGTGTAGTCAGATTACAGGCAGCTACGCATTACAGAGATGAATAATGCAGCAGGTGTCTGTCCTACCTGGAAGCTGACAGCCCCACCTGGTTGCTATGGCGACAGACAACAGCCCCAGCAGGCACAAAGCGTGCGTTTCCGCTCTTTACCCTCTGCACGTGTGTTTGGACGAGGGGTGTGGGTCAGGATGGTGGTAACTTGATGGACACGAATGGTGGATCACACACCACAGACTGTCATGTTTTGAGAGAATAATCTCAGAGAAGGTACAAAAGATGGAAGTTTGGGTCATTCAAAATTCATGTCATGCTGGAAAAAGGAAACACAGACTGGACAAGCATTGGAGAGAAAGGAAAACTGTACACAGAGCTGATTTCAGGACATGCCACGGCATGTCAATTTCTCCCAGCAGAGCTTACAGAGACAGGAGGATATGAACCTGTGGCTCTAGTTCTACTAGTCAATCTTGTATGAAGTACAGCAGAACATACTCAAAACAGATACTTGAGAGACTGTTATGGACTTTAGAATCGTTAATCTTGTACATTTCATTTCCTCATACTCAAAAAACTCTTTGTTTGCACTTAAGTACACAATTGATTTTTTTACTGGCAGTCATAACAGTATCGCATGCAGTGAGGGACGCTAAATCACTGCATACTTTAAGTGTGAGACCATCACAGGCACGTGCCTCTTCTAATCACCCTCACCTTTAGGTAAACATCACTCACATTTGAAATCGAGGCCAGTGGCCTCTAGTTGGCTTTCCTGAGACCTGGAATTAGAAGGCTGGTTTTGTTTATAGGGGACCTATTATGTGAAATCCACTTTTACATGGCGTTTGAACATGTCTGATGTGTGTCCACAGTGCGTGTAAACAACTGCCTTTAATGGTAAAAATTCACCCACTCCTTTTTTTTTTAATAATCCCCATAAATAAGAAGCAGTGTCTAAAAATACGCTGTTCCAGATGTCCCCCTAATGTGACGTCAGATTAGGGACAAGTCCCGCCCATGACTGGTGACGATCTGCCCTATTAGCATAGATCCCGCCCTGAGTGAGCCGCACATTGTTCACCATGTTTATATCCTTGCTATAGCGTCTATTGATATAATGTCTGTGCCACATAAACATTATAAATATTCAGTTTTTTATGTACAAATGAATATAAGAGTCTCCATAGACTCCCAGGACCTGAGCCAGAGAACAGCATTATTTCAACCCAGTTTAAAAAAAAAATCATGTTTAACAGAGGGATTTGTGGTGAAAAACTACATTAAACATGATGCTGTACAGAAAATTTCAGAAATCAGAGTTGAAACAAGCAAAATGCGCCACCCACTACCATGAAGCACGTAATCGCGTTGGTCTCACTACACTCTCAAAATATTGAATTATTTCAATATACAGTGGCATGAAAAAGTATGTGAACCCCTTGCAGAAACTGTGAAAATTAGAATTATTTTAATAAAATAAGAGGGATAGTAAAAAATGCATGTTATTTTTTGTTTAGTACTGTCCTGAGTAAGATATTTTACATAAAACATGTTTGCATTTAGTTCACAAGACAAAACAATAGCTGAATTTATTAAAATAACCCCATTCATAAGTATGTGAACCATTGATTCTCAATACTGTGTGTGGTTACCTGATGATCCATGACTGTTTTTATGTTTTGTGATGGTTGTTCATGAGTCTCTTGTTTGTCCTGAGCAGTTAAACTGAGCTTTGTTCTTCAGAAAAATCCTCCAGCTCCTGCAGATTCATCAGTTTTCCAGCATTTTTTGCATATTTGAACCCTTTTCAGCAGTGGCTGTATGATTTTGAGATCCATCTTTTCACACTGAGGACAATTGAGGGACTCAAACTCTTCTATTAAAAAAGGTTCAAACATTCACTGATGCTCCAGAAGGAAACACGATGCATTAAGAGCCGAGGGGTGAAAACTTTTGAATTCAAATATTAAGGTAAATTGTACTTGATTTTTCTGCCGGGAAACATGCAAGTATCTTCTGTTGGTTCCGAAGGGCAGTACTAAATGAAAAACAATGATATTTAAACAAAATAAGAAAAATTGTGACATCTTCATCCTGTTCAAAAGTTTTCACAACCCGACTCTTAATGCATTGTGTTTCCTTCTGGAGCATCAGTGAATGTTTGAACCTTTTTTAACAGTTGTGTTTGAGTCCCTCAGTATGAAAACACAGATCTCAAAATCCTACAGTCACTGCTGGAAAGGGTTCAAATATGCAAAAATGCTTGAAAACTGATGAATCTGCAGGAGCTGGAGGATTTTTCGGAAGAACAGAGCTCAGTTTAACTGTTCAGGACAAACAAGAGACTCATGAACAACCATCACAAAACATAAAAACAGTCATAGATCATCAGGTAACCACACACAGTATTGAGAATCAATGGTTCACATGCTTATGAATGGGTTTATTTTAATAAATTCAGCTATTTTTTTGTCTTGTGAACTAAATGCAAACATCTTTTATGTAAAATATCTTACTCAGGACAGTACTAAACAAAAAATAACATGCATTTTTTATCATCCCTCTTATTTTATGAAAATAGTTCTCATTTTCACAGATTCTGCAAGGGGTTCACATACTTTTTTCATCCCACTGTACATGCATATTTTGCAAAAAATGTAAAATATATTGTTTATATATATAATCCCTCAGGTCCTACTCACCCAACTCTGTGTGGGCCTAGAACCCGGGTCGCCGGTGTGGGAAGCGGGTGTGCTAACAAGGACACTAAAGACCGCAGTCTGTAGCGTCAGTCGCTGACACGTTTCTTGAAATCAGGGGAGTGAGGTTTACCTGCACAGCTCTCACTAGCTGGCCTTTGTTAACTCAACTTCTCGGTCACGACACCAATGTAACGCCTCAGTTCCTACCCGCCCCGCTCTGTGCAGGTCTCAAACCCGGCTCACCGGCATGGGAGGCAGGCGTGTTAACAAGGATACTACAGACCGCAGTCTCTAGCGTCAGTCGCTAGTGAGCATCTTGAGATCAGGGGAGTGAGGTTTACCTGCACAGCTCTCACTAGCTGGCCTTTGTTACACTCATCCCCCAAAACCTCACTCCTATCTTGGTCACGGCACCAATATAACACCTCAGGTCCTACCCGCCCCGCTCTGTGCAGGTCTCAAACCTGGCTCACCGGCATAGGAGGCAGGCGCGCTAACAAGGATGTTAAAGACCGCACGCAGTCTCTAGCGTCAGTCGCTAGTGAGCATCGTAAGATCAGGGGAGTGAGGTTTACCTGCACAGCTCTCACTAGCTGGCCTTTGTTACACTCATCCCCCTAAACCTCAATCCTATCTGGGTCATGGCACCAATGTAACACCTCAGGCCCTACTTGCCCCACTCTGTGCAGGCCTCAAATTCGGGTTGCTGTCATGAGCCAACTAGATCATCCACTGTGTAGGCCTCATCAACAGGACAACCAGTAGCGCAGCTCCTCAACAACCGTCCATAACGGGGTGATGAATACAATCTGGATGGAACTGAAATAAATACTTTGAATGTTGCGATCCTATCGGACTTATGATAGCAACCTGAGTTGTAACAAAGCACTGTTCACCAGAGGAGAACTGGCCCCCGACTAAGCCTGGTTTCTCCCAAGGTTTTTTTCTCCATTTTAACACCTATTTGCCACTTGTTTACCACCTGATGTCACCTGTTGGAGTTTGGGTTCCTTGCCGTTGTCACCTTTGGCTTGCTTAGTTGGGGACACTTGACATTTAACTTGACATTTGATATTCAACAGTGCTTTTGATCTGCCTGCATTGACATTATTCTTTAAGAGCTGCTGTGCAGCCAAAATAATGTACCAGTTATCAATGTAAAGCTGCTTTGACACAATCTGCATTGTAAAAAGCGCTATATAAATAAAGGTGACTTGACTTGGGAAGCGGGCATGCTAACAAGGACGCTAAATACCACAGTCTCTAGCTTCAGTCGCTAGCAAGCCTCTTGAGATCAGGGGAGTGAGTTTTACATGCACAGCTCTCACTAGCTGGCCTTCGTTACACTCACCCTCCTAAACCTCAATCCTATCTGGGTTACGGCACCAATGTAATGCCTCAGGTCCTACTTGCCCCGTTCTGTGCAGGCCTCAAACCTGGGTCACTGGCATGGGAGGCAGTGGTGCTAACAAGGAACACAGTCTCTAGTGTCAGTCACTAGTGAGCATCTTGAGATCAGGGGAGTGAGATTTACCTGCACAGCTCTCACTAGCTGGCCTCCATTACATGTATAATCAACATTTTTAAATAGTTTTATATTTCTCCATTGTTTTTAATTTAGAATATGCTGTTCACAATGCTTCATGGGATTGTAGTTCTTTGCCACACTAAAGCCGTTAAGTACACAGTCTTATTGTACCTTTGTATTTTTATCTGATTTTCAAATACTTTTTTGCTTTTAATCAGAGTTTATAATGTTATGATTCACCTCATAGCTGGTTGCCATGGTTCATGGCTTATACCGCTTTAACAGAGACTTTTTTGAAATCCCTATGGGAGAAATTAATGGAAAAAAATACTTGCAGAACCAGTGCTGCTGAAGAAGTGGTCGAGCACTGTTGCACTCTATACCCATGAATACTACTGAGACTCTTTTCTCCTATGGAACAGAAAAGATGAACAAGGAGCATGTTCATATTACATTTTCCCATACAACAAAAACACATAACAAGTATTGTGAGTGCTGTCAAACACCAAAAAGAAAAGAAAAGAATACAAAAAGTTGTGCTATTTAACTAATAATTGGCTCAATTAATATTGCACCAATTAATACCCAACAGAGCATACAAAATCAAGAAGATTTATAATACCTGGAGAGAGCTACCTAGCATTTCCGTTAATCTCTATGGAAAGTGTTTGACTAGTTCACAGCCCAAACCATTCACTAGTGACTATCCTGAGCTGTGAGGAAAGTTACAAATCTGTTTTAAGGCCGGAACACACCAAGCCGACGCCGATTAACTAGTGGCGAGGAAAGCAGACTGTGGGGTTGGCTCACGTTGGCAGCTTCTGTGTCCAAAGTTGGCCTGACACACCGAACCAATGCTAGACAGCCGATGGCCAAGTAGCACGTCAGTTCTGCAACTGCGTGAGATGAAATGCCTTTCCGAACCAGCAGGTGGCAGTAGCTGAACAGCCAATCAGAATGATCAGATGGCCCGATGGACTGACGAGCTCCGACGCCGATTGAACATTTCGAATCGGCCGAAAAAAGCTGACGAGGACCAACTTCAGCCGACGGTGTGGAACACACTAAGAAAACTTAGTCGGCCGACGAACAAAAACTGCCCGATGGCCAACCGTCGGCTTGGTGTGTTCCTGCCTTTATGATTTTAAGAGACCTTAAACATGTATCAGGTAGGCCTACTGGTAAACCATCTACTATAATATAATGAAATACTTGATATGTTGTTAGCAAAAAAAAAATAAAAAAATAAATGGAGGAAACTTGCTTGCAAGCTAATTTACTAGCAGTGGCTAGCTCTGCTTGCTAACCAGCCAAAAAAATCACTCTTGTGTGGTGACTCTCAGAAATACTTTAGCCATTTAGTTACAAAACAGCAAAGATTTAGCATAGTATATTAGTGCATCACTACTGTTGTTTATGGTTTACACTCACACACATTTCTTAAGGCATGTGGAAAGCATCAGGATTTACCACAGTTTTCATGTTGTCAGAGCACACAACATTACTGATGGAGAGGATTTCATTCATTTAAGGATGGAGTGATGGTAACGTTTTGTCAAGGGTTAGCGTTGAATGATACAAAACAATGTGTAGTAAATCACAGATGTGAAATACAAGCCTTTCTCTTAGAAAAAAATGTGATGTATGACATGCCAAAGTGCTTTGAATGCACTGTGGGATTTAGAAGTGGGCCACAGCCATCAAGATGTCAGTTTTTTAAACTTTGCTTAGAAGATTTCTTAGATTTCTCTCCCTGTGTTAGCCTACAACCTTTTCTATTGCTAGGAGTCATAATTAACCTTTTTACCTAAATTAAACCAGTCTTTCCACTTTGTCTTTGTTTGTCTGTACTATTAGGGTGAGGACTCCAATTTTTAAGTGTCAGATGTTCAAAAATGTTTGTCTTGACTGACTGCTACTCAGCAAGCCCTAACAAAGCAGTAAAAAACAACAACAGTAATGAGGTTTACAGCTTGTTTCCTGTGTGGAATTGTGGGGGTTGGGGCGGGCGGGAGGGAGGGAGGGAGGGAGGGAACGAACACGAGAGACAGACAGGGAGAGGTGTCATATCACTCTCATGAGAGACGTACTGTAATTACACAGGATGTTTTAGGTAAACATACGAAAGGTGCAGTTTCCATGCCGATCCTGATGTTTTCCTTATTTGTATTAGAAGACTTTCTTCTGACAGACTCTGTCAATGAATATTCAAAGCATATCCCTTCGAAAGAAACTGAAGATGTCCAATATGATTTATGTTGATGCCATTGCTTATCCACTCATGACAAAGACAGCACATTACTATCATTTAAATGATTTATAAATATACGTTTGGCAATAAAGAGCTTTATAAAACCTGTGAAATCTTGCAATGATGTAGACAAGTAAAAGATTTACTTCCAGTTCAACTTCTCAGATGCTAGATAATTACATTTTTGGAAGAAAACAACCATCCCCCAAGTCTCCATGATATTCTAGTCCTTAGATATGTCCTGGTCCCTCCTTCATTTGAAGCCTATTGAATTTTTTAGTCTGTTTTATTATTTAACAGGTAAAAAACAACAACAAGTTGCATGATTTAAAGTATAAATCTTGTACGTAGCACAAAAGGCTACGTGCCAAAATTTGTTCAAATCCGCAACCTTAAGTATGAGCAATCGATACTTAGCAATCAGTACCTAAGCAATGCCCACTAATGAGTTAGTCTTACTCATAAGTCATGAGAAGGAGGGAAAAAGAAATCATATTCCTTAGATGTTATGTAGGTATTTTAACAACAGTTCTCTATTCCCAACCCTTGCCGAAGGGGCTGAACCATCCAAATTGAGCAGGTGTTCTGCATTGACGGCAAACATGGAAATAGGTGGTATCCGTTCTGTGCTTCTTCTAAGGTGTAGCCATCTATGCGTCATGCCCCAGATTGGATGGGGGCTGGTGTAGGAGGAGCAGTGCGCTGGGTCTTTGGGAAAATGAGAATTTGCCCCTGAAATCATGAGGCCTCATGGGTGGAACAACCTCAATGTTTCTCTGCAGGACCAACCTACCTCCCTTTCTTTTGCTCTCTCTCTCCGTCTTCAACACGGGGCTCACGTTTAGGGTAAACACTTCTTAGAAACTCTCCCTGAGGGTTACCACATTCCATAAATCCCCCTTTACAAGTACTAGAAAGGGTGAAGGGGAACAGTGAGCCGTGTAATTGTATGTTCCAATCCCTTTCTACTCGGAGAACAAAGTTGGACAAAAGGTCATGCCCCCAAACAGGACACTTGGGTGAGTGAGGGGAAATCCCTCTGAAGAGGCTTCCTCTTGCTCACTAGCTTGGAAATGATGAGCTGTGATGGATTTGATGGCCAGTGAGTTGTGGGTGCCCTAAAATTCGTAACTGGTAGCACCTTCTGCGACCTTATTAGTTATTTAAGTAAACAAAACTAATGTCAGATTAGTTTTTTTGGTGTAGGTGCCATTGGCTATTAAGTCACTTTGACCTGTCACCTGTCAGCACTGTGTCTGATTTAACTTAAAAATTTGCCTAGCGGAAAAAAGAGTGGCTTCTCTCTGGAAAAAAGAGTGGCTTCTCTCCTCAGAGTGAAGGCTTGCGTTAAGCCCCTCTATTTTCTTTAAGCAGTGGCCTCTTATGATAACTAAGTCTACTCCCAAGGTTCAATTAGGGTTGATGTGCCTTTACAAAATAGAAGGGAGAAAACATTTCAACATCGCTCAAATGTTCTGCTAAAGGGACATTTTATGCAAAAAAGGGGAAACTTCTGTGACCATTTACTCTTCCTCATGTTGTTCCAAATCTGTATGACTTTCTTTCTTCTCTCAACTGTTGTTCTGAAAGGAGAAATTTTGAAGACTGCCCTGGTTGCTCTTTTCCAGCAAGTATAATCAATAGCCGCTTTTCCACTGTCTGGCCTATCTGAGTCAGGGCTAACTACGTGCCGTGCTGGGCCAATAGCCTTGGACCTTGAGCACTGAGGCCAAAATTAAGCCCCGTTTCCACTGTCGGGCCAGTGTGAGTCAGGGCTAACAACATGCCGGGCGGGGCCAATAGCCTTGGACCTCAAGCACCAAGGCCAAAATTAAGCACCATTTCCACTGTCAGGCCAGTGCGAGTCAGGGCTAAAAACATGCTGGGCGGGGCCAATAGCCATGGACCTCAAGCACTGAGGCCAAAATTAAGCCCCGTTTCCACTGTCGGGCCAGTGTGAGTCGGGGCTAACTACGTGCCGTGCTGGGCCAATAGCCTTGGACCTCGAGCACTGAGGCCAAAATTAAGCCCCGTTTCCACTGTCGGGCCAGTGTGAGTCGGGGCTAAAAACATGCTGGGCGGGGCCAATAGCCATGGACCTCAAGCACTGAGGCCAAAATTAAGCTGCGTTTCCACTGTCCGGCCAGTGCGAGTCAGGGCTAACAACTTGCCGGGCAGGGCCAATAACCTTGGACCTTGAGCACCAGGGCCAAAATTAAGCTGCGTTTCCACTGTCGGGCCAGTAGCTCTGCAGCACTACCCTAAAACCTGCCCTTAACACACCTCCATAGAATGACGTCACACAACCCCACCATTTCACCAGCTAAAAACTAGCTAGATCGCAAAATGAGTATGACAGAAGCGAACATTTAGTCTTCCTTAAAGACTTAAGGCACCAGCATCGATATTTCGATATATCAAAGCTCCAATAAGGCCCAATCAAGCCCCGGAAGTGACAGTGGAAATGTGACTGGCCCTGGCATGCACTAGCATGCTAGCATTTGGGCCGACAGTGGACATATGGTTAATGAGGACTGGAGCTTTAGCACTCAACAAGAACTGAAAAGTGGTGCAAAAACTTGTGCACTATATTCAAATTGATTTGTAGTAATATGCTATATTTGCATGATGAACAGACCAGATTATACTAATAAACTTCCTTTTCAGTAAGCTGGTAACTGGCAATTGAATCGAGTCAGTGAGTTGAACTTGAGAACCAGGTCCATCCAATTTGTGACCGAACCATTTAGACTGCTTGTTAAATAAATCAACTGATTTATTGAAAACTTCTGACTTAAAAGAACAGTTTGTTTACAAATCAGACATCGCTACTTCACTCACAGAGCTCATGAAATTCCAATCTGTTCCTCACACAACAATATTATATGACTAGAAAACTTGGAATAAGATCTATGGATTACTTACTTTTAATATTATTTTTGTCATTCTAAAGCCTGAAAGCCCCAGTCATTCACTTCCATTATATAAAATGACTGACCACAACATTCTTCCAAAATCTACTCCTTGTGTTGAAGGGAAGAAAGAAAGTCATACAGATTTGGAAGCGAGTAAATGATGACATAGTTTCAATTTCTGGTTGAACTATACCTTGTTGCATTCGCACCAGAGCGAACTATAGTGTGATGTTTGTGTCACCAGTGGACTTTTGTGAGGAACAACAAATCTGCTGTATGGGTAATTTCCAAGACTGCAAGACAACAAGTGACGAATATAGACATGTCTGCTGTCTGTTACTCACGAGACAGGCATATGGCATTACAACACATGTCTACATTGCACATGTTTACACTAACCAACATATAGTATCCTATAACTAACCAAAATTACTGTGAAGCAAACCACGGCCCATCACGTGTGTATTATACAGTAACAAACTCTCCATTATATTTCCATAATGTAAATGAATGTCAACAAGAGAATATAATCACCAAAGATCTGTGTCAGTCTCTGTAATGCTTAACAGACTCACAAGACAAAGACTCTTAAAAATAAAGGTTTCAAAAGGGGTTTCACAGTGAAGAACCTTTCAGTGAACAACTCTTAAATTGAACCTATTTTTTTAGTATTAAGAACATTGCATTAATCAAAAGCAACTTTTTCTACTAAAGAACGTTTTTGCGCATTGGAAAGGTTCCATGGATGATAAAAGGTCTTCATACACCTTTATTTTTAGACTGGGATTATTGTGTATAACAAGCATGAACGGTCAATATTTGTTCCGCCTAAGCCAAAGGATGTTGTCAGCTACTCAGCACTAGCCAAATTAGGCTTTGTTGTTGGGTTACAGAAGCTTAATCATTCTCAACATACCATGTCAAAGTCCCATAAATATTACAGAACAGTAATCCAATTGAAGTACGATACCTTGAAACACTGTATATGCCATAAACAAATCATCAATTAAGATGTTTCTAGTTGTGCCAAGAATCCTATTTGCTAAATGGAGGGGATGAATGTGGGTCAGTGTGTTGAGTATGTAAACCACATAGCTCAGCTCGAATTCAGGGTGATTTGTGGCGAGCCTCAGCGCCACTCGGTGGATTACACTGCACGTTAACAGAACAAATCAGAAATGCAGTCTTGTGCTTTATTTCACCCACACACTCTTGTTTACTCACCACTTTATATTTCGGCACTTGTTATGTCCCACAGTTTTCAACAAAGATGTGACCTGCAATTGAACTTTAAAGGTTGATGTGAACAGATTGTGACTGCATAAAAGCGCACGTAATTGTGGGTCCTCTGGAAAGCCAGAGACACAAAACAAATATGCCTGCTGTCAAGATGGATGCAGAAGGGTTATTATCTAGTTCTCAACAGAACATTTGGGTGGAGAAGACATTGAAAACAATTGTTGTTTATCGTTGGAGCACCAGCACCGTCTCATCAAGCAACAGTTGAGATGAACTGATAAGAAACGAGGGACATGCAAAAATCACAAGAAAAAAAAAATCAAATGAACATGCATAGAAGATCTCTGGTCTGATGAGGACTGGACCTTCATCCCATTTCATTGTTGGCTCAATATTGTTCTTGCTTTGGTTTGACATATTAGTATATTTTCAGATGATAGGGCTAGGTAAAAAATCAGATTTCATATTTATCTGACATTTTGAATGTTGTGCAATACAAAGACAGTGTACTGCAAAATAATGACAAGAAACTTTCTGGTGGGTTGTCCTCACTGGCCTCTTTATAGTGAATCAAAACCATATGTGAGGTGTGGACTGTCCAATTCATGAACAAATGACTCTTATGAATCAGTTCTTTTAAGTGAATCGAACCCAAACAGCAGAATCTGTGTGGTCCAATTCATGAAAAATGACTCTTATGAACTGGTTCTTATTTATTTATTTTTTAACAGGGACAATGCAATATAACATTGCTACAATTTCAAGCATGGCAGCTGGTTTGAGCTGGTTATAAGCTGGTTCTGAGCTGGAGCTAGTTGCTTAGGACCAGCACTTGACCAACTAAGGACCAGCTTAAACCAGCTCATGACCAACTAAGGACCAGTCTAAACCAGCTCATGACCAACTAAGGACCAGCCTAAACCAGCACATGACCAACTAAGGACCAGTCTAAACCTGCTCATGACCAACTAAGGACCAGTCTAAACCAGCTCATGACCAACTAAGGACCAGCCTAAACCAGCTCATGACCAACTAAGGACCAGCTTAAACCAACACATGACCAACTAAGGACCAGCCTAATCCAGCACATGACCAACTAAGGACCAGCCTAAACCAGCTCATGACCAACTAAGGACCATCTTAAACCAGCTCATGTCCAACTAAGGACCAGCTTAAACCAGCTCATGACCAACTAAGGACCAGCTTAAACCATCTTATGACCAACTAAAGACCAGCTTAAACCAGCTCATGACCAACTAAGGACCAGCTTAAACCATCTTATGACCAACTAAAGACCAGCTTAAACCAGCTCATGACCACCTAAGGACCATCTTAAACCAGCTCATGACCAACTAAGGACCATCTTAAACCAGCTCATGACCAACTAAGGACCAGCTTAAACCAGCTCATGACCAACTAAAGACCAGCTTAAACCAGCTCAAGACCAACTAAGGACCAGCCTAAACCAGCATATGACCAACTATGGACCATTTTAAACCAGCTCATGACCAGTTAAGGACCAACTAAGGACCAGCTTAAACCAGCACATGACCAACTAAAAAACATCTTAAACCAGCTCATGACCAACTAAGGACCATCTTAAACCAGCTCATGACCAACTAAGGACCATCTTAAACCAGCTCATGACCAACTAAGGACCATCTTAAACCAGCTCATGACCAACTAAGGATCAGCTTAAACCAGCTCATGACCAACTAAGGACCATCTTAAACCAGCACATGACCAACCAAGGACCAGCATGAACCAGCTCATGACCAACTAAGGACCATCTTAAACCAGCTCATGACCAACTAAGGATCAGCTTAAACCAGCTCATGACCAACCAAGGACCAGCATGAACCAGCTCATGACCAACTAAGGACCAGCTTAAACCAACACATGACCAACTAAGGACCAGCCTAATCCAGCACATGACCAACTAAGGACCAGCCTAAACCAGCTCATGACCAACTAAGGACCATCTTAAACCAGCTCATGTCCAACTAAGGACCAGCCTAATCCAGCACATGACCAACTAAGGACCAGCCTAAACCAGCTCATGACCAACTAAGGACCATCTTAAACCAGCTCATGTCCAACTAAGGACCAGCTTAAACCAGCTCATGACCAACTAAGGACCAGCTTAAACCATCTTATGACCAACTAAAGACCAGCTTAAACCAGCTCATGACCAACTAAGGACCAGCTTAAACCATCTTATGACCAACTAAAGACCAGCTTAAACCAGCTCATGACCACCTAAGGACCATCTTAAACCAGCTCATGACCAAGCTCATGACCACCTAAGGACCATCTTAAACCAGCTCATGACCAACTAAGGACCATCTTAAACCAGCTCATGACCAACTAAGGACCAGCTTAAACCAGCTCATGACCAACTAAAGACCAGCTTAAACCAGCTCAAGACCAACTAAGGACCAGCCTAAACCAGCATATGACCAACTATGGACCATTTTAAACCAGCTCATGACCAGTTAAGGACCAACTAAGGACCAGCTTAAACCAGCACATGACCAACTAAAAAACATCTTAAACCAGCTCATGACCAACTAAGGACCATCTTAAACCAGCTCATGACCAACTAAGGACCATCTTAAACCAGCTCATGACCAACTAAGGACCATCTTAAACCAGCTCATGACCAACTAAGGATCAGCTTAAACCAGCTCATGACCAACTAAGGACCATCTTAAACCAGCACATGACCAACCAAGGACCAGCATGAACCAGCTCATGACCAACTAAGGACCATCTTAAACCAGCTCATGACCAACTAAGGATCAGCTTAAACCAGCTCATGACCAACTAAGGACCAGCTTAAACCAACACATGACCAACTAAGGACCAGCCTAATCCAGCACATGACCAACTAAGGACCAGCCTAAACCAGCTCATGACCAACTAAGGACCATCTTAAACCAGCTCATGTCCAACTAAGGACCAGCTTAAACCAGCTCATGACCAACTAAGGACCAGCTTAAACCATCTTATGACCAACTAAAGACCAGCTTAAACCAGCTCATGACCAACTAAGGACCAGCTTAAACCATCTTATGACCAACTAAAGACCAGCTTAAACCAGCTCATGACCACCTAAGGACCATCTTAAACCAGCTCATGACCAACTAAGGACCATCTTAAACCAGCTCATGACCAACTAAGGACCAGCTTAAACCAGCTCATGACCAACTAAAGACCAGCTTAAACCAGCTCAAGACCAACTAAGGACCAGCCTAAACCAGCATATGACCAACTATGGACCATTTTAAACCAGCTCATGACCAGTTAAGGACCAACTAAGGACCAGCTTAAACCAGCACATGACCAACTAAAAAACATCTTAAACCAGCTCATGACCAACTAAGTACCATCTTAAACCAGCTCATGACCAACTAAGGATCAGCTTAAACCAGCTCATGACCAACTAAGGACCATCTTAAACCAGCTCATGACCAACTAAGGACCATCTTAAACCAGCTCATGACCAACTAAGGATCAGCTTAAACCAGCTCATGACCAACTAAGGACCATCTTAAACCAGCTCATGACCAACTAAGGACCATCTTAAACCAGCACATGACCAACCAAGGACCAGCATGAACCAGCTCATGACCAACCAAGGACCATCTTAAACCAGCTCATGACCAACTAAGGATCAGCTTAAACCAGCTCATGACCAACCAAGGACCAGCATGAACCAGCTCATGACCAACTAAGGACCATCTTAAACCAGCTCATGACCAACTAAGGACCATCTTAAACCAGCACATGACCAACTAAAGACCAGCATGAACCAGCTCAAACCAGCCGCCATGCTTCATAACATATCTAACCAGCAAATGCTGGTTTTGTCAATAGTGAACTTGACATTACAAATGAAATATACTCAAATGAACTGGAATCAAATCAAAACATTAAAATCGAGAGCATGTGAATCAGAATATAACCGAAACAGGAAATTTGTATCGATATCCATTCAGATAAAACACACTTATCAGATATAGAGGTGTATCAAAGGTGCATGCAACTGCACAATGAAAAACACTGTGCAGCAACTTGGGACATTTATAAAACATGTCCATCTTTAATGCTTGGACTTTGATTCTGCATTTCAGAAATAACAGCCAGCACAAACATGAGTTCAAAACCATTTCATCCAAGCCCTGGATTGGAGTCAGCCTATTAGCATCTGTTTAATCTTGCTGATGATAGCGGTCTTGCCTTGTATTTATGGGACCTTATCTGTGGATGTATTATCTGAAGCACAGATGGTGTGTATGGGGAGGGGGGTCACAACAAATGGGAAGGAAATGTTGTAATTGGCTATGCTCCAGCAGATTGGACAGAATATACCTGCTCAAGTTGACTGTGGGCAAAGCCTAAATGAGATTAGTGTGTGCCATGTGGTATATGTAGAAAGGAGACCCAATATACTTGAACTTTTTAGCCTTTAAATGAACCCTAAAGCTTGCATTTATATTATCTAAAATATATTGTATATTCACACAAAATAACACCTTGAGATTTTGTTGAGTCCATATAGATGACCAAAGGCTCTCCCTGTTCATAAATATTTGACCCATTTTCACAATGTCCTGAACATTGTGCTCTTTAGAAGAACATAGTAGAGAACTAGCAGCAGCAGATGTTAGAAAGAGGAATTTACCCAGTGTTTAGTTGCTATGCAGCATAAAAGGAACATGAATTTCCAAATAACTTTTTGTATATTCTCATTACTCTGAATAAGTTTAGTTTAAGCATTAATTACGGCATAGGTACAAAAATAAATAAATAAATAAAAAACAGGAGAAATAAGCATGCACAATTAAATATCCAATAATGACCAATACCAATAAATAAATAATTAAAAAAACCCTCTAATATCATCTAATAACCAATATGTCTGGATAGGATATGGAACTATATATATATATATATATATATATATATATATATATATATATATATATATATATATATATATATAGTTCCGTATCCTATGAATAATATATATATATAACTACTCATCCCTTCTCCTAACCTTACAGATATGAATATTTCAAATCATGCAGCTTGTTAATGAGAAGTGTATTAGTACTTATATATGCCATATATAGAAACTCTGAGTGGGCTCTTTTAACTAAGGCCAGTACCAAAGCACATAGAACACCCTATATACGCCCTAGCAACACCATAGCAACACCCTGGCAACCACCCACAACTTCTTAGCTTCAGGGCTTCAGGGCTTCTAAGTTCTTCACATTCAAAAACGTACAAATTTCAACAGACTTCTTGTGCAGCACAATCTCCTAATACTCATGTTTAAGAACAGGAACTGAAAGTGTTCAGTTTCCATGTGAAAGCAAAAAGCCATCTAAGCAGTATTGAGTCTGAAACAAGTGACATAACTAGCACCGCACATCTATAAAAGATAGCAGCAGCAGTTTCAGAGATCAATAGTTTCAAACATCATTTTAACCTTACAACACATTCAGCCTGAGTAGTTGTGAAATGACAAAACATTGCTCAGCTACAATCCTGAGATAATGATAGTACAAAACACCCTCATGGGTAATAAAATGTGAGGCCCATAGGCAGGGCCTCTGCTTTTTATGACTCAAAATGGTTCATCATTGAGTTGTCAGTCCTGTTCTACTATCTGTCTGGGTCTGCTTCAGAGGGACGTGCTCCTTCCGTAGGGGCTGCTGTCTCACTGGTAATTGTATGTGGGTGTGTTTGGGGTTGTGCTGTAATTTGCATGGTGCCTGCTGTCTGGGTGAGGCTCTTACTGAACTGACTGAACCGAGACCCAGTGATGTTGGTCTCATGCATGGGTCTTGTAATTGCTGGTTTGCTAGAAGAGGACCAAGATGGGATGTGTCTTTAGGTACACGTGGGGTTGTGATAAACTGGAGGGTCTCCTCCACTTATTTTCACTATCCTGCTTATCTTACACATGCCACTAGCACAGATAGCACAGATAAAATGGTAATACTGAAAGTATTTTGTGATTTATAAATCTAAATAAAAGTGATACATAATGACAGTTGTCATGCTTTATTGATGTACTGACTGAAAACCTGACTGCAACCTATTATGCTCTTTTACAAAGTCTGGATTTTGTTTTTGCCATTGACTAGAATAGGTTTTCATGCTTGAATATTTAAAAAAAACCATTATTTTTCATATAGTTTACATTGTTGCAACATCTCTCTTCCTAGTCTGTCAGTAAGTTTAGTTCCTGTCTCTATGAAGCCCCTCTTTCGGAAAACTCCAATGTGCTCTGATTGGTCGACTGGAATAGTGTGTTCTGGTCGGTCAACTGCTTTCGGAAATGTCACGGCCCTTACCATAACTGCAAGTTTCAGCTTCTTGGACATGGACAAAACATGTGCACTATTAATGCAACTCAACCAGGCCCCTTTTTTGCATATGCCTTGGGCAGGAATTATTTAAATGAGGGATATTGTGATGGGATCGTTCCTGGAAGAAAACTACAATCGAGCCGTTTCAGGGAGTTCTGAAACAGTGCTTACTGATATAGAGAATAAATACAAAGTTCTGTCATGAAACTCTAAATAGCACAGGCTGATAGGTCCTTTAACTCAACATGCTCTCAATCACATCATTATCTATAGGGCACAGCTGATTGGTTCTTGCTGTATCAGTAGCCAATGAGCGTGCATGCTCAGCCTTCAAAATACTTGGTTAGCATTTGCCTTAGCAGTGCAGCGTGATTTTAGACAACCTCCACCTTCCCCAGCTCCACCTGTATAGATTTGCTACAGGTAATTCATGTATGCTATATTGTACAGCAGCAGCATGTCATGTATGTATTGGCAATAGCAAGTCCCGTACATAACCTGCAGCAGCAATAAAAGCTGCAGCAACATAGCAGATCTATTCCGCCGAGAACAAACATATAAACATTGTCATATCGATTACCATGCCAAACACTCTGAGAGTTGTGACTTTGCTTTGTATCTTTGCAGACCTTTTTCAAGCTCAAACAGCAACATTACACACTAAAGAAAGTTGAAAATGTTAAAAAGCACAATAGGTCCTCTTTATACACAATTACACTGTAAAATAATATCCATTTAAATGTATGGTAAAAAGCTAGAGGCAGAAATTCACCATTGCCAAATACAGAGTGTCTATAGGTGCAAATTTTTCCTTGTTGGCAAAATTTACACTAGCTCCGCCCACCAATAGCTGGTTGGGCCACTCAAGTTTTAAAACAAGACAAGTAAAATTCATTGTCTTCAGTGGCACAGCAGTAGCGAGAAAGGTTTGCAAATCTGACTTTAACCGCGATCAACACAGGTTCGAAGGGTTTTTATTCTCCCAATAAGGCAGCATCCAAATAATTTTAATAAGTAGAATAATTTACACGATATCACATTATTGCATCCTGTTAATGTACAAAATACTGAGGTGCAAATAGTATCTACCAATATAAAGTACAGATGTCATCTTTTCTCTTATTGTAAAGAACTGATACCTTTACATGGTGTAAATAGAATCCACCGCTATTTTCACCTAGTGTAAATAGCTTATCGCTAAGAAAATGCTGCTATTGTCACTTAGTGTAAATAGAATCTATCGCTAAGAAAATATGCTATTTTCACTTAGTGTAAATAGCATCTAATTGCTATTTACACTGTGTAAATAGTATCTAATTGCTAATTACGCTGCCTGAAAAAATATGGTGACAACAGCTAGATGGTGCACAGAATCACAAAGACAAAACAACATCAGATAACGCAGATGAAACTAAAATAATACAATAACTAAATAACAGAAAATATAGCAAGAAAAACACCCTAATATACATTACTGATAACAAAAATGAGAAGAAACTAAATTATTTATATGAAATATAATCATGTATCATGCAGAGACTTCTTTGAATGTCCTCTTACTGTGTTTCAATGTAAATTACACAATAATTCAGTTTTTCAGCCAGGCCAGGCTGACATAGCAACAGCGACTCAACCAATAGTGCGAGTTTGGGGGTGTGGCTATTGTTTTTGATGACCAATGGCCATCAGGAAACTTGTTTGAAAACAATCTTTATTTTCCAAGACCTTTGATGATGCTAGTGGCAAAGAAACAAAACACTTGCATACACACAGAGCATTCACTCTGCTAACTTCCTTTTAAGGTCAAATAAAAAGATCTATGTGAGTTGTTTGTGACTGAATAGGTTTGTCTGCATGCATTACACACAGGGGAGCTCGGTCATGTTTGTCTCTATGCATCAACACCCCCATCTCCCCACAGACTACAACACTAAACCCAGCAATTGAAACATCCACCTCCCTCCTCTGTCTGTCTCTTTCTCCCTCCTCTTCTCTGTCTGCTATTGCCTTTCTCTGGGGCCGGGCCAAGATCCCACTGCACCTGAGCGTTAAACTCCAGCAGAAGCTGGTGAAAGGCGATCACGTCAGCTTTACTGTGCTTTTAATCACATTGGTATATTAAGTTAATGAATGATATCGATGTTTGCTCTAATAATGTAACCAGATACACAATATGCATCGCTGCAACTGCAGGGCATGTTACTACGCAATTGCAAACTGCGTGTGGCGTGATGGTTAAAGAGTTTCCTGAAAACAACAGGTGTGGATGTGAATCATGCAGCTACAGTATATGTTTACAAAGATCAAGGGCAATGCCAAAATAGGCTTACAAAATCATATGTAATGACACGGGGATTTATAAGCATCAAGTGTGGATTTAACTTTTGGCTTTCACCTGAGGAGACGCATGAAGAAAAATGTAATATTTACTTGTGTGAATCTGGAAAGAAATGTGCTTAAACAGCTTGTCAAACACTGCTCTGCAGTGATATTATAACTCTGTATTATATTATAAAATCGTTGATACCATAAACCAATAAATGGCCATACCACTCTTTTTTGTCTACATAAATTTAAACTAAAACACTATAAACTAAAATAATTTGATATGCTATAAGTGAATTTATGCAAAGCAACATTAATGTACAGTATGAAAAATGGATGAATGGGTATATTTGTAGCAATAGCCAATTATCGATTTTCCTTAATGCCAAAAATCATTAGGATATTAGGTAAAGATCATGTTCCAGTAAGATATTTTGTAAATTTCTTACCGTATATATATCATATATATACATATATATATATATATATATATTTGTAAGTAATATGTGTTGCTAAGGACTTCATTTGGACAACTTTAAAGGTGCCCTAGAATTGAAAATTGAATTTACCTTGGCATAGTTAAATAATTAGAGTTCTGTACATGGAAATGACATACAGTGAGTCTCAAACACCATTGTTTCCTCCTTCTTATGTAAATTTGATTTGTGCAAAAGAACTCTGAAGAACAGGCGAATCTCAAAATAACACCGACTGTGATGCAACAGTCGGGATCATTAATATGTATGCCCCCAAATTTTGTACATGCCAGCCCATGTTCAAGGCATTAGACAAGCCAATATTAACATCTGTAGCAGCACAGCCGAATCAACAGACTTTATGCAGGTAAGCAGGCAAGGACAATAGCGAAAAATGGCAGATGGAGTGAGAATAAATGACATGATTCATGATATTTTTAGTTATATTTGTAAATTGTCTTTCTAAATGTTTCGTTAGCATGTTGCTAATGTACTGTTAAATGTGGTTAAAGTTACCATTGTTTCTTACTATATTCACGGAGACCAGCACCATGTCGTTATTTTCATTTTTAATGCTTGCAGTCTGTATAATTCATAAACTCATATTCATTCTTTATAAATCTCTCCAACAGTGTAGCTTAGCTTTAGCCTCGTTAGCCGCAGCATACTATCAAACTCATTCAGAATCAAATGTAAACATCCAAATAAATACCATACTTACATGATCTGATATGCTGCATGACGAACACTTTGTAAAGATCCATTGTGAGGGTTATATTAGCTGTGTGAACTTTGTTT
Source organism: Chanodichthys erythropterus (assembly GCF_024489055.1). Taxonomy (NCBI): domain Eukaryota; kingdom Metazoa; phylum Chordata; class Actinopteri; order Cypriniformes; family Xenocyprididae; genus Chanodichthys; species Chanodichthys erythropterus. Next base: position 18,615,794 of record NC_090244.1, read on the forward strand.
ATGCAATGTATTATAGAGTTCCAAGCTTGGGGGCGGGGGGGAGCGCAAGCATTTAAAGGGGACGCACACAGAATCGCCGCATTTTTAATTATGCCCAAAAATAGGCAGTTAAAAAATTGAATAATAAAAAATCTATGGGGTATTTTGAGCTGAAACTTCACAGACACATTCAGGGGACACCTTAGACTTATATTACATCTTGTGAAAAAGGGTTCTAGGGCACCTTTAAAGGTGATTTTCTCAATATTCAGATTTTTTTGCACCCACAGATTCCAGATTGGCCAAATATTGTCCTATACAACAATGGAAAGCTTATTTATTCAGCTTTCAGATTATGTATAAGTCTCAATTTTTAAAATTTGACCCTTATTATTGGTTTTGTAGTCCATGGTCAAATATATTCTTTCTAAAAGAAACCAATGCAAGGTATATGTTTCACATCACCTTTAGAGGTGCTGAATAAAAAACGTTACAGTACTGTAATGTCTACAGTTGTCATTAGAATGTACAGTTATATTACATAACCAAATTGACATAAAAACCATTATGTCTGTAACATGTATCCAGGGTTATGTATCAAAAAGTCAAAGATGTTCAATGAAGATATGTCACCACACTGCTATTAAGTTTTGCGCCAATTCTAACATATTTAGTCAATACAATATGAGTACAGAAAAACTGTTTACTATCGTACTGCATATGGCCTGCAGTCATTCTGATTTCCTAAACTATTTCTTACATTATTACTAAAATGATAAGTACTATAGTTGACCTGAATGTGTGTATATGTGTGTGAGAGACAGTTTTCATGTCTAAACTAACTTAAGTTAAAGCAGCTTTCATTTAATATTGCATTTCCACACGAATATAATCTTGAGAGTTTTCTTGTAAGTAGGCTAATACTCTTGAAACTAGAAAATTCGGATAACCACTTCCTGTTAAACCCTCCGGTGTAATCAATGCATCACGTATGACGTTTGTGCACACGTTCCCACATCCGACCTAGACGGTCATCTGATTCACGACAGATATCTGTTTTATAACGATGTTTGTTTGGAGCGTGAATGCGTTGCTGCGCGTTTGGCTAGCATCGCGTGTCTAGCAGAGCAGTCTAGCACAATTTGGTGACGCAAGGGAGCTATTAATATCACAGGAACGGGATGTACTCACTTCTGCAGCGGTTCACTTGAGGACAAACAGTGAACAGTATTTCTGGTGCGCTGCAGCTTTTGGTAAGGCTGCGACAAATGATATTTACGCTGGAATAACACATTTTGTCGTGTGAAAGAGCAACATACTGGGTTTGGGGAAAGAGAGTTGAACGCTACGGAGCCCCAGCCTCGCCCACTTTTGAACCCGTTGACTCGCTGCACTCTCATCAAAACAACCATACAAAGAATTTGCACTCAACGGGGGAGGGTTTTGTTTTCACTCTGAGGGGTAGAATACATCCTTTTGTAGCTATTATGGCACTATTTGAACTTAAGTATTCATGGATGGTACAATTAAAATCTATAGATAAATCGTTTTAAAAATGCCTCTGAAATTAAAGTGATAGTTCACAAAATTAAAATACTTTCCCACTTGTTCCAAACTTGACTTTTTTCTTACGGAATATCAAAAAACACCATGAAACTATCATAAAAGTTGTCCATAGGATTGGTGTTTGTGAGAGAAGTAATGATGACTGATTTTCAATAGTTTCCACCCACCTATTTTTTATGCACATTTTGGTATATCACATAAAAAACGCTGGATGGAAACACCAATATAAATTCTAAAAATAAGCATAAAATAGTTATGCGCTCAATTACATTTACTGAATAAATTCCTTTATGTGCATCAAAAAAAGTCATGTGACATGGATCACTGGACTAACCAGTGGACCGATCTTGTTTCATAGAATCTGAAATGTTGTTTGATTCTGAAATGCCAAAGTGTGTTTTTAAAGGGTTAGTTCACCCAAAGATGAAAATAATGTCATTTATTACTCACCCTCATGCCGTTCCACACCCGTAAGACCTTCATTAATCTTTGAAACACAAATTAAGATATTTTTGTTGAAATCCGATGGCTCCGTGAGGCCTGCATAGCCAGCAATGACATTTCCTCTCTCAAGATCCATTAATGTACTAAAAACATATTTAAATCAGTTCATGTGAGTACAGTGGTTCAATATTAATATTATAAAGCGGCGAGAATATTTTTGGTGCGCCAAAAAAACAAAATAATGACTTATATAGTGATGGCTGATTTCATAACACTGCTTCATGAAGCTTCGGAGCGTTATCAATCTTTTGTGTCGAATCAGCGGTTTGGAGCGTCAAAGTCATGTGATTTCAGGCTGTTTGACACGCGATCCGAATCATGATTCCACACAAAAGATTCATAATGCTCAGAAGCAGTGTTTTGCATTCTATCGCTTAGTTATGTGCATTTTGTCAATCATCCTGTCAGTTAAAAGGTTGAAAATTCTGTCATCCTCATGTCGTTCCACACCCGTAAGACCTGCATTCATCTTCAGAACACAAATTGAGATATTTTTGATAAATCCGATGGCTCAGCAAGTTAATTTACACTTTCAAACGCCCAGAAAGGTACTAAAACATATTTAAAACAGTTCATGTGAGTACAGTGATTCTACCTTGATATTATAAAGTGACGAGAGTACTTTTTGTGCACCAAAAAAAAACAAAATAACTTTTCAACAATATCTAGTGATGGCCGATTTCAAAACACTGCTTCGAATCTTTTGTTTCAAATCAGTGATACGGATCGCATGTCAAACTGCCAAACTGCTGAAATCATGTGACTTTGGCACTCCGAACCACTGATTTGAAACAAAAGATTCATAAAGCCTCGAAGCTTCATGAAGCAGTGTTTTGAAAGCGCCTATCACTAGATATTGTTCAATAAAGTCGTTATTTTGTTATTTTTGGCGCACAAAAAGTATTCTCGTTGCTTCTTAACATTAAGGTTGAACCATTGTAGTCACATGAACTGTTTTAAATATGTTTAGTAGCTTTCTGGGCATTTGAAAGTATAAATTAACTTGCTGTCAATGGAGGCCTCACTGAGCCATCGGATTTATCAAAAATATCTTAGTTTGTGTTCTTAAGAGAGTGTGTTCTGTGTTCACAAAGGTCTTACGTGTGTGGAACGTCATGGGTAATTAATGACAGAAATTTCATTTTTTTGTGAACTAACCCTTTAACATCCTCATAAACACACTCTAGATTGTAAGTTTATTCTACTTAAACAATTCTTACTGTATTGGAGAGAAAACAAGTAGCATATTGATTTGCCAGTTGTCTCTCTTTCATGTGAAGAATTGCCATGAACGAATGCCATGAATCTGACTCAACTGATTTGTGAACAAATCATTCAGCCCAAATTTATGAACTGGAACAACTGATTCACTGACAAGAACAAATATAATTAAAAAGACCAATTAATTAACAAACTGAGATTATTCTCTCAAGGACTCATGAACACAACAATGTAGTCAACCACTTTCATGTGTTTTTGTAGCTTGCATACTTATAGTCTGCATGAAAACCCTGTCTGTTTACTTATTACAAAGTTCTGTCATGAAACTCTAGATGGCGCAGGCTGATAGGTCCTTGCAAATCTGCTCGCAATCACATCATTCTCTGTGGGGCACAGTTGATGGGTTCCTCGATTCTAAGCTCGCTGCTCAACCTTCAAAATACATGGTCAGCATTTGCTGTCACAGTTTGCAGCGTGCTTTCAGAAACCCTCCACCTTCCCCAGCTCCACCTGTATAGATCTGCTATTCATGTATGATATATTGTACAGCAGCAGCATGTCTTACTTGCTCACAGCAGCATGTTGTGTATGTATCAGCAGTAGCAAGTCCCGTACTCGCTCTGCAGCAGCGTAGCAGATCTATTCTGTCAAGACCAAACATATCAATATTGTCATATCCATTACCATGCCAAACACTCCGAGAGTTGTCATGACAGAAATTAATTTAATTGAGCTTAATTGTGAATGATTCATCCATGTTTTATTTTTACATTGTAATTTTCAAAATAATCAAAATGTCATAACTCGATGGCATATGCTGAACCCAATCATTCCATTCACATTAATCCCCGCCCCTTTTGGTACACTTTTTGTTTCTTTTATTACAATTGACCCTTCGCCGGGAGTTTGATTGACAAGCGATCTAACCAATCATAACGCCGAATCCGCCATTTTTTCTGACAAAGCAGTCAGGAGTTAGAAGATTAACCTCGGTGGACTTGAACTCGAAAAATGGTGTGTACTGACGTCTTTCCGTGTTTAAAACAACATTCCTTCTGATTTTCATTCATGTTTATTTGATGCTATAAATTAACTAGTAGGAAGAGATAATCGGTTCATGAGCCGCTTGAGCAGAGGCGCTACAGCGATCTGTCACGACACATTAAAGAGCCACAAAACAGTTTTTATTGTGCAAATTTCTTAACAAATTACACAGTTTGAAAGCTGGGACTTTGTTTAATATCATAAGTAACTTGCTCTGTCTTGTCTGTCGACATTTTGTCAGTGTCCTCTTTGCTCCACGATGTATTTTTGCACCATGGCTTGTCAGACAAAGCAACAGTAACTAAGGGGGGCAGGTCTTTGCGAAGGGTCAATTGACTACAAGCTTGCATTCAGATCTGACTCCATCCAATCAACAACCAGTGAATTGAACAGTCCCCTCCCTACATTTTTTCTTTTCAATAATCCATTTGAAATATGTTCTCTACTTCCATTACATTGTGTCTTATTGTATCTAACTCATTTTAGTTAGAATTTTAATCACCACTATATTTAAGGCTTTGTATAGTATAGCTTTAGGCTATACATTTTCTGAACAAGAACAAACCAAACAAGTGTTACAATCATCTTTTCTTCTTCCCTAACTCTCAGAGCTCTTGTTTAAAATCATTCACATTATTGTCTGCGATTTTATGTTGTGCAACTCGATAACAGTGGTTTTGTGTACAGTGCTTAATTGTTTATGTTTCCAAAGTTCAATTTTGAATGCAAAGATCATGTGTCAGATGTGACTAATGAATTCCATTCAAGGCCATGATAACAAATACATTACAACCTCAGCATGTGAGAACATGCAATAATACCTCCTGCTCTCAATAAAAATATGCCATAAAATCCATGCATTACTCGACAAGGGTGAGGTCAGCTAAATAATGGTGTAATTATTTTATGCTTATTTATTGGAAAATGCGTTCTTGTATGTGGATATATGTCATGTTAGCTACAATTACATCCCCATTTCACACAGACTGTACATAAGAGTCTTTTGGAGTCATTGTTGAGCACCAAAAGAACAAGCTACAAAATCACAAGCACTGAAAGATGGCATTTATGCACTGCCAGCTGCAATTCTCATTTTGGTTTCATAAGATTTCCTGACAAACAACAAGTTTGAAAGCAGAAATGCACGCCCATTACACTGGCTTCAAATAATATAATTCAAAATAGAGATGTTTACTATGCAGACATATGGAGTTAAAGTTTCCAAAGAGTCAGTGGTCATTTTATGTTTGTGTTTAGCCTTGGTTTTTTATTGTGGTCAGTTTGACTGCCCTGAGAACATTTCCTTTGAGCTGAAAATCCCTTGAGAATAAATCAATAAGAACAATCCACTTTGTTGTTTTATTTTTGAAACAATATTGAATAAAGACAATATTGAATGATTTAAATCAAATGGTATTCAAAATACCATTTCATGTTTTTAGCAATGATTTTGGTGTTTCAGTTTGGCAGTTGACTTCAAATCCAGCCTGTGACCTCTCTGTGTTTCATAAGGATTTGTTCTCATTTAATGAGAGCTTTGTTAATCTGTCCTCTTATTAGCTGCTAGAGGGCATGGCCTGTTTGGCTCTTCATATGTGCACCCTATTGACATCTGCTGTGAGGTGTGGATGTTGGAATATTGATGTTCTGTCAATTTCCATAGTTTATCACGCATGACAAAGTTGGCTGGAATGGATGTTATAATGTGATTATGCATTGTGCCCTAATAGAATGCAACAGTAGGATACCAGAAGTAAAAAAAATCCCATCCATTCAATAGATTGTAACCATAACAAATAAACCTTTTGAAGATCTACTGTACTTCAAGTGTCAATTTGGTTAAGCGGAAAACCACAAGCCACAAATCAATGGCATTTTTAAAAAATAAAAAATAAAGAAATTGTGGTTAGTAGCCAAATTCTGTGAAAAAAAAAAAAACTACATTACTCATAATCCTGAAGAAACAACCACCAATCACTGTTGAGATCCATTATGGAAAAAGTCTTTTGCTAAAGAAACTGTACTCAAAGGTCTACCTTGAGTACATTACATACATGTGCCCTAAGGCCATGCCATTGTGTTATATAGGTTACATGAGTGTATTGTACATAGTGCACATACGTATCGCTGCTGAGTTTGAATAGGGGTAGGCAAGAGGCCCCTACATAAGCCGTCAGTAAGGCGTGCTAATGCAGAGCCTGTGGGTCAAACTGTGCGGTTGAATGGAGATAGGGCAAAGGAGACACGGAGATGAGAGTTTCCTCCTCTTCCTCCATCAGACATGTCCCACAAGCCCACTGATTGATGCCTTATGAATAGAGCTGCTCCTCATTGGCAGTTAGCAGACATAGTTTAAGTGTATTTGTTCCAATGTGTTCTTTTCTGATGTATTGTGTGAAGACGACAAAGCCTTTCCCCGCAGCATTGTTTCAGAGTGGATTACTTCTAGCCTCAGCAAGCATCTGACACATAAAATCAATCTATGCTTTGCCATTCACCGATTTTTGCTAATTAACCTAATTAATATGACCTCCTTGTGGTCTGTTTTGATGAACGGGGGTTGATACATTCATGGTTATTGAACAATCAAAATTTTAGCTTTATTGATCTCACTTGACAATTGCAGATTTCATTCCTATGCCAATGTATTTCCTGTTGAAACAGGAAGTTGTGGCCATATGAATTACTTAATAGCTCAATAGCTGATGTTTTACTTAGGGTATGTTTACATAACAATAATGCACTAAAAATGAAGTTGTCAAAACTATCCTTGTTCACATCAATCCGTGAAAATGATTGGCCTGTATTATTCATGTCAGGCCAGTAGATAGCGATGTCACTTTGTAAAGAAACACTACGCACCTATAGACTGGATACATAATATGCATGCACATGATGTCACAGTTTTCATAAATTTGCATTTTTGTAGTTTACACAGAGACGACAGCGGTATTGTTTTCAAAAAACTGTTTTCAAAAGTTGGCGTTTTCAGGCCTCCAAAACAGCATTGTTGTGTAAATGAACGGCCAAAATGCATACGTGGCAAGCAGGCGGGGCCGAGAGCCGTGGGAACGGAGTGAGGCCGGTGACGCGACTGCTAATGGGCCTCACCCACTTCGAGTCTCACAGAGGAGCTCCGGAGAGATAAAAGGACGAGTGATGACAGTGAAGGACGAGAGAGGACCAGGCCTGAACTTTATGTTGTTGTTTTGTTTTCATTCATGCGGCAGACGTCCGTGAGGGGCTTTCGTTTTGTTGTTTGTCCATTTTATTATTAAAATTATGTTGAGCGTTTGCCAGTTCCAGCTTCCTTCTTCCCTGAACTTTAAACATTGCTACATTGGTGCCGAAACCCAGGAGGACATGCTGTCAGAGAGCTCTCGCTGCTGAGGGGGATCGCGGTGCTGAGGTGGTCGGGGAGCACAAAGGAGCCAGTGGTGACCATGAGGCGGTGGTGCTAGAGCGATTGAGCAACAGTTGGGATAGAGAGCTTGCAAATGTGCTGCCGTTTGCTGGAGGCCAGACCAGATTGATGGGGAGGAGCAGGCAGACCGAGGGAACGGGGAGCTTGCTGTCAGGCGCCCGTAATTGGAGGAGCCATCGCCGTCTGCCAAGGGGCAGAGGAGTATCGAGCTGTTCACCGAGGAGGGTCCAGTACCATCGCATGCATGGCACCATGAGTGAGGGCCTCTCGGCTGGTTGAGGACTGAGCGGCAGTGTGTCCGTGAACTAGACCAAGATTTTTTTTTCTTTTCCTCTCTCCCTTCTCTCGTCTCTGTCTCTCCTCATATTTCTGTCTCCTTTTCTCGCCTTGTCTGTCCTTACCCCCAGGTGCTGCAACCTCCATGACTGGCCCCCCCAGAGGGTGGGGAGGGGAGTAGAGCGCATTCTCTAGGGTATCCCCGGCCTGTAAGGGGTGATGTGGGTATATGGCAAGCAGGGCGGGGCCGAGAGTCGTGGGAACGGAGCGAGTCTCACGGAGGAGCCCCAGAAGAGGAGTGACGACAGTGAAGGATTAGAGAGGACCAGGCCTGGACTTTATGTTGTTGTTTTGTTTTAGTTTATGTGGTAGCTGTCCTTAAGGGGCTGCCACTATACTTTCATTTCGTTGTTTGTTTATTTTATTATCGAAATTAAACGTTTGCTGATTCCTGCCTCGTTCTTCCCTGAACTTTGCTACAGCATAAAAAGTTTTAAGTTTTTATTGAAAACGGTGTTGTGTAAACGGCCCCTTGGCTATTAACTCTTTCCTCGCCACTGAGATTTTCTGCCATTTATGACACAACGTTTCCCCAACGTAGGCTTTATGCCAAATGTCACATGAACAAATAAAAAAGAAACAGGTCTCACTGAATCCGCTTGTCAGAGAAAGTCTTAATGGCAGTATGAACTAATGGCGTTATCTATGGACATTTAAGGTAATCAACTGACCAAGCTAGTTCTGAAATACTACTTGGATCTGAACTGGATCTTAACTTTTTTTATTAAAACTCACCCACATTCAAATGTTTATTAAAAAAAAGAATGAATGAAGTTAGAATAAAATGTTTTGTTGTTGTTTTAAAGCAGAGGCTGTTCTTTCTTTTGATATATTGACATTTTACATATTCATAAAATCAGATTTTCAGAGTGAATTTTTGTGAACAAAAATGATGGCGCTAGATTACAACCTAAAAATACAATGCTAGTGGGGAAAGAGTTAATGATAATTTGCTACTTGCTAGTCATTTGGGGGGCGGGACTTTCTTATCCTAGAGAGCATTTGATTGGACAGAAATCTGTGTGGTGCAGGATAAGTCATTAACATTTTTGCTCTGTTTTCCCAGAAGACACCGACTATGTATTTTTAATACACATGTGACATTTAGGAGTACACAAGGACTAAGGCATAAACTAAAAGCAACTAAACTAAAATTTTGATTTCATGGGGTCATTAAAGTGACTTAATAGTTTCAACTTGAACTGTAAATGACAATTCACTGCTTTATTGCTGAGATAGACAAGTATATAGATAACTTTGTAGCACATGTAACCTAAATATCCAGCTGGACTAAAGCCAATCTCTGGATACTGATTGAATAAACTGCAGTTTGGACTTGTGTTTGTCTCTTAGAAGCATGAAATCCTTAACTTGTCTTCACATGAATCAGAGTCACTTGTGATTTTTTATTTTTAGATGAAATATCCTTTTAACATTTATCTCATTGTCCTCAGTTTATCCAAAACTGCTTAATATTATGGATAAGCTGTCCATTTTTACATCTTAAAAACATTATACATTGTGCTCTAGTCTCCTTGAACAGACAAAACAAAAGCACAGCATCTGGTTGAAGCTCAGCTCATGTACCTTTAAGTGAGATGTTTGTTCTGTGATGTTTGGAACAGTGCAGAACAGCGTGATCCACAGTAGTCATTGAGGTCAGAAATCTTGCCAAGGACAAGGGAGGAAATTTCAACATGTGAAATGATTGACCAGTCAGTATATTATGCAAGAGCACTGTTGATGTTATTCGGGAAGTTCATGCAGGTTGATATTCTCACGATCAGGTTCGTTTTGTAGGTATAAGCGCATTTGTTATATGTCGTGTGCTGCTGAAGTCTGCAGAAGTGAGATGTTCAAGTTGTCTTTGGGTGCTGATCTGAGATCAGATCTGTGGTTTCTCTTTTGATGGTTGAAATCAGAATTAGGCTGGCACAAAGCTGGTCCAAGATCAACATAAAGACACTGTCTAAAGATGAACAGGAAGAGTTGTTACATGCATGATGGGAAATGATTTGTTTCCCAACTGTAGATCAAAAGTACAAAGCTTAACCACAAGTAGTAAACAGCCTCTGAGTTTCACATGTGCCAGAGCTGCTGAATTGACATTTAAATGCTACGTAAGTTCAATATAAAAACAAGAGAAAGAGAGAAAAGAAAAACAAAATACAGCAATCAAGCCCTAGTTATCAGAGTCTGGCCATGATGAGAGTGCAGATCATTTCTAATTCATGGCTTCCACAGAAAGGAGACAAACTGAACTGTATTATGTGACCTTCAGTCCTTTGAGGTGTGTTTGCCAATCAGACTTTTAGATCACGATGACACGTTGTTGAGAAGCGTGCAGTCAAGTAGTGATTATGATAGACACTGTAGGAGCTGCCACATTATTCTTTGCTTGTCTAGTGAGGTAAAGGAATCACATGCACAACCCACATGAGTCATGACTGGAAAAGTATCAGTTTCCACCTATAATGACCGCGCAAAACGTATCAACTTGCTTAGGTAAAGCTGACAGGGCTTTGAGGGGAGTTTCTTTCTTTCTTTCTTTCTTTCTTTCTTTCTTTCTTTCTTTCTTTCTTTCTTTCTTTCTTTCTTTCTTTCTTTCTTTCTTTCTTTCTTTCTTTCTTTCTTTCTTTCTATCTGTGTTTGTATCTATCTATCTATCTATCTATCTATCTATCTATCTATCTGTCTGTCTGTCTGTCTCTATCTATCTATCTATCTATCTATCTATCTATCTGTCTGTCTGTCTCTATCTATCTATCTATCTATCTATCTATCTATCTATCTATCTATCTATCTATCTATCTATCTATCTATCTATCTATCTATCTATCTATCTGTCTGTCTGTCGGTCTGTCATCTATCTATCTAACTATCTGTCTGTCTGTCGCTATCTATCTGTCTGTCTGTCTGTATCTATCTATCTATCTATCTATCTATATGTCTGTCATCTATCCATCTATCTATCTATCTGTCTGTCTATCTGTCGCTATCTATCTATCTATCTATCTATCTATCTATCTATCTATCTATCTATCTATCTATCTATCTATCTATCTCTCTGTCTATCTATCTATATATCCATCTATTTGTCTCTCTGTCTCTCTGTCTGTCTATCTATCTATCTATCTATCTATCTATCTATCTATCTATCTATCTATCTATCTATCTATCTATCTATCTGTCTGTCTGTCTATCTATCTATCTATCTATCTATCTATCTATCTATCTATCTATCTATCTATCTATCTATCTATCTATCTATCTATCTATCTATCTATCTATCTATCTATCTATCTATCTATCTATCTATCTATCTATCTATCTATCTATCTATCTATCTATCTATCTATCTATCTATCTATCTATATATCCATCTACATGTCTCTCTGTCTGTCTATCTATCTATCTATCTATCTATCTATCTATCTATCTATCTATCTATCTATCTATCTATCTATCTATCTATCTATCTGTCTGTCTGTCTGTCTGTCTGTCTGTCTGTCTGTCTGTCTATCTATCTATCTATCTATCTATCTATCTATCTATCTATCTATCTATCTATCTATCTATCTATCTATCTATCTATCTCTCTGTCTGTCTGTCTGTCTGTCTGTCGCTCAAAAGTTTGGGATCGGTAAGATTTTTAATGTTTTATAAAGAAGTTTCGTCTGCTCACCAAGGCTGTAAAAACAGTCATATTGTGAAATATTATTACAATTTAAAATAACTGTTTTCTATTTGAAAATATTTTAAAATGTAATTTATTCCTGTGTTGTCAAAGCTGAATTTTCAGCATCGTTACTCCAGTCTTCAGTGTCACATGATCCTTCGGAAATCATTCTAATATGTCAATTTGCTGCTCAAGAAACATTTATTGTTTACAATTGTACAAAATATTTTGTTTTCCATGATTCTTTGATAAATATAAAGTTCAAAAGATCAGTGTTTATTTGAAATCTAATCTTTTGTAACATTATAAATGTCTTTACTGTCACTTTTGATTGATTTAATGCATCCTTGCTGAATAAAAGTATTCATTTCTTTAATTTCTTTTCAAAAAAATAAAAATAAAAAATTCTTACTGACCCCAAACTTTTGAATGGTAGTGTATAATGCTACAGAAGCTTTGTATTTCAGATAAATGCTGTTCTTTTGAACTTTCTATTCATCAAGGAATCCTGAAAAAAAAAAGTACACAACTGTTTTCAACATTGATAATAATAACAAATATTTCTTGAGGAACTAATCATCATATTAAAATGATTTCTGAAGGATCGTGTGACACTGAAGACTGGAGTAATGATGCTGCCAACACGAGAATAAATAACTTTGTAAAATATATTCAAATAGAAAACAGTTATTTTAAATTGTAATATTTTTTCACAATATTACTGTTTTTACTGTATTTTTTATTAAATAAATTAAGCCTTGGTGAGCAGACGAAACTTCTTTTAAAAACATTAAAATTTTTACCGATCCCAAACTTTTGAGCGGTAGTGTATCTATCTAACTCTGTCTGTCTGTCTCTTTCCTAACCTAATATTTAACCTATTGACAAAGGCAGATTGAGCCTCATTAAGTCAACTTCTATATAAACAACAAAAATGAACTATAAATAAGTAAATTTGCCATGTGCCATACAAGGAAACAGTCTAATCAGCCCACAGGGCTATATGGGCCTTGTGTTCTAGGACAGCATGGCCTTGATTTTGGTCTGTTCCACCTGGTGCGGTCAGGCTGTCCTCACAAACTGTTCGTAAGTCCACTGGGATTACATCTGAAATGCCCAAGAGGATATGTGTAACAATCATCAGTAATGATGCAGAACCCCAGGGGAATGCAATATTTCTTGATAGTATAGAAGAATGGCTGAGTCATCTCACTCGCGTGGTAATCGAGAATGTGATTCATCCTACTCCTGAAACGTTTTCGTGATTGTTGAAAGAAGAACACAAATTATAAAAGGAGAATGATAGAGTGGGTTTTTCAATGTGTGGGACACTGAGTTTCATTTAAATTTTCTCACTGGCATCAAAAATGCTGAAGTGGTAAAAGTAAAATTGGATGGTGCTTAAGAATATTAGGTATATCTTATTGAATCACAGACCATGCTGTTAATATGCATTCTAACTACAATGCTCATTTAGGTGCAGAATTTGATTTACAGGATCATATATAAAGAGTAAAAATAATTGTATAAAATATATTAAAATGAATATAAAAATAATAATAATACAGATTAATTACAATCATACATAAATAATGGTATATAATTATCGTTTTAGGGGGCATTTTCTTCCATTTGAGATCTAAGGCAGCCATCTTGTGAAATTTGAACTCCTGTCTTGTCGTTATGCTGTGATTTGCTTCAGAAACACTGCATGAAATGCAAGAACACCCAGTTCTTGTGGTGGTGAAAGAATATGTAAAGTAATACAACCAGATGGCTCTCTCAATGCCATGTAGCCTTGTTCTCAATGAAAACTTGGAACTTTCCAGAGAAGTCTACTGTGAATAGGACTGAAAGAGAGTACTTTCCCACAGGAGAACAGTGCATCATTAGAGCTGAAGTGGTGGGCTTCAGCCCTTTATTTTCTCCTCTCCTGCTCTCATATAAAAAAGATTAAGTAACTTTTGAAACACTGATCTCCATTTTCACCCCCACAGTCTGCTTGCGAAATGCAGGAATATGAATATATTTTCCAGTCTGGGATTTTGAGCGCTATTTATTTTGAAAAGTTTTGTCACTTCCAGGCCCTTGGAGTGTCTGACTGAACGGAGCCGACTGTATAAATATTTTACAGTATTTCATATTATTTCCATTATAGCGGGCTACTGCAGGAGCTTAAAGGGTAAGTTCACCCAAAAATGAAAATAATGTCTTTTATTAACTCACCCTCATGTCGTTCCACACCCGTAAGACCTTCGTTCATCTTCGGAACACAAATTAAGATATTGTTGATGAAATCCGATGGCTCAGTGAGGCCTCCATTGAGAGCAAAGACATTCAAACTCTCAAGATCTATAAAGGTACTAAAAACATATTTGAAACAGTTCATGTGAGTTCAGTGGTTCTACCTTAATAATATAAAGCGAAAGAATACTTTTTGTGCACCAAACAAAATTAAAATAACGACTTTTCACCAATAGGCTAGGCATGGGCCGATTTCAAAACACTGCTTAATGAAGCTTCTGAGCTTTATGAATCTTTTGTTTTGAATTAGTGATTTGGATCTCCTATCAAACGGCTAAACTGCTGAAATCATGTGACTTTTGCGCTCTGATTCACTGAATCGATTTCGATTTGATTGATTTCAGCAGTTTAGCCATTTGATAGGAGATCCAAATCACTGATTCGAAACAAAAGATTCATAAAGCTCATAAGCTGTTTTGAAATCGGCCCATACCTAGCCTATTGTTGAAAAGTCATTATTTTGGGGGTTTTTTTGCGCACAAAAAGTATTCTTGCCACTTTATAATATTAAGATAGAACCACTGAACTCACATTAACTGATTCAAATATGTTTTTAGTACCTTTATGGACTTTGAGAGTTTGAATGTCTTTGCTCTCAATAGAGGCCTCACTGAGCCATCGGATTTCAACAAAAATATCTTAATTTGTGTTCTGAAGATGAACGAAGGTCTTACAGGTGTGGAACGGCATGAAGGTGAGTAATTAATGACATTATTTTCATTTTTGGGTGAACTAACTCTTTAAGTAAGGGTGAACTATTAGCTATAGTAACTGTTTTGTCATTCATTAGATCATTTGAAATAGTGTTGTCTATAAAGGGTAAGAGTGAAATTTGTGGCCAGCAGAATGACTTGCAACAGACAATATAGTGCAAAAGGGATTTTATTGTACATAGTCACTATGAAAAAAAACAAAACAAAAAAAAAACATGCTTCAGTGAAACAATCCCATATGCTCTGTATATATATTATGCAACAAAGAAATGAAATTACATCAATAAATATTAATAATTCATAACAAATATTATGCTGATAATGTATTTTGCACGAAACATTACATAGAATCATTTTCAAGAGAGGTCACAATGCTTTGAGGCTTTGAGAGGGTGAGGGGAAATCTTCATTGCTTTGCTCAATTCACATATGCTGTCTTTACCAGTTTTCAACATATATGGTATGATAACCAGTTATTTTACCGTTTAGGCTATGGATATGGATAAAAATATAATGCTTCAAAATAATCTCCTTCCTGAGTGAAGTTCCTTTTTATACTTTGTAAAAGTTGGTGGGGGCAAGTAAGGTAGAGCACTCCGGGACACGTCGCCATCCAATGAGCGCGCGTCGGCGCGGATGACGTTGCCAAACGCTACCGGCCGGCACGCCCCCAGCATGGATACAATCAGCACTAATCGGCGCACAGCATACTGTCACTTTAACGTTGCGAGGACTACAGCCACGATGGGAGTTTTGGTACTCAATCAAGACAAGTTTTCAGAGCTCTCATCACCGGAAACTTATCTCTAAAGGAAGAAAGCAGTCGGTGTTGCGCGCTCACGGCTTGATCTCGCATGATTTACATGCAGGATGTCAGTGTTGCTGAAAAGCCGGTAAGATAGTGCAAAGTGAGTTTGCTTATGAGAGCTGCCTATTCAGCATCACACAAAGGGATCTACTGAGTTGTCATTGGGTTTGAATGTCATAAAGAAACAGTTTCTACTCTTAAACGAAATGGATCACTTCGCAGCAGAGTGCCTTGTGTCAATGTCCAGCCAAGCAATTGTCCACAGTCCAAAAGGGAATAGAGAGATCAAACCCGAAACTGCGGCTGCACAGAGGAATGGAGAAGAAACCAAGGAGCCTTTGAAAGACAACTCATCTCTTTTTGTGGTGGCGAGAATTTTGGCGGATTTTAATCAACAGACCCCCACCAATTTTGCCGAGCAGGCAAAAATAAAGGAGGAGAGCACGCCACCAACAGCAACCCTGACCAGAGATGATGGGAACTCTGCCACACCTACCACCATCACCGGCGACTCTGCTCTTAAACAAAGAAACAAACGATTTAGGGGTCGAATTGAACAAGAACCCCCACAGAAAAAGCACAAATGCCACTATTCAGGTTGTGAAAAAGTTTATGGCAAATCATCCCACCTCAAAGCCCACCTAAGGACACATACAGGTCAGTTTCCATTCCTGCCAAGTGTATTTGCCTTTTCGCAGATCCAATGTAAACATCGCGACGTTTTCGCATTTTGGGCACATTATGTTCCGAACAAGCTCAGTTTTACTTGATGGGACAACTGTTGTCGCACTTAATACAATATCTTTTAGAAAATGTGCATTTGCTCTAACTTGTACTTTGAAGGGAGAAATATATTATTCGAAATAGCATCGTAAATATTGTCACGCCCACCATGAGGAAGCTATATGGTAAACAGCAACAGTTCTTCTCCCCCCAGAGCCTCGCCTATATAAGCCTATACTCACACAAATGAATCAGTCTGGAGTTTAAAAAGGGCACTTTATTGACATGAATATATTGCCAAAGCATTAATACAAGCTATAAAATGGTGACAGCAAAGAAAACAATAAAATAAAGCACCAAGAATGTTACAAGTAACTTAAGTATAGGCCTACTATAAAATAAACATTCAACAAGATATTATAGCTTACAAACCATTTACGTTACACCATATGTGCGCGCACACGCGCATGCATAATACCTTTGCATAAAAAGTCTGCGCGCAATTAAATCTATCTCATTGCTGGAGTAAAAAAAGCCAGGCACACCATGATGTAATCACTCATAAAAAGTCTTGTAGTTTATAGTTTCAGAAGACGAAGGTGGTGGTTTGCGAAAAGTCACTTGGCTGTAGCTCGCGGTGCAGACAGCAACGGCCTTGAACGTCCAGAAACAGCATATTCGCGCATAATTTGACTTTTTTCTTTGCGTTAGTCCGTTAAAAATATTTAAGGGGGTTTAAAAAAATGAAAACTGAATAAAAGATGGGGGTTGGTGAGACTTCTGCGGTTGCTTGTTTGACTGTTAAGCTCTTTGTTGTGATGTGCCACACCCCCGTCAGACAGACTGCCAGCTGATCTGGCCAGCAACAGACTCGACCAGCCGAGCGCGGAACCGCGCACGGTAGGCTACCCGCCCTCAGCGCAGACCTCAAGCCTTTATAATTGACGGTTAGGATGGAAAATACATTTAGAAAGGTAATTACACGTCCTGTACCACGTTTTCATGCGTCGTGACGTGTAATGCCGCCGATATCATTTATGAAAGACAATAGACCTCCTGACAGGAAACCCTGCTATAAATCGAAACCGTTCTTCACACCTTGTGGCCTCTGATCAGAGATAGTGTATAAATTGTGTCAGGGTTTTCCGAAACACACCCTGGTTACTTTAAATGATGGATGTTCAGGCACGGCGTCGTGTTTTATCAGTTAAATATAATATAGCCTGT
This sequence comes from Chanodichthys erythropterus, assembly GCF_024489055.1. Lineage (NCBI taxonomy): Eukaryota > Metazoa > Chordata > Actinopteri > Cypriniformes > Xenocyprididae > Chanodichthys > Chanodichthys erythropterus. Next base: position 18,633,322 of record NC_090244.1, read on the forward strand.
CAGATAGTGTTTCTGTAAATCATTGGTGTCCATGTGTGATGGTTAAATTTTGATACTCTCAGTTCTTTATCATCATCTTTGCCTGTTTTACCAGATGTAAAATTGTAAGAATGTGTAATTGGAAAAACTCATGTTGGTTGAATATTAGGGGAGGAGACGTGTCTATGTGCAACATTTCAAACTATTTGTTTTGGGCTACCCACTGACTTTGAAAATATGCAGTTTTGCACATGCATTTATCAATCTTAAAGAAGTCCTGTATAATTTGATTGGTTTAAAGTTCAGCTATGTGCAAACTAAAGCGCAGCACATTGATATCATTCTAATTAAAGCATTAAAGTTAAACAAATATAAAATCTATAACCCATATGTAAATAAACTACTCATCCTTTTATAATCCAGAAGCCAACAAATCAACCACAGTGACTCATCCCATGTGAATTTCACGATGACTTTAACTGTCATCTTTGACATTTTAACACTGGCAGCACATCTTGTCAGATAAAAAAAAAAAAAAACAGCCAGGATGTACTATACCAACAATAAATGTGATGAAAATGTTGGCAGCACATCTCGTCTCTCATGCTTATCTGGATTTGCTGCCACCACAAAAATCATATCTTTTGAGTTATCTTTTTGAGACTAGCCCCAAAACCCTTACCTTAGCATCAAAATATTGTTTATAGTTTAAAAGACTACATAGACACATTAAAAGATATAGTTATGTAGTGTGGATTGGCCAGAATTTCAGTACATAAGTCTTTTATGTAATATATACTGTAGCTTTGAAGTACTCAAGGAGGGCGTGTCGTCTACACAGTTGCTGTTCCTTTTAGTTTTTACTTTGCTTGATAATAGGTTTGGTCTTTTACAGTATATATAATGACATGTTTATGTCAGAATACACCACATGCCACCCTGCATTCAGGCATATTGTTCTGTAAAACTCCAGCTCCAGTTGTGGTCCAGTGTATGGTATTGGTTATGTGTCTAGTTTTGTGTCAGTCATTTAGAGCAGATAAACAGCACAATTCATCGGCGATTTTTATTTATTTATTTATTTTTTATGGTGTGCAATGCATTTAAGACCTCCCTCACTTCCTGTCTTTCAGTTGGGTTATTCTCTAAGTTCCAGACTTTAGATTGGGTTTCACTGTAGTCACCGGGCTGCGATTGGACCATGATTCGGTTAAACAATGAGCGTTCCATCTCATTTGTTTTGGTAATCAGAGAATGTGGGTCATTTGAGTTCAGCAGTCCAGGCTCAGCTCTGTTATGGAAGCCTTTCTTAAGCACTCAGCAGATTTTCCATCAGTCTCTACCAATGGAGCAAAGAGAGAATGGATCTTTCTCCCAGCACCACACTGCTTTTGAACTGAAGGGGGGAACACAGAGTTATAAAAACAAACTTGGGGAGCCAAAAGTACTGGAGACCTCATTTGACTTCAGCAAACGCCCTGAATTCCCTGCTGGTTCTGGTTTGAACCTTGCTTTGGATCATTTGTTTTAATCCAGCAGGATTTGAGCAGAGAGTTGCATCCAGCTTTCTACAATGTGGTTGATGGAGTCATATAGTATAGCTTGGGCTTTCCTTCACGTGCAGAGATGCAGTCACGCTAGTCAAGCTGCTTTCATAATTAGTAATTTCTGACAAATGCAACAGGTCTTGATATGTTTCTTTGTTGCATGTTTCCGTCATGGCAACCTCTGTAGGAATAAAGTGTAAATATCTCATTTGTTTGCAAGACCTTTGCAGTGTTCATGTGCTATATGGTTGAATGAGTACATCTTGGGGAAAGGGGGAGGGCCCAACCATCACAAGTGCAAGCTTGCTGGAAGAAGAAGGCGTTTTATGAAAGAGCTGGAGCAGATGTACTGTCATGATCAAACAACACAGACATTTTGCAAAGGGCTCAACTTAACGCTTTGAAATGCACTGCAGCAAATGCAGTTGTTTAAACTGTAATGTTCTTAAATGGAAGGAACCTTTGACTTTGCACTTTTGAATACAATATTGTATTAATAGAGAGAACCATGTAAGTGTTATTTCCCTTCCCAGGAATTTGTTACTAGCTTTGTAAAGCACTTGTTTGCAGACTGAAATGACCCTTTCCATCTCGCTAACTGTCTCAAACCACATACGTTTGCCAAGCCAACAATTTTAGGTGCAGGATCTATTTGTAGCTTTGTTTTCTTTTTAAAGAAAGACTATGTATTCTTGCCCTCAGTAATTCTGTGGTAACCTGTGGTTACAGATTGTCCCTCACTTAGATAAGTCTAGTAAAATAACCTTCTTGTGACCTTTCGAGAGGATAGTTTCAGTTTAGTCTGACTGTACTGGCACTGACTCTGTTGTCTGGGTGCATCCTGAACTTTTAGCCCCACTTTGTTTTTAGTCAAGTTAAGAGTAGATTTTGCCCTAGGAGAGCATCAAGTGTAATATTTGACAGATGTTTTATGACTGCGCAGAGTCTCAAGGCAAGAAAGGAGGATACACAGGAAAGTTGGAGAGGGTAGAAAGAAAGGAAAAGATTCCAACCAGCATGTGGCTGAATAAGGAGAGGCTCATTAATCATCCTAATAAACACAGATGGACAGATTCAGAGAGATGCTTGGTGTGCATTTGATGAGTTGTTAACTGTAATGGTGCACAATATGCTTGCAGATGATCATTTATAGCTTTATCACTACTTTATTAGACTGCATTTCACTTATTATGAGAAAAGGAACTTGTGGTAGGCATACATGCCGACGAAATGGGTGTGGGGCCATCCGGGAGTGAAAAAAAAAAAAAAAAAGATTTTTACAAAACCTGCTAATTTCGGTTTAGGATGAGGAAGTGACATGGCTTGAGAAAGCCAAGGCAGTGACTGTGACGTGTTCTGGCGGTTCGGTATGCACAAAAGACATGGTGTCCTTTCAGTGTTACTTTTCTCGTAAGTGTAGTTCCTCTGAAAGTATTTTGCATGCGGTACCCGACTTGCAAAGTGAAACCGCTTGATTAGTACTTTACCTCGACAGTATTGGATTTCTACACGTTTAAAGATTTAATGCAATGCAATAAACCATTATTTTCATTTCAGCATTAAAGTAATATTTTGAGTTCAATCCAAAATAAGTGCAATCAGCAGCATTGTTAAATAATGTTGATTACCTGTCCTGGAAATGTAATTTCAACATCTCATTAAAAAAAAAAGAAGCAAAAATCGTGAGGTGCAAATCTGTTTAAATCATCATTTACACAAAACATTAAGCAGTTTTTTTGTTAACATCTTGTGGCTATACTATTAAAACGATGAGTGTTTTAATATCTCTGAATATGCACAATTCACTTGAAAAATATTTAAAAAACTTGAAAAATCAACATTATGTCACAGATACTGTCAACTGATCTCAGCTTCTACTGAACTTGTACTCGAAATATTCCTTAAGCTTGCATTCAATTAACTCAGTTTCACATATAATCCTGTTTAAAGGCATTCACCATACTTGTGTGTGTGAGCATTCTCTTCAGATTCTTTTTGAAAGTCAAGTTTAAATGAAAAAGTTCATTAGGTTCACAAATTGCTTTCAATGGCAAACCCATGACAGACCCTCGTGATCAGAATGGGTACATGTGGCCCCTGTGTTCTGGGTTAATCTCCCTCGCCCCATAATCTAATCTTCTCCCGGTACAACTCCATAATGTCACCTGGCCCCAGCTTCTAGACTCATTATTCTGATTGGGATACTCAGGACCTGTATCACTAGTCCTTGTACTCATGGGAATATCTCCAAGGAAGTGTAGGGGCATGTTACCACATCAAGCCACTAAGTACTTGAGAGAGTCTTGAATATTGATAGCATGCCTCAGATCACACTGTTGCATGATGTGCTGTGCAAGGGAGATTAAATGAGATCACCTCCAAGGCCTCAGAGGTTTTTGTAATCCTCTGCTGCATTGAGATGGTAAGTATGAGCGAGCGGAGCGGTGGGACGTAGAAGATGAGAGCAAATGCGGTACACAAATTGCTCATTCTGCTGAGTGGGTTGGTGAAGAGAAGGGGAACACAGCAGGTTGAGGGTCTAAGGTTACCAGACAGCTTTGTCTGATCTCCTGCGAGTATGAGGAGGCGGGGTTCCTCTTCAAGCCGAAAGAGAATAAGAGGACAGAATTCGTCACAAATTGATGAGCAAGATTGGCTAAAGCAGCTTTGTTGGGGGAAGGATGCTAACAAGTACCAATGTTGGGGGTAACGCATTACAAGAAACTTCAGTTACGTAATCAGATTACTTTTTCAAGTAACTAGTTTATTAATGCATTACTTTTTCAATTTACAACAAAATATCATCTAAGTTACTTTTTCAAATAAGTAACACAAGTTACTTAACAATGAAATGCAATCTCAGAATTTTTATGCAAACCTATAGTAATTACTACATAGTACACAAATATACTTTATGTATTTAATCTTACTTTATTAACCAATGTCTTTGCTGCTGACCTTCAATGATCCAAATCAACCAATTCTTCTGTATCCTAATCAAAAATGTCAGCACAGCTGAAAGGTTTGTTTGAGCAGCGTCCTCTACTGTACAGGTGTAAATATGTATTTCCTTCAGCCTGAGGCTTATTCCTTTCACTCTTGGTTTGAAAGGGCCTTAACACTTTTTTTGTTATTATTAAAAAACAAACAAGCCCAGCCCAGGTGAGTAAAAGTAACACAAAAAGTAATGTAACAGATTACTTTTCATAAAAAGTAACTTAGTAACACAATTAGTTACTTTTTTTAGGGAGTAACACAATATTGTAATGGATTACTTTTAAAAGTAACTTTCTCCAACATTTGACAAGTACATTGTGCCACCAAAGACAGGATTGTTTTTTTTAAAAACTGATGACCTCACACTTATCCTTACCTAATTTTAACAAGATTGCTCAAATTAAAACATGTTTATTCATTTTGAATCACATCTCAGCAGGATGTAGTTCTGTTGTCCACCTCTTGCCTTAACTGTTATGAATCACGTGATTACAGAACCACTATGGGTTGGGTCATTAGAAAAGGTCATGGTGCCTGTGGCTAGTATGCATTAGCTTCAATCACCAGCAGCACCCCTCTTTAACATACACATAAACAAAGCCCATAATTACATATTTCACAGTTGGTTAGTTTTTTTGTTTGGTCTGCAAACCATTATGTTCCTTACGTGATCCTTTATATTGTGTTCAGGAGTCCCATGAGATACAATAGTGGGCACAATGTGTAGATTACATTGTTTTGCTACAGAATTCAGTGTATGGATGAAAATTGTGTACGTGGTCAAATGTTTTCACTCGAACAATAGATTGAACCATTGGTTAAAGTGCGCATTAAAGCATACCCTCCTCCCAAGTTTATAGCAAATACGTGCAAAATTAAACTGACTCGTCAGCCATTTTTCTTTCCTCTGCACTGGGTTATTTACAGACATGACATCCTGTGCAGTCATCCTGCTCGTGGTTCAGGTGGAAGGTTTTAGAGGATGGGCTGGACCTGGGCACTTCTGCCCTGTGCTGGGCACAGTGCCATGGTCGGGGTGGGGCTGGGCGCAGTGTGAGTGTGATGGTTTCACAACAGGAATTCTGCTCTCTCTGACTAAAACGATTTTCCATTCCACACCCCTGGCCTGCTACGTTGTAACCAGAATATATGTTAGATGCCCAAGAGTGCATGGACTTGGCTGACCCACTTGTCATTCAGGATACATGGGAATGATGTTAAGCAGGGATCACATGAGTTGTATGTGTACTTGCATTTTATGTTTGAGAGAAGATTAGAGAACAGAGAAGTTAAAAGTTATTAGCTATTCTAGGTCAATTAGCCTTTAAAAATATCAGAAAAAATGTTTTTTTACTGTTTTAGTTCAGGTTGTAAAATGTCTTATGTTGCGACTGCCCAAAAATGTAATATTCGTTTAAAAATTGTTACACCACATGGCTATTTTAGAGTCATTACAATTAAACTTTTCTTAAGTTTTGTGAAACCATATGAAACAAACATGAATGACAAAAGTACATTTCAAAGAACTTTTTTTTTTTATTTTAAAGATTTTTCCTTTTATTTATTGTGGATATTTTACATGTCACTGACCCAGTTGTCTGTACGCACCGGTTCTGTCCACTTAGCATTTCTCATTTCTGTGATGATAAAGTCTCTTTGTGTCAGATTTTTACAGACAGCCTCCTGTGTGAATGGTAGAAAACATGCTTTGGTGCATCTCTCTCTCACTCAAATATGATTGGCTGAAGTACTAAAACCCCCTGGGTGTTTCATCATGCGCTTATCCGCCCTTTTGCAGTCATCCATCTCTCCTGAAGCAGCCCTCACTAACGGGAATACAGCTCTCTTATTTTTCTTTCATATGAAGAAAAGCATACAGTCTTTAGCTGCTATGAAAACCAAAAACCAACTCCAACTTCACCATACATTAGACCAAGTCAGTCATAGTTAACTCACCATAGAGTTGGTATTAGGCCAAAGCTTCCTATAAGTACCTTTCATACTCTGCTGAACTTATGGTTACTTTAGCTAGCTTTGGCAGCATCATATAAAAGCCAGTCTGTTCCTACCCAACCATCCCCCATTGCCCTGTGTCCTCTCCGCCCACCCGTGAGGGTGTAAGGTGAAAGAACTGCTGAAGCGTTGTATAGTTTGAGCTCTTTTTCTTTCTTACATTTACTATGTATGGGTGTCAATTTCTCTGTGCAGGAAGAAGGGGATCTGGAGCTAGTGTGGAGCTGTATTTTCAGCTTCCTGAAGCATGAGCCGCTGGCTTAGGGTGTCACGCAAACTCAACGTGGGGCGCTAACCCTGCAATTTGTGGGTGGGGATGTACTGTACGGAAAGGCAGAAGTGTGGGGGTGGGTACTGGGTGGGATCCGTTGTCAAAGCCCTCCATTGATGTAGGTCACTTGCTCCGCTGCATCTGCTGGCAATCTGATTCTGCAGTTGCAGAAGCAGTGCATGCATTTCGGTTTTTGAGATGAAGATTGAGGGGAGAAACCAAAAGAAAAGGAGAGAGAGGTTGTTCTCTGCTCTGTACCAGAACCTTGGTTGCCTCTCAGACTTTTATATTGACATTAGCTCTTGCCAGTTTGACCCCTTACTGTGTAATAAATCTGTATGTGGAGGACCTGGGCCTGTGTGCTCTGCCAGGCGTGGCTGTGGGATGAAAAGGATGATTCAGTGGACACTCATGGGGGAAGGGTTGGCTTGGGTGTTTCGCATAGAGAAGATCTCACTGGCAGTGGTGTCTATTCGAGTTAAATCTTCAGGAACTAAAAATGTTCAAGGTGTAGTTAACCCAAATATTACTTAATTTACTCAACCTTGTTCCATTTTGTACATAAACTGAATTAATTTTGTTTCTTTTGCAGAAAACCAACAAATAAAATATAGTCTCAAGCAGTGGTCAGGAACCTATGGCTTGCGAGCCACACCTGGCTCTTTGACAAAAATGCGCCAGGTCTCTCACCCTAAACCACCAAATGATCAATAAAAAATTAGAAATGTCACTAGAGATCAGCTTTCTGCAGAAAAAGCAGCCAATTACAATTCTGTTGATGAATGAGAAAGTAAAAAGTAGGATGTGCTTGATATTAAATAGAAATATTGAGAGCGCAATATGCCGCGAAAGAGAATTGAATCCTCTACTGACAGGATGCTTTCTGTGCATGTTCTCCGAGCAGAACATGGACAAGGACAGCAGACATTGTCTTTGGTTGCGCCTAATTGGTTAAATAAACACAGAAATATGTCAAAATGCCACCTTGGTGGCTATTCACATAAACACAGTCGACGTAAGCACTGTGAGTTTTTCTTCACTCTCTTACACACCCGTTTCCTTGTTGTTTGGGGATAGTCCATAGACATGAGGGCAATAACCAAATTTTCATTTTGGGTTGAAATGTCCCATGAAGTTTTGCATCATTCAAGGATGTTAACAGAGCCTAAAATAGCTTTGATTAATGCTTGGATGATTTCATGGTTGACAAAAGAAACGATCCAGCTGGACAGGACAATTTGTCCATAAAAATTGGGGTTTCAAAAGAGGAAGCTTGTTCCAGATCAGCCTTCATACAAAATTTCTGCTATTGGTTATATATAAAAATAAATTTAGCTCAGTGTCCTGACATTTAGCAGGCTTTGTGTCTGTACATGAGTGTCAGAGCCATGGGTGACCCCACGCACCTGCTCTTGCCTATTACCGTTCGTAGGCTTATGGCTACAGCTGTCTTAATGTCCCTCGTTAAATGGAGTTAAAATAATTAAGCTGCGTTGCAAAACAATCCTAGTGGCCCAGTTAGGCCAGGAACTACAGGAAGGTCTATTCCAAGGCTGCAATTATGAGTAGGGCAATGCTTTGAGATGCGCTCATCACGAGGTGGGAAAAGAGAGAGGAGGGGATGTAAATCTGCAGCAGTTGTGGCTGCTTCCTCATATAATGTGTCTTAGACCGTGTGTGCACATGTGCTGTAGAGACAGGGAGGAGTGAGTTATGTCTACTAGGCTTGGAAGGCTTGATTGAAATGCCTGATGGTGAAGACTCTCTTGTCAAACACAAGGCCAGCGCTATTGTTCACATTTCTCAACGGCATTAAAACCCTGGGAGGAGAATGTGCAATTGAAAAGCAAGTGGTTTTTAGCGTTTTTCATCAAAGACAATAGAGGATAATAAATTAAACATAGTTGCCTTTGTCACAATGTCTCCGGACAAGTCTGGTCAAGTCCTAATCGTTGCACCTGACCTAGCCATAATGTCTTTGTTACACCCACATCCATTAGCATTAATCCTTAATTTCTCAAAGTCACTGGCACGAACTGAGTACTGAAAGCCTGATCTGACTCACCAAGTCTCAGTGTGGTTATTCAACCCTGCACCCCCTCCCTCCATTAGCACATGCACATGTGTGTTGTACTTCTGTTTTTTGTTCCATTCCCACACTTGTCTGTGAATGCTGTAATCTGGGTCAAACCACCAGGAAAGTTTTCACTCAGTCAGCAATCTGCTCACTAGACCTTCACGAGATTAATATGAAGTTGTGTCTAATGGAGATATGATGATAATGCTGCCTGTTTGCTAAATTACCCACAATTATAATGACAAAGTCCAAACTATATTTGTGCCAAACTTTGTGGTTTCTGGTCTCCATGGTGTTGCAGTTTCTGTGAACTCACTTCTTGGCAACCTCGGTTGGATGGAGGGCGTGACCCATATCTCTCTCCCAACTTGGTTCCTGATGGGATTGCATCCACTCCCAAAATTCCCTGCTCCTATGGGGTGATGAGATCATCTCGGCAAACATTTCAGCCCTAGTGGAAAGGGGAAGCTGGTTTGTTGGCAGAAATTCCCCAGTTTGCTGTGCTGAGAACTTTCTTGCAGACCAGACAGTTTTGGAAGCTTTTGGTCTGAGAAGAGGCCTGAATGGGTCTTCAATGTCCAAAGCAGTCTTATCAATAACATTGAGGGCTTGAGCTGGCAGATTCCTGAATGACCCACCAGGAACAAATTACAACCTGCTGTGTAAGTGCTGCAACTATATTTGTGGTGGCATTTTGAAGCTCCTTATGGTTTTCCACAGATAATGAATCAGGGTGGTAGACCAGAGGCTAGGACTGTGCCCCTGATTCAGAACGTCTGATCTAATTGGGATCACCACCTGCAACATCGGGATCTAATACATATGATACTGAATGCATCATGTCTTGTTCTAGTTTACATCTGTTTTTGTTGTATTGTTTTTGCTTTGCCTGTGGCTAAAGGTAACTGAAGGCACATGTGCACTGTCTGCAAGATTCTTGGCAATAAACCTTGCAAAAAAGAGGACAAATTCACAGTAACCTTCTAAATACTTATGGTTATAAATAGGTCTTTTCAACTAATCTATGATCAGTTTCCACTCTCCTGGTCCTGATCGGACCATCCTGCAAGTTAAAATGAACAAATAGCAAAGGGTTTCTGCTATAAACTCATCTCCTCCATTTTGTGTGGGCATTGTGTGATGTCTGCATGGATGTGTTGGTTTGGTATCTGTAGGATTAATGCAAAGTCTTCTTCTAATTTACATTTTCTCAGTTTTCCAAATGACAGCAACTGACGTGGGACTTCCAGAGTTTAATCTTTGGAATACCTCATTTCAGAGCATGTTCTAGAGCATCAGGTGTGTATAGCCCTTGAGCAAGCCTAGAGAGTGTACTTTGAGCTCATGGTTATAAAGGATTTGTAAGACCTCCCACTGGAGGTCCTCACTGCCTGTATTAATGTCTGCCTGCCTTTCTCACACAGTGTCTGGCTGTCTCCATTCCTACCTACGTCTCTGCCTGCGTAAGTGGCCTCACGGTTGAAGAAACCTGAGGAATTTTATCTCACCCACACAGAGATGCTGGTAGCTCTTGTTGGAACAGGTGAGCGACACCAAGTCTCCTGGATCGACATTCAGTCTGCACTTGTGTTGCTCAGATAGTGGCCTGATCAGATGTCTGTGCCATAGACTGTTCACCTCAAAAGGCCCTTTTCTCCTGTTTCCTACAGATTCAAAGGAGTCTGAAGTTGTTCTTTATTTGGGCCTCTGTGAAATCGAGCTGAGGATTTGCAAGTGTGTTTTTGTACATGAGAGAAGACACAAGTATGAGTTTATTTACTGACCTAGTGGCCTTGTAAGGGAACAGTTATGTAAGGCTGCTGTCTGTGACATAATGGCATCGTCTCTGAAGGGAAACACTGTTGCTTGGCTTCCTTAGCTATGGGATGTCCGTACTAGCAGCTGTGATGTAACTGCTGCAAAGGGTAACTGGGTCACTGTGTTCGTTAACATGGAGGTCGAATCTAAATCTCTCCTAATTACCATCCCCAGTTGCGACAAGACATGGGCACATGCAGGGCTGGTTGCACCACACCAGATAGGGTGTAGCCCATCATTATGATGACATGCCAGTGCCTAATCTACACAAACCACTTCAAAAATTCTCCATTTGTAACAAGTGCCACGTTGCAATGCTGCGATTAAAAAAAAATATATATTGACCACAGGCAAGGGGTCAATAAAGTAAAGTTTACATAAATTTTGGCATGGCCATTTGCATGAACAGCATGACACACTTTCACCATGGGTTACGGACTCTCTATTGTTTTCCCAGAGGGACAAAAAGTGGAAGCGTCCTCGATGTCCCTTTTGCATGGTTCTTGATGTGTTGTATAGTGCCGCAGCATATTCCATCTGTTATGAAACTGCCACACGCTGGACAGTGCAATCTTTTTACATAAGCCTACTGCAGAGCCAAGTCAAGAGCTTCCTCATTGGTGATAATAATATTCCTGGAAATGTGTCCCACTTGAACTCTTAGTTATGGTTGCACCATGCAAGCAGAAAATTAAGGAGTTACCTAGTTCCGAATGGTCATGTCCTTTTGGTGATGCTTTTGTGCTTTTCATCATATATGCTAGCACATTATCCTCAGGAGTGTTCTGGACTTTTTGCAGTTCACTATGAACTGCAAAAAGTGTTGTTACTGTTAAATAAAACTAAAACTATTAAACATAAGGAACATAAGGAGGAAAAGATTAAATAAATAAGGCCTATAAAGCTGCTAACTGAAATAAATATGTTGAAGTTGAAGTACCAAAATTATTAAGCTAAAACTGAAATAAAAATAAATTGCCTTTTTTTTGTTGATTTTTTTTTTTTTTTTTTTTTTTTTTTTCAAAACCTGCCCTATTCATCTGCTTTGCTCTTGAGAGCTTTAGTCTAACATCTGTGCATTGTATTTATGCCACCCTTCACACCTTTACAAGGCCTACTCCTGCTCATCTCTGTTTTAACCTGTAAAATATTCATACTATTGCAACTCTTACCTTTGCTATGAAGCTCCTCCATCTCATAACTCACACTTTACAACCTCAAGTTCCCACAGACACTTTCGTGTATTAATTAGACCGTAAATTACAGGTTGGCTCCTGTCGTCACTGAAGGAAGAATCTTAAACCTCCCAACGCTCTGTCCTATTCCTACTACGCTAATGTTAGATCTTGTGTATTTATGTTTATACGCCACAATCATGACTAGATCCAGGATGTTTAAAAAAGGTCAAACAACAGTGACCCTCTCAAATTAGTTCTCGTGGGTGTGGCACGTTTGAAGGTTAGAGGATTTAAATTGTGGTTTTGTATACTTACGGTATGTTTGGATGGGATTGAATATGTGTGTGGAAAATGAGTATCAGATGATGTGTTTTTGTAGCAATGAGAGCACTAAGAAGTTATTTGCTTTACTTAGAGTAGGAGTGAGTGTTTGTGTGTGCGTAACTGTGTATTTTTGTGCGTTTTGTCACATGGGTGTGTGTGGGAGGATATAATATATGACAGATAAGTGAACCTACACATTGTTATGGACATAAAGCTCATTCACACAGATTATATTTCCATTTGTGTATGAAGGTTTTATTTGTTGAGAATGTTGAAAGGGTTTATGTGTGAGGTGCATATTTCATGCATTTTTGTATGTGTGTTTGTGGACATGGAGGGAGAAAATCTGTCTGAAAGTGAGTGACGGGTCATAGATAGACAGTCTAGACTCACTCTGCCTGCTATTTCTCTCACTTTCTGAGTGTTTTATTGTAGGGGGAAGGGACCCCAGCAAAGCTGTCGTTCCACACATAAATTTGGTATCACGTATATGTTTCGTTTGAAGTTGTTTTTCATTGGGGCTTAAGGGTAAACCACAAAACAAAGGCAGCAGCAACAAGCTGTCTGGATCACATTGTGTACTTTGCCTGTTCTGTCTAATTTAACCAAGTAATGACTGAGATGTCTGGGTTTTTCTTTCCTGTTCTTTGCTTTTCAAAAATTGTGAAAAGCGCAGACATAGAACCACTTTTCAACAGTGGTTACAAGACCTTTGTGGTGGCACTGCTTAGGGAGAGAAACGGCTGTTGAAAAGCTGGTAAAATAAGTAAAGGAGTTCTCACATTTGTGGGGGAAGACAACAAATGAAATGGACCTAAAATACATGCTTTATCTGACATGTGGGCCCTCGTGTGCACAAAGAAAGAGGGCGTGGGTACCGCATCTACTCGCCTTACATGAAACTCTGAGGAAACCGCACCGAGATATATGGTCCCATCTGGCTTTAGATAGATTTGTGTCAAAGCCCACTTTTATTGCCTGAAGGGGAAGGGGTAGGGTATAATTTCCCATGCATTTGGCTCATTGCTAGTTTCATGTTTGAGTACAAGCTGGGGCAGGGTACCAGAGTAAACCTGTTAACCTGCCTAATTAAACTCGCTGTCTGGCTTTGCAACATGTGGAGGTAATGGGGGGGAAGAAAAAATACTTTGCTAGGCCATTTCGAGATGTGTGCCAGTTCCATATAAACCAGCGAGTATGTGTTTGTGTGTCCATCAGTTATCTCAATAATGAGTCAGTAAATCCCATAAGCCTCTTTGGAGCAGTCAAAGTGATACATGTCCCCCTAGTATTCTCATGATTCTCCAATTAGCATGATGCAATGCTTACTGGGCTGGAACATATGGTTCATTTTTAATGCAGTGCATTCCTGGTTTAATGTGTGGGCTTTTCACTCAGCTTAGCGACTGTAAAAGGAAAACTTTTTTTGCAGACTTTTGCTTCTATAGGAGAGAATTAGCACGCTCTCATGAGCCGCTTCTAAATAGTTGTGCCACATCAGGTCTTTCATGTCTGGTTAAAAGAGACGTGATTTTGGGATTTAAAGGTAAACCCCTGCGTGACCTGGACGTGAATGGTGTGGGTCATTCACTGTTGTTTTTAGTGTGAACTGATCTCGATTCTGTGGTGGTTTAGCAGGTCTAGTGTGTAAACTTGGTGTATGGGTGACTTTTGTGCACTGTTCTAGATTAGCCTTTTCTTCAGTGAATGCTACATGTTATTATTCCAAGAGAAACCACAAAACTGCTTAAACATCAGTGTAAAAGAGCATATTATATCAATGAGGCATGTCGGCACGGGCTTAATGGGGGCTGTGTAGAATAAAAAAGGCAGCAGTAGGACTATATTTGCTGAAAGAGTTCATTGTCCACACAAGGAATAGGAAAAAAAGGAATAGGTTCACATCTTTTGGCACCTCTGCCGCTATTTATCACTGTTAGCGACGCATGGTGGTGTTTATGATGTGGCCTCCTTAACACCTTGTTTTTTGGAATAAGTTTACTTTTCAAAAATTTATTCAAAGTGAAGTATCAACAGTCAAATTTTCTGAAGCACAACTGCAACTTCTTATTTGTAGATGCCTAAATAGCTTTACTGACCCTTCTGTTTTGAAAACATCACATATGTTTGACTGACCATGAACGTATGTAATAAACTCTGCTTTCTCTTTGTGTTTGTCACAGGAGAGCGCCCCTTTCCTTGCACCTGGCCCGACTGCAGTAAGAAGTTTGCTCGCTCTGATGAGCTGGCACGGCACTATCGCACCCACACGGGTGAGAAGAAGTTTGGCTGCCCCCTGTGCGACAAACGATTCATGCGGAGCGACCACCTGATGAAACATGCACGCCGTCACTCCGACTTCCAGCCGGCCATGCTGAAGAGGCAGCATGGTGGTGGCAACGCCACAGTCTCGAGCAGCACACGTCCCGGCTCCCTCAGCGATTACAGTCGATCCGATGCCTCAAGCCCCACCCTTAGCCCCGCCCTCAGCCCAGCCAATTCGCCTTAACCTGGCCGCACTTTCTGCCCACAGCGCCTGGGTCTCCAGGCTGATTTTTTTTCTTCTCTATCCATTGTTTTTCTTTCCCCAAAAAATTACTGGCGTATTAAGCGCCCATGCTAAACCCCGTTGCTTGCTGTGGTGTACTGTACTGTACATAACTGCTTCTTGTAGTGCAATTTTCTTGTGCAACCCCTAAAAGAGAAAAAACACAAAAAAAGAAAATGCCTTTACCACATGGCAATATTTACATGATGTACCATATGTCTGTATTTTTATAGCTTCTGGCCACAGCCTCTTTCCATTATGGGTTTTTTTGTTGCTAATTCTTTCATATACAACCGCTCTGTTCAAGTGAGCTAAAAAGTTGAAAGGTTTGACAGGTAAAGATGTTTCTTTTTATTTAAAACGGGTGAGGGAGAGGGGCACACATACACCTCAGGATTCAGAACAGTTTTTTTTCTCCTTTAATACTCACATTGACTGCACAATACAAGCATCACTTTACTCCGAAATTCAACAGAGGTTGAATTTTGCGCCCTGCTCAGGGATGGCCTCGTTAGCTTGAAAGAATGAACATGATGAAGATAACATACGTTAAGAAACAGCCTTACACTTGGACAAAAGGAACCTTTGCACTCTTTTTTTTTTTGTTGTTGTTGAGTTGGTTGGTTGGTTTTCACATCAGGGGAAGCAAATTCTGGGTTTTAACATTCATTCATACTCTTTATTAATATTAATTTTTGTAAATCAGTCTTTTAAAGAGAGTGGCAGAACCACTCGCCAGATATGATGTGATGGGGTCTCGAGACTGGAAATGACTTTATTTTCAACATCGCTATCTCCCAATAACCCTGTACACAAAGAGCTGTGCTGGCCTGGGTCCATGTTTCAAAGGGAATCCTCTCAATATAGCATGAATGTCATGATCAGTCCACTTTTACATGCTTGAGCCACCCAATGGAGAGAACAGACAGCACCACTTCTCTCAGTGGACTAAACTAAACTCCCCTTGCAATTTTGGAGGCTGAAGTTTCAAAGCAGCTGTTTCCTCAATAAAAACAGCACATTCATCAACTTCAGGGTTTTTCACTACAGTACAACACATTCAAAGGGACTCGTCTGGATGTACGCCTACTTCAGATACAAATAAAGACAAAAAGCACATAAGCAGAATTCACCAAAGACCAAGGTGTGAACGAGAGAACAGGGAGGTTTTTTTTTTCTGCCCAGAGGAAGAAGGGAGGGAGGGATGTTGGCATTCTCTCAGGTAACAGCAGAAGCCCATCTGTAGAGGCCTTCCACTTAGGAAACTGCATCATCCTACACAGGGCTATTCATAGCACACTAGCCAGGGAGACGAGAGCATTACAGTGGAGGTTTACGCACTCTGTCTCGCTCACTCTAGCTGACGAGAAGGAGTGGGCGTATGAGAGAGATGGATGGAGGTCGAAAGCAAAAGTTTCAAAGAAAGATATCAAATCCACATACAGTGTCATAACCAGGCGCTATGCAACAATTAGCGATATTGCTGCCATATTTAAAATTAATGTACAGCTATGTGAAGCTGAAATTCGGGCCAATGAGATTGCACTGTGGTGCCTAGCTACCCATCAAAACCAAAACCATGTAATTGACTTGTCTAATGCCAAAAATTGGCTTATTAATCAACCAGGGTGATATATATTGGTTTCTCTGACATGGTTATCGGATGATGCTGGTAATCACAAAATGGAGAAATATTGACTTGAATAATTGGCCTTGCCTGCATTTTCTAAAACACTGTAAGCTTAAAGCCGCTTTTCCACCGAAATTACCCGGAAACAGTTTGTTGCAGGAACTTTCCCCCCCCCAGACCTGTTGCGATCTAAGTACCATGAAGATTAAGTGACAGTGACGTAGGACTGCGAAACTTTCCAGTTCCAGCTGGATTTCGTCCTCCGCATATAAGCTTAATAAAGCCTGAACCTCATCGTCGGTCGTATTTTTAAACGCCATTCTTTTGATTCGAAATGCAGGCACCGCAACAGACTTTTAAAAATGGTGGTTGAAATAAAATGCTGCGTGGAGTCAACCAATCACATGTTTTGTGCCCATGTCCCACCCCCGAAAGTTCCTGAACTTTGGAATAGTACTACCTCGTGAGCAGGGACTTTCTGAGGGGGAAATTTTTACCCGGAACTTCATTTAGACCCTGGTTCCTGCGGTCGAAACACACCGAGGACCACTCCAAAGTCCCTGGTTCCTGGGGAAAGTTCCTGCAGTGGAAACGTGGCTTAAGTAGATCGTAGAGTCCATTGGTGCCAATGATTTCTATAATCTACTTAGGCTTACAATGATTTTGGTAACCACAGCCCTGAACGATATATCAGTCTATAAGATACTGTTATCTTCCGATACCGATAATCTCAAAATGACCAAATATTGGCTGATTAATCGGCCTGTATTGGTTTGTCAAGACACTGTTATCATCAGAATGGCCAATTATCAGTAGATTAACCTGTCTTGCAGATATATCAGTTGATCACTAGTTAGTTAACTCGGTGTGAACTAGATTGTCAGAGTGCGTATGATCAGGGCTGGCTCACTTTGTGTTGAGAGCAACAGGCCTCCATGAGAACAAAGAGTGCTATCTGCAGGAGACAGGAAAGAGGGGGTTGACCCATAGCGAGACAGATAAAGACTGAGGCTTTATCAGGAGCTGAGCACTCCAGCAGAAGAAACACCCAGTCAGCTCCCTCTCTCTCAAACAGAAACCTCCCTCCCCTCTGCACTACTCCCCTCTCACCCGCCAACAGCATCCCATAATGCATTGCAGGAGCTTAAAGAGGGAAAATGGCCTCGTCTGATTGGATAGCATCCAAGCAGCCGGTGGGGGGGTTTAATAGAGGAAGTTGAGGCCCAAATCATAACGGCTCACAGACAATAGGCATGATATGCTATCAGAGTTGAGCATGTTGGGAATTTTCAAATGAGATGTTATCAGTGTTTTTTTCCTCCAGTTTGGCACTGTCGACGACTTCTCGGACGAGATCAGTCACACTTTCTTTAAATGACTGTACTTTTTCACAAGCACAGGGAAACACTTGCACATCCTTTTTTTTTTTTTTTTACTGTTGCGGACCACTGATACATCAGTGTGACCACTCATTACCTCAATGAACAGCTGCTTTCAAACTTAACTCTCATTAAAAAGGGAGCTTTAGGCATTACTACTCGATTTGTACATATTCATACATATCAAGCGACCAATAAATTTGCCGTCCTTTGCCGCATCAGCCTCCGAGGATGAAGGGTCACCATGAGAAACTGTCGACCGGGCCTTACTCGCTCAAGCGAAAGGCATACAAGACCCTCCAGGAACTGAGGCACCGCTATCAAAACTACCGGGGTGCTGCCTCATTCATGTACTCACTTTCCCACAGGCGTAATGTTCCTAAAGTGACACTTTAATATTCGTTTTCTGTAACAGTTTTTCACTTCATATTCATAAGCTCATTAGTCAAAACCAGCCATCTTGTCTTGTCTCATATTATCTTGCACGTTTTTCCTTGCACACCCTCCATGCCCAGTGCGGGGAGACCAGCATCAGAGCCGCCCAGCTGGACGAGCGCTCCGGGGCTTGAGGAGCAGGTGGGGAGGCCTGTGAATGCCAGGCCTTGTCCCCCCTTTATCCTTCCTAACAGCCCCCCATCCCCCTCCCAGGGCCTCTCTCATAGCCCTCAAAAAAAAAAAAGAAAAACCTTCCACATAATCACGGCTTTCAGCTAAAGAAAACAGCCCTAATCAAAATAAACAGTGCCACGGCGGCATTATTTCTGCAATAAACCCACACGTTAAGCCGTCTAGCTGTGGTTGCACACTCCCCTCACCCTATTTCAGATGCGACGTCAACCATCGCCATTACGACGTTGCCAACTTTAGCGTATTTCTCCTCCAGAATTTCGCACGTCAGCTTTATTTCCAAAGCAAGCTGGCCACGTTTGTTCACTGTGTGCAAGACTCTTAACTCATTTGTAGACATTTTATATTAGTATCTGTTCAACCGCCCTTGATTGTATCTGCAAATACCCCCAACTGCTGGTTAGGAAAGGGTATTTCAGGGAAAACAACGGCGGAATAAGGCCGGTCCGAACCAACCTCCTCTTCATTAGTACTTCTCAAACCCGGTAAAACATGTTGGGTATTGTTCAGTGAACCTCGAAAACCCAAAACCTGCAGGCAACAGAAGTCTCTCGCATTTGGGTACTGGATAGATAGAGTATACATGACTTAAATGTATATTTTTTTCCTTATAATATTTACTGAAAAATGTATTTTCTCAATGTAAATTCACTCAGCCCAGGTTAGTGGTGATTACATGTAAAACCGAACACGTGTGCTTATGTTTCTGTATTTTTCACTGTACCGATACTACTTGAATGCGAAGCAAGACCATTGAACACAGGTGGAAGCATGTCTAGGTCATGACAAGTCAAACTGTACCTGCTACGTTTCTCAGCTTACAACCCATGGATGTACTCATTTCTCTTTATTTGTTCAATATTTGTTGTAATTTTTCTGATTAATTTCTTTGAGTTCAGATCTTAGCTATTGTTATTATTATTACGGATATTTCTTGCGAAGTTTGTCAGTGTTTCATAAGGCTTTCTTTTCGGTCTGCTACAACAATGCTAGTAAAATTGGACACTGAAAGACTGAAAGCTCTTTGTCAATAGCGGGATATAGGTGTATAACCACCAAATTCAGAAACATGGAAGGTAAAAGGTGGTTTTAGTTGAGAAAAAAGGGAATATCCTGACTTCTCAAAAGCATTGCAATGCGATTCGCACAATCAAGTTCGATATCGCATTACCATAGAGACCACAGCATTGTGAGTAGATAGTCACATTCATGTTTTATTGTTTTCCATGTTATTTAACATTAGAATTATACCTGTGTTAATTTTTTCTGTCATGTATCTTTTCAAACTCATACCTCTATAGAAATCAAGAAGGTTATGATTTTTTTGTTGTTGATGGAGTGGGGTAGGGGGATTCATATCTGAAAGAATTGTAAAATTACGACAATATTTTTTATGAATTATCAGGGTCTTATGACCCACAGAGCATCATATTGAAAGCAAATCATCTTTTGTGAAATTCATTCTACCAGTGGATTGCATAAATTCACACTCCCAACTCACCCAGAAATGATTTGTTTTGTAAAAGGCTATTTGTTCACAAAATCCAACTAATGATTTTGAAAGCATTTGAATCCTACATTCAACAAACCGCATGTTAGTTCAATAATGCGTGCCAAAGGCATTAGAAGGGTGATTTTATTTGATCATATACAATGATAGTCAAGATAAAAATGACCTTGTACAGTTTTCTATGAGTGATGTACGTTTTTATGTGTATGTAGCTGGGTGAATGATGTTTTTAGATGCGCAAGTATTTTGAATTTTCCCCCCTTTGGTGTGATCTCGATGTACTTTTTGTTTCCTTTAGTTGTTTTTCTTAATTTGTCATTGTTGTACAGAACAAATGCACATATTAGTAAAAGTGAAAACTCAGATATTAACCTGTTCACCATCCTATGTGAAAGCTCTACCATTCCAAAGGATTGCAATTACATTTGCTATAAATATGCTGCTTATATCCAACCAATGCATCAAAGCTTAATTTCTTCATGTATTTATTTTGCAATTACTCTTTTTGACTGTGATATATGTATTACATGACTTTTGTTACTAGTTCAAATTGGTACTTAACTTTTTTCCCCTTTGCTGTCCTTCTGACATTTATTTGTCACCTGTAAACTGCTACATACTCTCCTTACCTAAAGAAACAGCCATGCCACCAAGTTCTGATACTTTAAACAGAACCCTTGACCCTCTCAGAACAGAGAACAGACAAGATGGCTTCCATACAAATGTGCAGTTATCAGTTCCAATATTGTCTTCCCATGCAAAATAAGGTCAGTTTGAATAACTGATGTTCTCAGTGCTGAAGGAGGATGACATTTTAGTAGGATGCTATTGCCAAGGATGCTGTAGTGCCACGACATAGTTTCGCCCTCACTTTTGGCATTGGGTGCATTGGAAGTCTCGTATTGAATTCTTGTTTTAAACATGTTACCAAAGGCTTCAGGATCGAAAAAAAAATGAATGTTCATGTCGCATTAGTTGGAATTCAGTCGTTTGATGGTTTCAGAAGAATTTTTGGGTGTTTTACTGAAATATTTTAAAATACACCCTTTTATTGGAAACAATCAAAGTAGGCTGACAGTTTTCAACATGGATATGCAAAATCAACTGCTTGACTTGGTTAACCGCCATTCACACATTCTAAGCCATCGGAAAGGCTGTTTTGATTTAATATAGTCCCAAGAAATACATATCTGTGAATAAGTCCACATACAAAACAACTGTACAGCATTGCCTTTATGTTCCCAAAGGTGGACGTGTCGGTGTGAAGATCACTCTACTGGTGAAAATTACACTGTGTTTTTGCAGTTAGATGTTTCTCCAAAGAACTTATGGATGTGTAAATGCCATTCAGTGATTGTGTATCCAGGTTAACAAAGCTTCGGAGGCGTTGACACGCTTCAGGAATCGCTAGACTTCAGAAATGGCTATTTACGATGTCATGTGCTAAGTTGAGGTTGAGCCTCTTATTTGAAATGGTGGAAGTGGATTGAAGTCTTAGCCGTGGCTTAGTTTCGACTGTTGTTTATGTTTCTGCTCAGGAGACACTAACTGCTTTTGAGGGCTGTGGTCATTTCTGTTAGTCTGGTCGTCTGCCAAACCGTGCGGTTGGGTTCGCACAACCTCACGCCTGTTAAAAGCGCAGAGCGCCCATTTGTCTCTGATCCCCAGGTGTGGTGACCTAACTCCCCTCATTTGGGGAGAATCATGCAGACGACCCCCTAGCGAACGCCGAAATTCATTTCAAATTAACACGCCCACACTTCCCATATGATTAAACCCTGGTCTGAAAATAAGACACTGTGAAAGAGCCATTTGAAAGACTGAACGCATCCTCGCTACCATACGACTTTTCTGTGAAATCCGATGTTCCTGATATGGGAACAAAAGGATTTCAAATTCCTCCCTCTTCATACATACCAGTTAAGCACATTGTGTGCTAACGCTCTCCTATTGTAGAGATTTCAATAAGTGTTGTATATTGAATCGTAGTGAGGCACTAGCGGCCTCATGCTGTCCTGTAGACGTTCGCCGCGTGAACTCGACTTGCCTTCCTATTGTACGTACTCGTCTGTATTTTAACAATCTCTTTTAACGACACCGTGTGATGCCTGCTCCAGTGACTACATTGCGCTGGGTTTCTATTTCCCAGCACCTCTGTACTTTGTACAATAGCTCTTCTTTAGCAATGGCCAGTTCTGTTCTCCATAACCTCATTCAAGACAACTGCCGCATAATGAAACTATTTTTTATTTTATTTTGATTTGCAATCAACCAAATCACTACAGTGAAGTATTACAGTTGTACAGTTCCTTGAATTATTCAGATTATATTATTGTTGCTGGTCTATGGTTGCTCTGCTGTATCTTTTTATGACCTTTTTTTTTTTTTTTTTTTTACATGTTAGACAATATTGTGACTATGTCCTATGCAAATATGAGAATTAACAAGAATTTGTCAAATAATGTATGTTGTCTTAACTTGTATGCATGAAATAGTGAAGTTTACATTTGAGAATAAATTCATAAATAAGAAGCACTAGTCTAGATTGTGTTGTTTTTTTGTTTACTAAAAGCATTTTGTTTTATTTTGTGCAACATAAAATTCATTTGATGTTTAAGCATAGGTGTGCACAGCTATTTCAAATGTTTAAATAAATATTTTTGAAAAATAGTATTACACATACACACACACATTATATATATATATATATATATATATATATATATATATATATATATATATATATATAATGTGAAAAAACTCGTTAAATTTTCAGAAAAAAGTTGAGATAAAACGCTGAGAATAAACTTGTTAAATTACGAGAAAAAGGCAAAATAAAATGAAATAAAAGTCAAAATAAAACTCATTAAATCACAAGAAAAAACTTGTTAAATTTCCAGAAAAAAGTCGAGATAAAATGTTGAGAATAAAGTCATTAAATTATGAGAAAAAAGTTGTTAGATTATGAGAACAAATTTGTTAAATTATGAGAAAAAAGTCGTTAAATTTCGAGAAAAAAGTCAAGATAAAATGTTGAGAATAAAGTCATTAAATTACAAGAAAAAAAGTCATTAAATTATGACAATTTAACAACATTTTTCTCATAATTTAACAAATTTGTTCTCGTAATTTAACAACTTTTTTCTCGTAATTTAATGACTTTATTCTCAACATTTTATCTGGACTTTTTTCTTGAAATTTAACGAGTTTTTTCTCGTAATTTAACGAGTTTATTCTCAACATTTTATTTAGACTTTTTTCTCAAAATTTAACAAGTTTTTTTCTCGGAATTTAACGAGTTTATTCTCAACATTTTATCTCAACTTTTTTCTTGAAATTTAACGAGTTTTTTCTCGTAATTTAATGAGTTTATTCTCAACATTTTATTTAGACTTTTTTCTCGAAATTTAACAACTTTAATCTCGAGATGGTTTTATTTTTTTATTATTGCTTGGCCCTAATCCTCTTCCGTACATTTATGGAATAGCAAAATAAAGTAAACTGTGACATATTTTACTCAAAAATTATTCATAAAGTGGACTACCAGTAAATCTGATAAAAATTTGGAACCAAAAATTATTCAGATACTTTGACCTGACCATGATTTGCTAAAGTGTTATCTGACATATAGGATTATTTTTTTCTGACAGTTTGATTCTGAGATCTTGTCATATTTTTATTACCATTTTTTTAAACTATTTATATATTTTTATAATAAATTTTGGTTTGACTGTATAGAATATACATATACTCAGTTTTGTTTAATTTATCAATTATTTAGTGGTTATTTTATAGATATTATTTGTCAGCTCATATTTAAATATATAGAATCTATAAAATGTTTTTTTTAATATACTTAAAAATAATATATAATTTAATTTAAATAAAAAAAATAATGTTTATGTGCATTTATTTATTTGATTTATTTGATTTCCCATGTAATAAACTGGATATTATACAGTCAGCCAGTTATTATTGCATATAAACCCAGACAGGTTTACATTGTGATATGGCCAACTAAATATACACTATCATATATAAAACTTGTTTAAGTAAAAGTTGTCAAACATATTTATTCTTATCAGAGTTATCCGAACTAAGGCTAGAAAAATCCATCCAAACTATAAAGACTTGCTCATTTGTATGCTTAGTAACTTCAATACAGACTGTATTTCTTGAAGATAACCATGACATACACAGTATTCGGCAGCCTTGAGCGCACTGCAGTCCCTGGCTCGGAATATCAAAAGCTTTGGCAGGCAGAGCACAATTCTAGGCAGACTTTGCATCACAAATTCACCGAACCCTTTAGCGTGCAGCCAATGGATGCACTTGTTGCTTAGGAGGATGCCAATAAGAACCAAGAACAGAGAGACGCCTGTTGTGTAAAACAATGCACTTAGATGCATACGTCTGCAGGAAGTACACCTTGTTCTTGGCATTTGTGCACTCATGCAAATATTTACTGTAACTGATGCAGGGACATGTCAACAGGGACCACAAAACAGGTGGCATTTGTGT
Source organism: Chanodichthys erythropterus (assembly GCF_024489055.1). Classification (NCBI taxonomy): domain Eukaryota; kingdom Metazoa; phylum Chordata; class Actinopteri; order Cypriniformes; family Xenocyprididae; genus Chanodichthys; species Chanodichthys erythropterus. The sequence continues at coordinate 18,657,741 of NC_090244.1, forward strand.
TTTCTATCTAGTCATTTGCAACACTGAACAAGGCCTGTGTTGAATAGAGGGTCAAGATGGTGAGAGATATCAAAGGAGCAATGTGCCTGGCACATGTGTGCTGCATCATACACCATGTGTGTGAAGTGATATATTTCACACAAAAAAAGACTATTGAAAATCTGGACCATTGCAATAGCAAATAAGGTCCGATTCAAAACTAGAGAATGAGTGGCCCACATTTTGTCCCACTCAGTTATGTAATCAAGCGACACTTTCAAAATTCACAACCACCCACTAAGTGGCCTGTCCTTTTCTGGTTATTCTCATTTTTTAAGCCTGTTAAGAAGGATGAAAATGCTAAAAATACACCGAGAGACGGCTAGTGTGTTCTTACATCTGCTCACCTCCTGTTGCTCTATCTGTCCATGAGATACTTTCTCCTACTTCATCCCTATTTCTATATCAGATACATGCACTTAATTTCACTCTCTCCTACTTTTATGTCCCTAGTAAGATTTGTATTAAACCTAATATATTTTTTATTTTATGGTCTCATTAAAACTATCTTTTTTACCAGGCATGCTCATAAGTATTTTTATGTATAGATTTTACGGTTTTACCAGACCCAGACCTTCAGATTCTACCATGAAAATAAAAATATAAATTATTTTTTTCAATGATGAAAGTCTATATAAAGAGTGTGATAATCATAAAGCATGTCAACAAGAAAATTAAAATGCTTATCAATGGTTACACAATAGTGTCATTTCCGTCACAACCAACAATTCTGCAGTTTTCCCATTATGATTTACACTGATGCACAATAAAAAAATATTGTTCACAATAAATACATACATATGTGTTTTTTCATCTAGATTACATGATATATATGTATATATATGTATATGTGTGTGTGTATATATATATATATATATATATATATATATATATATACACACTGTATATATACTGTATATAATGAAAAAAAAAACATGTATGTATGTATAATTTGAATGTATTTAGAATTAAGGATCAAAATGAACTGTTACAATAAAATCTGCCAATGGGGTAAGAAAATAAACTTTATTAATAAATAAATTAAGCAATTTTAACTGTCAAAGTGACGATATCCGGTAATTAATGGCAAATGAAATACTAACAGTACTGCCAGATTATAAAACTTTTTCATATTCTCAAATTTATTTTCATAGCTTTTCTTAAAGTTGACATGAAATTGCATTAACAACCTATTTTACTTCCATATGATGATGAATGTCAGAATGAAAAAAACGATTAAAGAAAAAAGTGAGAGTTGATTTTATTCATGGGAAATAATTGGATGGAGAAAAGTTGTTGAAGGGAAGGGGCTGAAAAAATAAGGCCTTGATATCAGTCAAAAGTGAAAGTCGTTTCAGTCATTTCAGAGGCGGAGAAAGTTATATTTTGACTGAGGACAAACCTTTTTTCTTTGGAATAATATGTGCTGATTAATTCAAGACAAGGAATGAGGCAGCCATGGGGTCCCCTCTATGACATAATTTCCTTTTTATGTTTTTTTTTCCCCTGCATGTTTTTGGACCAAGACTTTGTTGGTCACACAACTTGAGTTTTATTTGTCAGACAATATTTTTTAAAACATTAATAGAGTTAGTATTACTAATAATATATTGAATATTTAATATCCCTCATTTAAATAATTCTGGTTGAGTTGCATTAGTAGTATGTTGAAAATTGCTGGGCCTAACATTTCCCAAACATGCTCAAAGCAGTTGACCAATCACAGCACACTGATCCAGCCAACCAATCAGAGCACATTGTGGAGGAGAGGCTTCATAGAGACAGGAACTATACAGAGCGTTACTGACAGACTGAGAAAAGAGGTGCTGCAACAATGTAAGATGTGAAAAACATTTTTTTTTGAAGATTCAAGCATGTAAACATATTCTAGTAAACACAAAAAACAAATTCAAGACATGACAAAGGGCAAAACAGGTCCTCTTTAATGTTTTTTTTTGTTTGTTTGTTTGTTTGTTTTTTTGAATGAATCAATAGATCCGGATGAAAGTTTTGCAACTCTTGTACCTTGAAAGTCCAGGCAGACAGACAGAGACAGGAAGACGCATCATTTAGTTCATTTAGTGATCATAGTGCAGTGGGAGCCTGAGAGTAAGACAGACAGACCATGTGAGCCCAGAGAACGAACTGTTCCTCTGCTGACTGTGTGTGTGTGTGTGTGTGTGTGTGTGTGTGTGTGTGTGTGTGTGTGTGTGTGTGTGTGTGTGTGTGTGTGTGTGTGTGTGTGTGTGTGTACAGTGACTGCTGGTGGGTGGAGGGGTAAGAGGAAAGAGATGGAGAGAGGAAAGCTCAATCTTTTCCTTTTATTTCTCTCTCTCTTTCTCTATCAGCTGGGATGCTAAATGGCAGCTTGTGGTCAATTGATGTGAGGTCGGCAATCATTTGACAAGCATTTCATTCTGTTTTGTGGCACGGTGGCTTTACCGCATCAGTGCATGTGAGTTTAAAACAGAAAAGGGTAAACTGCAAAGATAAAAGAAAAGAAGGTGTGTGTGGGTGAGAGAGAGAGAGGCAGTGAGATAAAATAGTGGGTGAAATTGTGTACTTTATGATCAGGATTCGAGCTTCATGAGCTCAGACTGTGAGTGGGCGTCTCTGTGGGTGCCATTGTGGTGTGATGCTCTTCTGTCCCTCATGTACTCCAGCATGGCAAGGGGGCGGCACCGGGTGGCACTGGTGCTAACTGTACAGGAAATGATCCTGCCAGTCCAGATCCCTCTCTTGCTTTCCCACTTTCTGTCTAGCTTTTCAGTCTTTTTGATATAAATAAGCCCCTAAAAAGATGTAACCTTTTTAGGCATTAAGTTGCATTGTCTATTGGCTTACTCTAGACAATTTAGCCTATTAAGCTGGAAGCTTAATAGAACAGAATAGTCTGTTCTGCAGACAACAACCAAAAATTAGGACTTTTGTTGGCTGGCCGTCACTAGCCTCCTCGACAACGAGACTCTGAAGACCTTGTTCCGGATCGGGGCTACCTTCAACCACCCTATAGATCTCCCAGACACCACAGGACTTGACTGGAGGGAAACCATCATTTGGTATCTGGAGAGTGTTGCGTCCAGAGCACAGCCAGAGCCATAGTCCGTTTCATCCCGTACGACCGCAGAGAAGTGACGTGAGCCACCCGCTTATCGAGTGGCACTACCCGCTGCGACGAGTGAGCCAGAGCCCTAGAGGACAGAGCTTGCCATTGCCGCAGAAATAGAGCCCCAGCGTCGATCTTACCAGGGGAGTGAGCCCACGACACCAGCGGCAGAGGGAACGAAGACTGAGGACTGGCTGAGGGACTTTAATGAAAACTTGTCGACTCCCACCCTATCCCACCCGGTATCTGAATCTTTATTGCACAATGAGAACTGTTTGGAATATGATGTGTCAGTTTGTTCTGAATCGCTGCTGTTTATGGACTGGGATTTATTCTTTTCAATGAACTGCATTGACTGTGTCATTCTGATTATGATCTTGTCAAGCTTCATGTCACCAATACCACAGAGCTCAGCCAGTCCTCCAGTCACATCACTACTGGATGCTTGCAGCCCTGCATCATCTTTGGGGAAGCCCTGCTGTGACGTTGTGCTACCACCAGCAGCGCCTATGCAATAGGATCCTGCGGCTATTCCTCCAGCCTCTGATCCCTTTCATTCCATCTCGGCCTGTTGACCTTTCAGCTCCGTTTTGGCTCCTTCCACCTTCAGCTCTGCCAGAGACCCTCAGCCTTGCAGCTCTACCAGTTTCCCTTGTCCCACTGGCTCCCCCTTGGTCAGTCGTCGCATCACTTCTGCCACGGACTTACGGACCACTTTCCAGTTCTTCGGCTACAGCGGAGTCCATCTTCCATTCGGCTTCACCTCTGTCCTTGATTACATCGGCATCGCCCCAGTCCTTTGGTACTCTGGCTCCGCCTCTGAAGCTTGTCACCGCGTCATAGCATGGGTCTCCTGCACCAGCGATGTTGCTCAGCTTTATCAACCCTCGGTCTGCACCATCGGATCCACCGGCTCTGTCTCCATCGGTCATCGTCCAAATGTCGGCTTCCAAGCCAGCAACATCTTGGCTCCTCCCTTCCTCAACACTGCCGTAGGCAGTCGGCACTGAAGAGCTCTGAGTTTGTGCCATCGGACTCTCTACATCTTTGCCGTTGGGGTTTCGTCGTCGTTCCTCAGTCACTCAGTCATTATTATTATTGTTATGGTTTAAAGGTTTGATTAAAAGGTTCTCTCTCTCTTAACTTGTTAAAACCAAGATATGAACTGACAGGGAAACTGTGTAAGATAAGACTTGCTAATATGCTGAATTCTTATACCAAGCAATTTAACCAAAAGGGACCGTTATCATTATATCAACAGAAAGATCTTTCACTCTCTGTAGGGCTGGGCTGAAGCCTTAATGGATGAGACAAAGTGAGCAGGGAACATGTCTCTGGGGACACATAGATCACAGACACACCTCATCTAGCATCTATAAGCTAAAGAGGCTTGTGTATATGAGCCGTCTAAACAGGCTTACAGTAGGTGGACACAATTTTGAAACCAATTAACACTTCAAACTTCTGAATCAAAGCAGACTTAGATGTGAAGTTCTTTCATTTTCATTTTCCAATTGAAAATTATTTTTCATTACCATTCTAGTAGAGGTTAGCAAGGCAGCTAAAGCCTAGTGCACAATGTTCTTCTGTGATTGTTGCACAAACTCAAACAAGCAAAACTAAATAGCTAAAATTATACTATTTGGCCTGAATTTACCATTTCCTGCAGATCTACGCAAGAAAAACCAGAACCAATTTCTTCATCTTCTGTCTATCAGTAGATTTAAAATTGTCTAGACTGATCTGAATATTTTTGTCCATTAAAAAACTCATAAATACACCCAACCAGTGAAAACTGCAGCTTTGTTCAAGATCTAAAGGTAAAAGCGTTGCTAAAGCAGTGATGATACATGCTGTTACAGTCAGTCCTCTTGTTTTAATTTAAACGCTTGTCGATCTTGGCAGAAAATAGGCATACATATTTATTAGAAGCTTCATTTCCTCTGGTCTCATTATGTCAGAGCCAAAACAGACACCGCTGTTACCAACATGAAAGTATAAAGATGGTAATTAGCATTTCTGATAAGGGCTTTTGTTGGAAAATTGTTTCCATACAAGTGGCAACACAGATCACAGGGTGTGTCTCCATCTTGGGGCTTCTCCAGTCTCTACCAAAAGAGCAAAGCTGTTGATGGTTTCAATTGCAACCGTAAATCTTGAGGACACACACACACACACACACACACACAAAAGAAAAGAAAAGACAGATCTTGTTCTTTCTCTTTACTGTGTCTCACTGTCTCTTTCAGAAAAGAGGACACTCCCACCAGTGAGTATTTTGGTTGTTTCCTTTCTCTGCTCATCTACCTCGCCTACACAGGCTAGGCTGATTCACCTGCACAAAGACCTTTATGTTCTCCTCCAATCTTCCTAACATGTTGATCTTTTTATTTTTGAATGGCTACACATAGACAACTAGTATGCAAAAAAGGCCATCAATAAAGAAAGAAACTAATTAGAACCATAGTTATGGCGTCACCAACAGGGCTAATGAGGCCATGCAAACCTGCTAAACTTTGACACCTTGCTGTAAATAGTCTACAGAAAAATGACGACAAGAAAATGCTTTGGAACATGGTTTACATGGAAGAGATGCTTTAGCTTTTAGTGTGTTAATTGGAAATAACGTTAAAAATAAGGTAGGTAAGCAGCCTACAGAAAAAGAAAATGTATGTAGAAAAAGTCAGTACAAAAACACTGATTCATATGGAAGATGCTTTAGATTTTTAGCATGCCAACTAGGCTAATTTACCCATGCTAACTTGACACCTTGCTGTAAACAACCCACAGAAAGAAAGAAAATACTTGAGAAAATGTTTGGGACAAAAACAGAATTACATGGAGGTGATATTTTAGCTTTTGGTGTGCTAATAGCAATGCTAACTTGTTATACCATGCTTTAAACAGTCTACAGAACATGGTAAGGATGATTTACACGGTAGAGATACTTTAGCTTTTGTGCACTGTCATTTAGCACATAGCTCTGTAGGCAAACTATATTATTTGACAAATTAACTAAATGAATTGTTTATTCTGAACATTTGTCAAAAGAACAGAATGATCCACACTCCTTTTCTTATTTTTCCATTTTTAATTATGCAACGTACACAGCACATTCATAATGGACATTTATTTTTTTTATTCTGATTATTTAAATTAATCATTTGAATTATTTATTGAACACTCAAAATGAAACATCTGTTAAGCCTATGCATGTGCTGTTGCATAATGTAAAATGTTAAATTTTATCTATTTATTAATTATTATGTTTATCCACAATTATTTATTGGACATTTAATATATTGCTGTTGTTGTTTTTATGATTTATTGTTATTTTTTAAAGCAATAAACCATTCAATGCTGCATGTTACCATAATATTACCACAGGCAAGCATATTTTAAAGGTGCCCTAGAACCAGTTTTTACAAGATGTAATATAAGTCTAAGGTGTCCCCAGAATGTGTCTGTGAAGTTTCAGCTCAAAATACCCCATAGATTTTTTTTTTATTAAATTTTTTTAACTGCCTATTTTGTGGCATCATTAACTATGCACCGATTCAGGCTGCGGCCCCTTTAAATCAAGCGCTCCCTGCCCCCTGAGCTCTCGACTATAATATAGTGCATTTACAAAGTTCACACAGCTAATATAACCCTCAAATGGATCTTTACAAGATGTTCGTCATGCATACTGCATGTATGCGTCGGATCATGTGAGTATAGTATTTATTTGGATGTTTACATTTGATTCTGAATGAGTTTGAGGCTGTGTTAGTGGCTAAAGCTAACATTACACACTGTTGGAGAGATTTATAAAGAATGAAGTTGTGTTTATGAATTATACAGACTGCATATGTGTAAAAATATAAAATAGCGATGGCTCTTGTCTCCGTGAATAATGTAAGAAACGATGGTAACTTTAACCACATTTAACAGTACATTAGCAACATGCTAACGAAACATTTATAAAGACAATTTACAAATATCACTAAAAATATCATGTAATCATGGATTATGTCAGTTATTATCACTCCATCTGCCCTTTTTTCGCTGTTGTTCTTGCTTGCTTACCTAGTCTGATGATTCAGCTGTGCACAGCTCCAGACGTTAATACTGGCTGCCCTTGTCTAATGCCTTGAACATGGGCTGGCATATGCAAATATTGGGGTCATACATATTAATGATCCTGACTGCTACGTAACAGTCTGTGTTATGTTGAGATTCGCCTGTTCTTCGGAGGTCTTTTAAACAAATGAGATTTACATAAGGAGGAGGAAACAATGGTATTTGAGACTCACTGTATGTCATTTCCATGTACTGAACTCTTGTTATTCAACTATGCCAAGGTAAATTAAATTTTTGATTCTAAGGCACCTTTAAGTACTCTGCCTAAGAACACCTCTTTACCCATGTTAAAGAATGGCTTATTGCTTTAAAGTGGAACTCAGTAAGATTTGCGAAGCTCCCCCTACAGGTTCCTTTAGTGAATCACACTGTCGTAAATACTCCAAGCGCAGCTCTGGACTACAACAACTACAACGCTCACCAGCGCAGTAGTTTTGTAAATACAGTACAAGAAATCTCAATGGAGGTGGGTAATTTTCGAAATGGTCTTATAAAGTCATAATATATACATTGTTTTTGAATTACCGTAAAGCATTTTGTCTCTCACGTGAACGTGAGGCGAGATTGTGTGGGGTCGGTGCAGCTCAACTTGCAAGTGCTGTTTTCTGGCGTAGACGTGCCAGAGGGGGTTAGTGCTCGCCTCAAACACACCACTACAAGTCAATTAACCATCTTAAGGACTTAGAAAACTATTTATGAAAGTAAAAAAAAGTTACTTAGTTCTGCTTTAATAGTATAAAATCTGTTTGTGGTATCAGCAGTCAGGAGAGTCACGATTGTAAAGTGTTTCCGCTGTGGACCGCGTACAATGGTACACTATCACTGCCTCGTGCTGCTATGTACTGTAAGGCACAATAAAGCATTGGCTGCCTGCATGTCACAAGACCTCTTAACATCCAGTCCTATAAACACATGACAGCATGCCTTGCCCAAGTTGAGCTCACTGCACATTCTCCTTCTTCCTCTCTACCAATGCAGGAAAGACATGGATCACAAACAACATTGCAGCAAAGAACTCCATGACCTTATACTGTCTCTCTCTCCTGTTTTATTTTTCTTCTCACATTTTTCACATTTTTTTGAGAAACTGTAAGCCGTTGAAGAAAGAGCTGGATTATTGACAACAGACTTCTGAGAAAAACATGCGAGCAGGGTGATGTTTTGAAGAGAGCTGCACACAAATGCAAACTAGGTCATGGGAGAGCCGTACAGGGGCCGTTCTACTGATTGATAGATGGCAGTGTGTCTTTGCATTTCTGTGCGTGCTACCTTGAGCGGAGATGAGATCATGTGGCCTCTTGAAAAGAAAAACATCTTTCCCCTTCTACTTACCTCTCGAGAGGTCAGGGCACTACATGTATGTCAGTCGTATTTTGGTTTTCGCATTCAGCATAGTTCTAGGAAAGGTCTTGGATTTTTCTAAGAAAAAGATCTAAGCAACCTCACATATGTCACTTTTAGAGTTTCAGAAGAGATAACATCTCACTCTGCTTGAATTTGCCAAGTTTCATGAACTCAAATACTTCTAAAAAATCAATTAACTTGAATGATTTTTTTTTTATGGTGAAAGTTCCAACAATCAGGAAGTTAGGAACATATGTAATGGGCCATTTCATTTGATAATCTATCAGAAGCATTGGAACATTAAGATTGTCTGACCTGGCGATTTCCGACAACAATCCCATGAACTGTCGCAACAAGCAAAGAAAAATGTATTGCACAAAAGACCAAAAGCTCAACGCCTTTTCTTTTCTCTGACAATGGACAGACCAGAAGTCATTCATTTATAGTGGAGTAGAATGGAAGCTGAATGGAGTTCCGATCATATGTGTAAGTGGAAATTTGGCATCTGGTTTAGGTTCCAGGTGCATTGAAACAGACACTCTGAAATTGGCAAACTGTTTACACTAAGTGCAAATAGCGTCCCTATTGGCAAATGCTATTTACACTAGCTCCACCCACCAATGTCTGGTTAGGCCACTCAAGTTTTAAAAAAGACACACAGAATTCAAAGTCTTCAGTGGCGCAGTAGTAGCAAGTAAGGCTTGCAGACCTGGCTTTTAATGCGATCGGCGTAGGTTTGAATCCGCCTTTTGCCAAGTTCACATTTATTTTCAATATAAATTTAAATAATGTTCTAAAAGTGGACATAAACTGCGAAAGAGTGTTTAATACTATTAAAAGTGTTTATTGGCTAGTGTTAGGGGAAGGTGTAGGGTTTTTATTCCCCCAATAAGGCAGTATCCATTTAATAATTTTAATAAATATAATCATTTACACTCTATGATATTATTGCACCCTGTTAATGTACAAAAATACTGAGGTGCAAATAGTATCTGCCAATATAAAGTATAGATAGCATCTAATTACTATTTACTCTTATTGCAAAGAACTGATACTTTTACATTCACCTAGTGTAAATAGCATATCGCTAAGAAAATGCTGCTATTGTCACTTAGTGTAAATAGAATCTATCGCCGCTGCCAGACCGTATTAGACCTCCAGACCAGTGTATTCTAATCAAAACGTTGACTGCCATTTCACACTTACATGTTATCAGATATAGTATGTGTATTTGGTGTGCTGTCTGATGAGAGGGCTCTGAGCTCAGAATTTGGCCCGAACCCAGAGTGAAAGACATGGGTAAGTCAGCTCTATATATAAGCCTCCTCTCGTGCAGATTGAGATCATCTGAACTTGCTCCTCCCGAACTTTGTTAATAAAACGTCATTAAGGGATGAAATGCGACAACTGTATGCGAATGTCGAAGATAATGTAAAGTCATACAGTTGTGTACCAGTGCTTCTGTACGATTATAAGGTAAAAACTCTTGACAGTGTCTGCCCACCCTAAGACCACAATGCTTAAAGCTGTCAGTAAGTTTTGCCTCTTTGTCACCATCTCTGTTTGAAACCTGCAATTGCAGTTTTTTGCTGAATTATCATCCTAACGTGGGTTCCTCGGCGCGGATGGGTCTTATGTTTTGAGGAGAATGTGTGGCTCTCAGTCACTGCACCGATGTGGATACTGTACTTCGGAATCACAGATTTTAGTCTTGGAAGTATGACCAAAATAATAATTTTTATCGGAAAATGTCATCTGAACAAGTAAGCAACAAATCTGACACATTTGTTATGACCAACTAAGGAAAAAAAGCATTCTAATAAATCACTCTGCCAATATAGACTGGGTAAACCAAGCCTGATCTGCCGGCGATTTGATTTCGCCCGGCAACTCAGTCTGGAAACCCGTACATTCATTTCTGCTGCTTCTGTTACACTTTTGCAGGAACCAATCACAGACTGGCTTATCCACCTTGCTCGCTATTGGCGGGTATAACAAGATGACGATAGAGAAGCGACGGCAAGCACGACCGTCAATCCAATTCCTTTTAACCTCTCGATGATGCAGAATGATTTAGTTTAGTAAATAAATCGCTCGAGTGGGTGTAAATACCACTCACTTTCATGTTTTTTTTTTTGCACAACCTGCAAAAATCGCTCAATGCCAATGCTGCTTCTGCAAACCACTGATCAATGCTACAAACCAATACAAACTAAACCTGTCTGAAGTTTTCGCGTCGCTCTGCATAGTACGTCACCCGGATCGTTGATCTAATTGGTTGAAGGACTATCCAATTGCGTGAATAATGCTCGTTGATCACGCCTCTTGTGCAGTAGAAAATACATAGCAGATTCCCCAGACCAATGTTCAATTTTAAATTGAGCTTGGTCTGGTGATAGCCAGACAACTGCCAATGGTGATTAAATCTAACAATCGCTTAGCTCATATCACATCAAACCATGCAAATTATTACTGTTATACTTTGTTCTCAAATTGTTAATGTTAACAACATCAGCATTGTGTGACTACATGCATTTAGTGTGTATTAGCTTTACCTGTAGTTTTTAATTTCTGTACAGTCGAATCTCCAATGTTAATTTGTCATACCATATAATCCGTCATCAAAATTATGTTTAATTATTCCAGTTGCAGTGAGAAAAGGCTATAAATGATCCACCACCTGCAGCATCCTCACATGATATAGCCTACTAGCTGGGACTCCTTCTTTATGTAAACAGACATGATGTAATGACGCAAAGACGGAAATTCCAGCGCAAACCTACCAGTATCAATCGAATTAGAAAACATTATTACAAGCTTACTGTTGTGAATCAGGCTAAGGTAAGTAGATAGTTTCGAACACTAGCTTTTTTTTAGCCAAAAAAAAGTTACGTACTGGAGCTTTAAATGAAACATAATTGAGATTTCCATTATTGCTAAATTTATATTTGTATTATTTAATTTATCATCATAAAAGTATATAAACAAAACAACAACCCTCTACTACTTGATACTGTTAAGAACCCACTTTTAAATCTCTTTGAAATCCACTGATAAAACTCTAGTGAACAGTTTTGCTAAATGCTAAGTCATTTTTACATCTTTATGACAGCTGGAACATAGTTCAGTTCTTGGCAAAGTGTCCTAGTTCCTGCATCAGCAGAATTATATCTTCCATACCATGTGCCATTAGATCAGCTCTCAGTAAAATGTGTGGGTGTGTCTGTGATCCTTTTGCAAAAAGTTGAGAGTATCCTATTACATGACAGTCATAAAAACACTCACGCATGATGCATTTGTCAATAATAGATAAGCCACCGTTGTGTTTTGCAATTCAAGATATCTCTGAGTTTCAAAGGCAGAGGGGCTTAAAATGTGCATGCCAGAAAATTTAGGGTTGACCCAAATTATTGAGCTATTTACCTCCTGTTCTTTAGAGTGACCTGATTTGTGCTTTAAATGCCAGGCCTTTAAAATCCTTCAGTGTATAGTATGTAAAGAATGTCCATCTTAAATGAATGTATACACACAACAGAGAGTTCATTGTCAGGGTAAGACTTTTCTGGCAGATGTTAAACAGGTGACCTGTGGTGCCGTGTTTCATTCTAATGCCGTGTGCCACGACTGACAGTAACTACTGCAGGGATATGGAAGCTGAACATCACAAGACCTGCAGTTTTATACTGGATTTTATTCCAGTTTCGTGGGCTCAATCATATGAGAAGGCAGACAGTCTAATATGGGTGTTGTATACCGTAGACTGAAACAGCAGCCTAGGGCGCTGCTCAAATTACAGAACGTTGAGGAAAAACACACACGCAGGCACGCAAGTCTGCTAGCACTCAAGCACACACCTTTCTTCCACAAGAAGAGTTCAAAGAACCACACGGACACCATCGTTAACAATAAACTAATCTTATTTTGTCTCTTTTTATCCTGCTATTTACATCGGTACCTAATGTGCAAATTAATAATTTAAAGTAGTGTAAAACTCTCAAATGAATACAAAATCATATTTTACAATTCTAAGACAGAGAGAGTCCATGAGCTTTTCAAATATAAAGGAGGGAGAGGAAAAGCAGGAGGATGGGAGGCAAAAGACACATAATTGTGGAGGTGTACAAATGTAGGAAGAGAACGAAGCAGTGGACATCCTTGGCCAGGAAAGACAAAACACTTACAGAGACACGGCGTTGGTTACCTGGACACTGCTTCACAACAAAACACAACAAGCGCTGCTCTTATTATAATCTTGTCCATGGAGTAGAAAAGCACTTGGTGGGGCCTTTGCTTAGCAGAGACACACAAAGTGGCTAACACGCTAGTCATGCTAGTTAACTTGATTGGCGCAGCTACCTGTAACATCCAGATTTTCTAGCACACGATGAGAACTAGTGCTTTGAGCAGTGGTTTACTTGAATGTTTGTTAGCCAGTTAGCCAGTCAGTAGCTTAGCATGTTGTTGTCTGTGACTGTTTTTGCACTGCCGTGATCAAAATCTGCTGTGATAAAAAAATAATAAAAAAAGACAGGTAGGCTTGTATCATTAAATGTCCAGTTTTACATTTAGAGATTGGGTTACACAACCGGACGCCATACTACTAGGGGTTGCACCTACTAGTCGACTTTAACGCTCTGCCATTTAAGCATGATGTCGACTAGTCGCTGATCATGTCCTATAAAGGCTGCAACAGGATAAAAATCTTTGAAGTTTACCTTTACGAGAGCGTTCCACAAGACATGTTTGATTATACCATCTGAATGCTCAATATTGAGCGGGAGAATGCACATTTTAAACAGCTTATTGTACAGGTAAGTTAATCGCCATTCTAAACTGCGCTGCTACATGTGCACATATAGATTGCGCGCATACAGAATCATTCAGTAGCACAGAAATGTATTGTCAGCACTGTTCTGTGATTTTATCAATAGAATAGCTCAGAAACTGAAAAGTTCTAGCATATATTTCTTAGTAACTAAAACCCTCAGCTTCACTATTAGTAGAGAGACGCTGCCAGGTAGAATTAATTCACATGCAATCGCTCTCACTAATGCATATATACACATGTAATCTTTACTGTGCTACTTTATCTGTATCTGACTTAGAACGAGCAGAAATCCGTGAGAAATATAATGACCCAAAGACAAAAAAACTGGTAAAAATAAACTTATGTTGGAGCTTGTGGCTAGCGCTGTCATATGCCATAGCTGTGCACAAGACAACTGGAATAGGGAAAAAAATGCAAGGTCTCGTGACACGTTGACGTGACAAAAGTTGAACTGATTTAAACTTGAGTGCCCCGTTTTTAGAACACGGTGTCCTGCACGAGATGCAAAACTCGAGCACAACGGTCATATACACGTCCATCTAGCATGTATTTACGTAGAAAAATAATGGAAAAGTAGCGCATTGGAATGGAAAAACACGTTCTGTGTAAACAGCCTCACATTTGTTCATTAATGACGCCATCATCGACTAGTCGACGTCGACTTTAATCACATAAATGTCGAAAGTCGTTCAACCCCTAGGTACTACAGATTGACAAGATGTAAATTAATCTGAGCTTTTGTCAAAACTAAATATTACTGCACCAAGCAACATGAAAATTTTGTCCATTGCATGGTTGAACTGGGTAGCTCCACCCAAAGTGCAATCTAATTGGTCTGTTAAACGTAAAAACATGTTCTGATTGGTTATGAATTTGTTGTCACCACATTTTTGTTTTCATTGTAGACATGAAAATTGTACTTGTATATATATATATATATATATATATATATATATATATATATTCCACACTCTGCCTTGTTAGAACATGATTTTACGCTGCTGTGTAATATATAACTTAAAAATCTAAAATGCTTTTAAGAGGTAGATTTGAACCTTTAAATAACCAATTTTACATTTATAGATTTAGTTGCTTCTATATATATGATAATCACAATGGTGTGGTTAAGACTAATATTCCTGAGGACAAATGAAATGGAGGTGAGGGACCTTTTTGGCACATGAGAGGCTAGCATGGCAGTGTTAGCATGAGTGCTACAGAATGTTGATGAGCAGTTGCCAGTTGCTTGTAGCCGAGCTGTGCCATCAGTGAAGGTATTAAACAGTTGACACATACACAGTTTCATAAGCTTTCCACTTTTAGTCCACTGCAGAAGTATATACTGTAAGGGTTTGCATTTCATACTTATATCCTCAGGTAAGGTGGTTCTTTTAATTTAGCATTCGCTAGCATGACTGTGTTATATATTGCAAATACAGAGAGCAATGAGTGGAAGTCAAATGCTTACTGTATCGAATGTCAAGTAGCACACAATAGTGAGGTTTCATTTTATATCATGATGGAATGCAAACCCTCCTATGAAAAGGCTTTATATTACAATATAGTGCATGATGGAAAATCACAAGATCAATCTGAGAGCACACTTTGATATGCCACATATTGAATATTTTCCACCATAATAATCCTTGTACAGCAGACCCTTTACAATCATATCGATATCCCTCAGAATCATATGGTGAAAAGTAGAATATGGCTGACGTCATGAATGCATAGATAAAAGGGGGGAGGGGTGGCGGTTGTTAACAAACTTATTGCTTTCAAAAAAATCAGAGTGCTGAACAGTGGACCTCCCTCCCTTGTAATTATTTGCAATGCACAGCAAAATCAATGTTATTCGATATTAAGATTCCAAAGAGCTATGCTGTGAAGTATTGCATTATAATGACCTCTAAACTGAGTTTTCCTTTCAATGATTTGGGAAACTCCATCAGAGACTGACATATGCTTTTACATCTCTTTCTGCATGTACAAGGAGTTTTACAACACAGACTGAGCAAAATGCACAGACGAGAGCTTTTACTCTAGAACAAGTAAAAGACTGAATTCAATCGGACATAGGACAAACAAAAACACAATCTCTGGCCAAAGCTGTAAACTGATTCTGGTTGCACTTCCTGTTATTGTAAAGCTGTGTTTGTTCGCGATTGAGAGTAAAGTAACAAGAATACAAGGAGGCTGATCTTAAATATAGTAGGAAAATGTTATGCCAGTTCTTTGTATCACTTGAAAAGTGCAAAAAGGTGGTGGTGTTGCTGTTCTTTTCACACACATTGGGGGTGGATATATATGTGTGCATGTTTGCAGGGCTATCCAGGTCGGTGCACTTTCACCTCTCGTTCCCTGCGTTTCAGCTCCTCTCTATAACAGTAGGAGCAAAAGTTCTCTGTCTCGGGTCGGCCATAGAAGGTGCAGTTCTCCCTCCTGCAGCGTTTCTGCTGAAAACAGTACATTGGGCAAACACCACTCTGCCCTTTGGTTTTGTCCTGCCCCAGCCAGGCATGGGGCATCGGGTCTTCATCTGCAAACTCCAGACAGTCCCGGATGTCGCCAGTGTTGAAGCCGTTGGTATAAGTGTGGGACTTATGTTCCCCAGGCATGTTGTACGGTAGGGTGTCTACGGCATTGACGGTACGGATGCCAGACATGCGGGCTGGGCTATAGCTCTGAGAGGACAGTGAGCGGTTTTGCTGGGGGTAGGTGGCACAAGTTTTGAGAGTGCCCACCATTGGCTTGTAGGACTCATCTTGGTAGCTGGATGACTGCACATTGACATCCCTCAGGTGGATCACACTGTGCCTTTGTATAGGTGGTGTATGGCTATAGTGAGCAGAAACAGGGACTGGTCCGGGTCTCTTAGCACCGTTACTAGGGGAGGAGAAAGGGACAGGGGACATGGAGGATCCTGGGATGGAGGCGGGGATGGGTATCGGGATGGGAGAAGCAGCAAGCTTTGGACTTCCCCTTTCTTGGACCTTCACAGCCTGGGAAAGATTATGGCTAGGGTGCAACACAGGTGAGCAACTCTCAGGTGGAGAGCTATCTGAACGCTCCCTTTGGAAAACACTCTCCTGCTCAGGCTTCTTTAGTGCCACCCCATTGGTCTGAGGCTTCTTCTCAGCCTCAGCTTTTCTCTTCTGTTCCTGCTCAGCACTGAAGCGTTCTTGGGCGCTACTCAGGTAGAAGCTTATCATCTCTTCATGAAATTGGTGTCGATGGCTTGTGAGCAGCAACCCAGCAAAGATGAATTTGCGCTCACCCTGCATGGCTGCCCGAAGGATGTTCAGGCTGAGTTTGACATCTGTGCTGTACTTCCAGTTGTCCAGTGACCGATCACCCGAGATTTTGCCAGATCCTGGCGGTCTCTCAACAGGTGAGCTACCAGAAGCACGGTCTGTAGGCGAGGGACTGGTTGTCTTCTCTGAGGAGGATGTGCTGGCCGACTGGCCTGACTCCTCTTTGCTCCCTTTTCGTGTTTTTGAGTCCTTTTTCTTAGATTTCTGCTCTCCGTTCTCTACCGTTCGACCATTTGTTGACGTGGACTTGCTGATCTTGCCATGGACAAGCCCTCCAAGTCCACCCATATTCTTCTTAAGTTTGATACCCAGAGTCTTGCTGAAGCTGCCCAGTTTGTTGGCCACTGAGTCCGCCCGTGTTTTGTCTTTGTCCTTTCGCTGCTTGTCCTTGTCCTTTTCCTTAATCGACTTTCCATTATTGAGGTTGGAGTTACTGCAAACAGACTCCCTGTCCGAGTCCATGGATTCTGCCAGAGACTGTACATCCTCACCTGCAGATGCAGTTGGAGACTCGGGCTGAGCCAAGGGAGCCTGTAAAACACAGATCGGTCATAAGGACTCAAAACTGAGGTTACCTTTAGCAAAGTATTGTTGTCAAACATTACAGAACCTGAGAAAAAAAACTGCTCCTGGAGGGCTAGCATCCTGCAGATTTTAGTGCCAACCCTAATCAAACACACCTGAACCAGCTAATCAAGGACTTTAAGAATACGTTAAAACAACAGTCAAGTGTGTTGGAGCAGGGTTGGAACTACAAGGTGTGGGGTGGCCCACCCCAAAAGTACTCTTTTTTTTGGTTCGGGAACTGCCTCTTAAAATATCTGTGCATGGCCCTGCCTCCAGGAGCATTTTTTAACTAATAAATGGATAACCACTTACCCTTGTTTCAGAAGGAATTCGAATCCATGTTACATTCATGTAGTTGTGCAGAAGGTTTAGTTTAGCTTCCAGTGATAGAATAAGACTAGAGTGAGAGGAGAACATAGTCAAAGATCTTTTCTAAAACCTGATTTGTAGCACAAAAGGTTTTTATCAGCTCGCATGAGGCTTGCTGCAATTTCTTGTCATCTCTTACGTGCCAGTGAAGGAATGGTAGAAATCATTTGAGGCATGCAACTAGGAACTAAATCAGTGCATAAATCTAGTTTCCAGAGAATGACAGCAATTAGTTTGCATTCATCAGTCCATTATGGAGCCAATGGAGTTGGGGCCAACTCGTTACAGTTGCTTTATCGCAGATGTTTGTTTTGTGTCTTTGTTCTTCCTTCTGTAAATCATGGCTGGGGTGGTGCTGCTGCAATTTATTTATATGATTTAATTGTGTGACCTCTGGAAAGTTACTGGAAACATCCTGCACAAGTCTTCTTAACCATAAGACAAAATGGAAGAATATGCAATTGATAAAAATTTGGAACATGTACAGGCTTTAATTAGTGAATGAGGCTTTAAGAGGAGTCATTCAAAGGCAGATCGACCTCTGTGAGGATAATGTGGCCTGGTGCCATGTGCCATGGACCTTCTGGACAGATTTAACCCTTCTAAATCCCTCATATGGTAAAGATAACATATAGATAGAGGCCCTCATTTGGCCCCAACTGACCTTTGTCTCAGTTACCTCTCATTCAGGCTAGAGTCTGCTCACAAGTTATTAATTTAATTTTGCTAAGCTTGCTGTAGGGGTGGATGGAGGATGAGGGAGAGAAAAAGAGGGGTCTTACTTTGCCAGCTTAGCATTGTCATTGTCATCCCTCCCCCAATCCCAGTCCCTCCCAGGGTCCACCGCAAAGTGCAGCGCTAGCAGCTTGTGCTCAGAGTCAGTCAGTGGGATGACGGCTGAAAGGGAGGGACAAAAAGAAAACATAAAAGATTTATATGTAACATTCAGATGTGGGATGAATTTACTGCAAACCAGGTTGCAACCAGTTTTGAAGCAAATAAATGGATACTAAGTCTAGGGAAAGATTGTCCTTGCTCAGATTAATGACTACACAGCTTAGCTTCTCTTAACGGGATAGTTCACCCAAAAATGAAGGTTTTGTCATTATGTTTGATATACTGATGTCCAACCTGTGCCATAAACACCATATTTGATTTGACAGGCAAAGATTATCAGTGCACAATGGCTAAATTTCTATCTTTCACACAAAGTGAATAAATAATGTGAGATTTTTCATTTTTGGGTGAATTATTCCTAAAAAAACTGACACAGTGGTCTGCTCCTCACAAAGAATCATCAATTCCTTCTTCAAAAACTTGAAAAATCATATTTCCATGCTCCCAACACCCATTTGACAGGAAAAACATTTCAACATTAATCAAGGGGTATGCAAGCCATACGTGAACAGGCCTGGGTGCGGCACTGTTCCTAAAAAGAAAATATCACAGCCTTCCATCCGTTCTAACTACTTCCATTTTTTCCCTTTTCCCATCACTCTATTCATCACTGTACCTGACTAGTCTTTTCAGACCACAAGCACTGGAAAAAATGGAAGGGAAAAGAGAGAGTGGGTTGAAACAAGAAAGATAAAGAGAGTGATTCAGTTCTCGTGACTGTTGGAAAATACAGCATGTTTGAACAGAGGACATTCCAGCCCCTTCTGTCACAACCATACTCTCACAAACATGCAGTCACTGATAGAACAAACTGTCTCCTCTCCTCATGAACGGTCTGCCATTTGCCAGGTGACTGCTGGGTAGAACTCACAGTGTACCAATGATGAACATAATGCTCTTCGATGACTCATTGAAATGACACTACGCAGAGTAGGAGTGAGAGACATCGAGTCACAGTAATGAATGAATGTGTGTGAAAGAAAAGGTCAAGGAAGGATACATTTTGTGTAGTAAGGCTGAAAAAAAAAATCATGCTAAAGCCAATCATGCTAAATCAGATTATTATTCAACTCTAGTGTATAGAGCAGTGTGTTTTTTAGCCATTTTCACAGTAAGACATAAGAATGCTTGAAACACACTTCCTCCCTGTTGAATTTTCAATCAGCACACGACTTTGCCTCCCACTCATGTCTTTTAATTCACAATCCTGGCAACAACAAGTGCCAAAAATGTCCAGCTGGTCCACTGAACATTCATATAATCCAAAATCTCAGTCCACCCTCTACGAATTCCCAACTTTTATTCACTTCAACAAGACATTTTGTCTTGAATATGTACCTTTCATTCAGTTTAAGTTGATCTTATTGTACCATGATAATCTAATATTATTGTACCATGGTAACAGCATAGTATTTTTTTTGCAAGGGTTAGGGAAGGATGCCAGTAGAGAACATCTGTGAACAGCTACTTTTTCTGAAGTATTTATCCTATTTATTCTCCATACATAAGTTCTTTAAGAGTATAGGGAGACTGTCAGTCGTACTACTTCATGGGAGTAGGAGGTCACTGCTGAGCTGTTATAACAAGGTTCTTGTTTTCATAGTAACAGCAACTGGATAGGTGGATTCAAGTCAGATCTCTCCTCAGGATTATGGGTAGTGTAGTTAGACAACAGGAATTTGGCAATTAAACAAAACAAAAATGAAAAAAATGAAAATAAACATTGACTAACAGAAGCATATATCATTGCCTCACGATCTCAAAGCTCATTTACAACTATCTTTCTTTGATAGGAATGTTGTTCCAAGACCAACAAAAAGTGTTGATCCAAGAAAACATCTAAGTTGCCAAAATCATTTACCCCAGCCATCACATTCTTTTTTACTGTTATTGAAACACAAACTTCTGGCGCATCTGAGGCTATGAGGTTTCTTCCAGCATTTTGTGGGTCAAATTCTTGGGGAGTCACACCAGGACAAGAAAGAGCATCCAAAGTCCAAACTGAAAGAAATGTAGGTGGAATTCCCAAAGCAGAGCACACACTGTTCAGAATAACACACAAAATTGCACACGTGGGCATGCACTCATACATAAAGCTAACCAACAAGTACCTCATTGTGTTCCCCATTGCACACACAGATACAGTTTCCCACCAGAGTGGGGTCAGACGGTGAACGCTGGAGCTATGTGGGGTTGTGTCCCGACTCCTACACTGCAGCTGTCCTCCTTTCTCTGGCCCAGCATACACACTCACACGCTTCAGCTCGCACTGTTGTTACCAGTTGGGCTTATTCCAGGTCCAAACACTGCCACTGCCAGTTCTACCCTGAGGGACTGGAGCATAATGTATTTTGTATCCCTTCTGGCAGTCGTGCAGTCCTGTCCTTGACTGACCCGCCTCAAACGTATACACTCGAAAACTGTGACGTCGAGGGCCGCTCTCAAGAAACGAGGGTCATTGATTCCTGGAATATTTGTTGGTATTCGGTACCCCTACGCCGTCTGTCTGAATAAACAGGAGCGAGTGATAATGGACAAGTAACCATAAGATGACGAGACTGTAAATAAGGTCTTTCACTGAGCGCTGCCGTTATAATACAAACAGAAGTTGTTGACAGACAACATTGCTCATAGAGTCTGACATGCTACATTGCAAGCGCATTACATGCAGAGTTTATTCCGTTGGTGTGAGGGGGAGGTTGATGTATGCCGAGTGGGTCTGGCTGCACGACATGGCACCGCCTGAGGAAAGTTATGAGCGGGAATATCTGTCATGTGCTGCATGTGTGATATAATCCTTTTGAGAATGACTCCCAAGGCATTATTTCCCGGGATCGTTGTGGTTTTCTTGACTCTCCCCCCTCTGGTGGGTGATATCAATCACTGCAGTTGGGTCCACTGAGGAAAACAATTAGTCTGCTTTAGTCACGCAAACCGTGCTTGTGCTTGATGAGGTGTGAATTCAGGAGTTTCGTTCGCAGCTGTGTATTTTACAGCTATTGTAAACAATAATCATGCAGCTAAACAAAGCTTCAGCATGAATCCTAAAAACATGAGTGGGTATCTGATTGCCTACATATTTTCCATGGCCACAAAAAACACGCAAACTGTATACAGAAAGTCTGCTGATGGTTACTGCTGATTGCGATGTGAGGAATCTGGATGTTTTTAACCCAAGCTTGGCATGAGCTGGTCATGGCACAAGAAAGTTTTTCATTCCTACGAGATGAAACTTTAAAAGCTGCCCGCCAAATGCCAAAGAAAATACAGGTCTTCATAAAACTGGACAGGCGCGTCTCAAAATAGCAACACACGTTTCCTATTGGTTGACTGGTGTCATATAAAGTGTAACCACAGAAAAATGAAGGTGCTTTAAAGCAGTACTAGCATGGCACGTCACAGGGAAACCATTTAGTATGTCTGCAACCCACAGGAAAAGTGCCTCTATAGCAAAAAAATTAAAAATCTAAAGGACCTTAAAGCCAAAAACAGCTTAAAATCAATGACATATAACAATTACCCTGTGGTTAAAGAAAGATTATGAGTGGAAAAAGAGAAAAGTGGATGAAAGGTATATGACCACATTTTGTTCTCCTTGACTAATACTTTTAGCTTATGTCAAACCGAAAGGTTTTGCTATCTGTATAGCGACCAAATGATGATTTCATTAAAGCATCTTAAAGCTGCAGTCCGCAATTTTTCCTCTTTGTTTCCATCTTTTGTTTGAAACCTGCAATTGCAGGAACAGTTATGTGTACGTGCGTTGTGCCTCGGCACAGCTCGTCAGTGTGGATGAATCTAATGCTACCGGTGTGGATACTGAACTTCAGAATCACAGATTCTATGTCTCGAAAGTATGACCAATATAAGAATTTTCACTGGAAAATATCATCTGAACAAGTAAGTAACATTTCTGCCATTTCTGAAAAAAGCATTAGGCCTACAATAAATCGCGCTGTCAATGATGATTAAATCTAACGATCACTTAGCTCGGATCATGCCAAAACGTGCAAATTATTATTACCGTTATATTGTTCTCAAATCGTTAATGTTAACAACATCAGCATTGCTATGACTATGTGTATATTAGAGTTACCTGTAGATTTCAATTTCTGTAGCCACTCAACAGTCCAAAGTCTTTTGCTTTTGACTACGGGTAAATCTCCAGTTGTCACTGATGATTGTCATTTGGACCTTTCTGGATTACAATCCGCCATCAAAATGATATGTTTAATTATTTCAGATGCTGTGAGAAAAGGCTATAAATGATCCGTTACAAGCAGCATCCTCACATGATAAAACCGACTAGCCTGGACGGGACTCCTTCCTTTCTGTTTACGGACGTGACGTAATGGTGCACAGACGAACTGCTGCAAGCTCGAATTTCCCACGGAAATCCACCAGGTCGCTCTTATTATAAAACATAATTACAAGCTTACCATTGTGAATGAAGATAAGATAATGAGTTTTGAACACTGGCTGGTTATGTACTTGCTCAAAAATTGATTTTGGATAATTTTTAACCAAAAAAAGTTACGGACTGCAGCTTTAATAAAAGAACTAAATAACCTCTTATTTACAAAATTAAAGGGCAAAAATGTTTCTGTAAGGTGTAGGGTTACGGTATAGCAACTACAATTAGCTAAACATAGTCAATGGGAAGTCCTCACCATGATAAAATAATAAATGTGTGTGTGCATGGGTGAATAAGAGTCTGAGGATTTGTTTTTAGTTTTAGGAAGAATGACAACAGCAAAGAAAGCCAAAAGTAGACTACTTATGTAAAAACCCCATGAATTGACTTGACACAGCTTTCTTCTCTGTGGTGACGCATATTAAAACAGGAAGTTTGAGCTAGAAAAGCTTGTCCCCTTTCTTTTCTTTCTTTTTTTTTTTCTTTTTTTACATCACAGCTGTTAACTATGCTACTCGCTATTGCTAGTCAGAGGAATGTGGTATTAAGGGGCTTGTATTTTCATTCTAAAGAATTTGATTGGACAAAACAAAATTGACCCGCCCACAAGTGCAGAATGAGTCATCCAAATTTTTGCTCTGCTTTTCTGGAAGAGAAAGGGCCCTGTTTTTTAACGATCTAAGCTCATGGTCTAAAGCGCATGGCGCAAGTGCGCTTAGGGCGTGTCCGAATCCACTTTTGCTAGTTTAACGATGCAAAAATTGGTCAGTTACTTCTTAATGAGTAATGGGTCTGTTTTGGGCATAACGTGCAATAAACCAATCAGAGTCTCATCTCCCATTCCCTTTAAAAAGCCAGTTGCGCTCACACCATGGCGGATTCACTATTTACATGGCGAAATTTGCAAGCGGAAAAACCGAATACTTCTCTAACGAGGAAACGGATTTGCTCGTGTGCAAGGTTAAAGCGCGTGAGCAGACCACCAAAGCACACAATAATAATCTTTTACATTGTAATCATTTTATTTTTAATATTTGGCATGTTTGTGTGCTGCCCTGTGTGTGTAACAAGCAGAGTGTAGTAGAGATTCTGCACCCGCCTATAAGCGCATATTACTAACGCGCTCTTTAAATTACAAAACAAATAAATTGCATTTTCAGTTGCTTCAAAATCGCAACACGCCAACAATGCACCTGAACACCCCTTGTTTTCAGACCAGCATGCCCATGGGCACAAATGCATTTGCTATTTAAACAACATGGTGCAGGACGTGAAAATGATAACTGCGTCGGGCTGAAACTAGCAAAAAACACTTGCGTCGCGCCTGGTGCCGCATTGCTCTGGTTGTATAACAGGTCCCATAGAGTGTAGATTTTTAATGTGCAAATCTGCTAAATGCAAATTATTTTATGAACTTTTAGAAGTAGATTAAAATATAGAAGTTCAAAGCTAGCAAACAACGAAAGCCACAAAACTCATGTGAAAAATGTCACTGGGTCTTTGACACACAACTCTGACTCTTTCTCTCACACACATACACACAAACACACACACACACACACACAAAAGAGTCTCAGTGTTCTCGGGAAACCGCTGGCACCTGAACACACACTGGGCAGACGGGCACTCCCTGGCAGACCCGAGCGGAAGATCCGGGGGGCGGGAGGAGGGGGGGGTATCACCCACCAAGGCAGCCACACAGAAACATACTCTCTGTCGGGAAGTGGAAGAAGGGAGGTAGGGGTTTGGGAGGAGCAGATTAGGGCCTAAACCACATATAGGGGTTGGCCTGGACTGATCTGCCCTAAATGGCAGAGGCCAAGCAGTTCTTTAGGGATGGAGAGAGATCGGGTAAGAATAGAATCATGGGAAATGAGTCAGAGGGACATGCCCTGTTGTGTGTGGATTTGTATAAAGGAGTGGTAAAGTGTATGCGGTGCCTCATGGCGCTAACTGTCTACAGACATGCGGCATCAATTGACCTAATTTGGCTCCGATGGAACCCGAGGCAAACGCTCCTTCACCTCACCGCATAGCACGAGCAGTGATTCCCAACTAGGGTTACTTTGAAATGTTTAGATTGTAAAATTTAAGGATTTTCCATTTAAGGAAAGAAAACAGTATAGTATGTGTATGTTGTCAGTTTGTTTGGATGAGACTTTGTGTGATTTTTCATACTAGCTTCGATGATGGAATTTAATTCCACCATACAAAACTGCAAATGACTTTCCCATCTGGATTTCATTAATAAATCAATTTGCTGTTAGGTCATTCTTAAAGGAAATTTTCTAACCTGTCAAAACTTTTTCAAACAAAGTAGCTCAGGTGTCTCGTTAAAGCAAGAGGAAACTACTTGAGTTATTCAATTCATTGTGTTTATTTTAAAAGTTATAAATGTAATAATTGCAATATAATATATTATAATATAATACAATATAATATAATATATGAATATATGTTAAATAATATCCAGAAAAAAAAAAAAAGATTGGCAACCCACCAATTTCCTGTATTCCAGACGGGAGAGAGCAAGGTGTTTTTCTTTTATTTTCAGAGGAGTCAGTCATTCATATCCTGGAGAAATGGGACTACAGCAAAGGCCTCTAATCTGTCAACAACCCGCTGCTTCAAACCGACCACATGCTTTTGGGGTCATCGGGTACGTGAGGGTGTGTGAGGAAGTTTAACAGAAGGAGAGAGAGCGCCATCTAGTGGGATAAACACTCAACCGATCCGTTCTCTTATAAAAAAACATCACCCAGACATGTTATTTACATAAACTACAGACAATGTTGTCTGTATCCATTTTTAAGGCACAAAACCTCATCAAATATGTTCAAATCAGAGTTATTAATTGGCAAACTACCATATAGGAGCTAGAAGTCAATCTTTTCCAATAATCAAGGTTTACTAAAAAGTGATTTTTCAGTGCTGCAAGTATTTTTGTAGGCCAAAACCCAGAAACAAGTTAGCATTTTAGCACTTCTGGTTCTGTCGTTCTGAAGTATGCTTAAAATAAGGTCTGTGGTGAACACAAGCTCAAGATATTGTCATGTTTTATTCTACAAGATAAAATACATCAGTGATACCCTCTTGTCATTTTTTAAAGCTTTTACTTGTCTTACAAAATGGCGGTTGCTAACAAGTGGCTAAATGGCACTACAAAGGTTAAATTGGGTTTTGGTCGAGGAACCAGTACTCTATTAAAGGGTATGTTATCACATTATGGGGCAAGTTGTCATCACGGAACCTGCCACAAACAGCCTATTATATGACTTTCGGCCATATTTAATAGAAAATAGCTTTTTGCTACAAAGTTAGAAGAAATTAAACACATGCGACTACTTCCCTCATTACAAATTTGTCAGTTTTCATTAAAATTCACAAATAAATATTCTGATTTAAAGGGTTTTGAACTAAATAACTGAAACCACTGCTAGAGTGCTGCATTTGTGTAATTGGATTTGACTCAAAACGTTATAGTGACTGAAATGTGACAACTAGCCCCGGTGTCCCCTACATTATTAATTCATTTTTTGGTAGTGTTCAAATGTCTCATGGCACAAGCAAGGTTTTGACCATCTTTGTGCCTGGCAGTTGGTGTGGGTTTGTGCCTGGCAAATTCCCTGACTGTGAACTGCAGTGTGTGTGTGTGTGTGTGTGTGTGTGAGAGAGAGAGAGAAAGAGTGTGTGTGTCAAGAGAACAGCTTGTACTGTAATGACAGCTTCGGTGTGTCAGTGAAATGGGGGTTGGAGAGAGAGAGAGAGAGATAAGTATGAGTAGATCTCTGCCTGCATTCCCATTCAGCCCTAGACAACATGAGCCTGTTGTGTGTTGTTTTACCTCACACTGGCACCACTGCAGTGTACAGACAATACTTCTGAGGGGGCGGGGTACATTATAGTGTACATTACACTATAGTATACAGATTACAAGATAAACCATAATGGTCTAAAATGGAGGCTCTAATTCAGACAGACAGCTAATAATGTCCTTCACTGGGAGCCAGACTCCCTGAGAGAGTCTGAAACAGTATTAAACAGTATAGTTCCTCATTTTTTTCTGTCTCAGTGTCTGATCGACTGGAGTCTACGGAATGTGCTTTTAATAATTGATCAAATGTAATTCGATTTCAGGTTTGCATTATTCCTTCAGCATGAGATGGATTCAAGTCAGTTCTTTGCTAAAATTACTTTTTGATTAGGACGAATGAATCAGCAAACAAAATAATTAAACCTCACTGACTTCAGGTTCACACACATTCAGTATTGCATACTAATGTGTTTTTCATACTACTTCTACAGTATGTAGTATACAAAATGTGCATAGTATGCAAATTTACAGTATGCATGGAATACCAGCTTCATTTATGTGCTCTATTTCAGGTGTGATGAATGAACCTGTAGTAATACTAGCTGTGATTTTTAACATTAGAGGTTTTAACATAAGACATGTTTACTCAAAATGCAAAAAAACCTCAACTGGATACAAAAAACTTGGGATACAAAATCCAAAATTAAATTACATATAAAAGATTACATATTAGGGATGCACTAAAAATAAGTCAATAAGCCGTTATCAAATAAAAAGATGATAGTAATATTCTATATTATTTGTCTAAATATTAAAAATAAAACACTAAAAACTAAATGCTATAAGGGAATTTAGACATCACATCATTATAATGTACAATATAAAAAACATTAATTTTGAAACTGGCATTCATTTTGAGATTACATTAAACAGTGTTATTTAATTATTAGTATTGTTAAATTAATATTGTTTTTTTTATGCCATTTCTCCAGATGCATTCATTTTGTTGTCCCAGCATTGACTAAGTGGCTTGTATTTACTTCATAACAATGCTAGTACTGATTTTAAATATGTTTTTCTCACTTACTTTTAACACTATTTAATCTACTTAGCAGCCTTTCAATAAGAGGGTGGATCTTCAAGAGCTCAAACAACATAAAAACAGGACAATCTCACGCACCGAAAATGTCAGAAACTGTCGGTAGCGGTGTTTAGCCTTATATGTTCGAACCGGAGCCTGATAATTATGCCTACAGAGCCAGAGAATATATGCTGCATGGAGATATAAGTATAGTTTAAAGGGTTAGTTCACCCAAAAATGAAAATTCTGTCTTTAATTATTCACCCTCATGTCATTCCACACCCGTAAAACCTTCATTAATCTTTGGAACGCAAATTAAGGTATTTTTGTTGAAATCCGATGGCTCCGTTGAGGCCTGCATACATAGGGAGCTATGACATTTCCTCTCTCAAGATCCATTAATGTACTAAAAACATATTTAAATCAGTTCATGTGAGTACAGTGGTTCAATATTAATATTATAAAGCGATGAGAATATTTTTGGTGTGCCAAAAAAAATAAATAATAATGACTTATAAAGTGATGGCCGATTTCAAAACACTGCTTCGGGAAGCATCGGAGCGTAATGAATCAGAGTATTGAATCAGCGCTTCGGAGCGCCAAATTCATGTGATTTCAGCAGTTTGGCGGTTTGACAGGCGACACAGAAGAATCATAACACTCCGATGCTTCCTGAAGCAGTGTTTTGAAATCGGCCATCACTAAATAAGTCATTATTTTATATTCTCGTTTCTTTATAATATTAATATTGAACCACTGTACTCACATGAACTGATTTAAATATGTTTTTAGTACATTAATGGATCTTGAGAGAGGAAATGGCATTGCTGGCTATGCAGGCCTCACGGAGCCATCGGATTTTAACTAAAATATCTTAATTTGTGTTCTGAAGATTAATGAAGGTCTTACGGGTGTGAAACGGCATGAGGGTGAGTAATAATTCATTTTTAGGTGAACTAACCCTTTAAAATAAAAGGAGTGGGTGGATTTTTATCATTATAGGGTGGTTGTGTACATACACTGCCAACACACATTTATGTTCCAACACTATGTAAAAGTGAATTTTGTATAATAGGTTCCCTTTAATATCAATTAGAAAAACCTACTTAACCACTTCTGTATCATTTCATTATGTCATTGTTTAATTCAATCAGCTTGATGGTTTGGTGTTTACCTTGCTCTCTCTGCTGGTCTCTCTGCTCCATGGACACCAGGGCAGAGAAGTGGGCCTGGTCGTAGGCCAGCACCAGCGGGGAACAGTGACAGCGGTTGGGAGGAACCTCCAGTGGCAGGTACAGCCCTCCAAAGGGAATGGGTGCAAAAGCTGCAAGGTAAGCACAACAAAAATGGTAGAAATTCATGAATCTTCAATGAATCTATTTTCAATTCAAAGACTAAATTCATACTACAATGTTTCTTTGACATTGGTGGAACTGAATCTTAAAGGAATAGTTCTCTTAAAATAAAGATATTTTTAAATAAAGCCTATCTTCTGCTTCATGGATCATCTTTGGAACACTGAAACAGCAAGTTGAACAAATCAGTCTAAAATGAATTTGTAAATTAATGGAACCTGATGCAGTTTTATTGCTTGTCCTTGTCACTTTTGGCTTGCTTAGTTGGGGACAAATAATGTTCAGCAATATTATTGATCTAATCAGATGAGAACAAAACTTGAACTGAATTGAGCTGAATAATGACACTATTGTCTTCTGTAGAGCTGCTTTATTTCTGAATTTAACTTGTTTCATAATGAATGAAGTTTACACAGTTGTTGAACTGAATTGAATCAACAATAAATTGAGGTGAATAATGAGACTATTATCTTTCTACAGCAGAATTTGAATCTGTCTCATATTTGATGACGTTTGCATCATTAATTCTGTATACTTTACAGTTTGAAGCTGATTTGAAACAATTTCAATTGTATAAATAAAGCACTATCCAAATAAAGTTGACTTGACCAGGTGACTGAAAGAAAGTCATGGTTTGGAATGTAAATGATGGCAGAATTTTAATTTCTGGGCATACTATTCCTTTAAAAGCATCCAAGCATGTAATTACAGTCGCACAAAGTTGAGTTATCAGGTATTTAATAAGTCTTGATAACAGCTTTAATTGGTTTTCCGCAAGAAAAACAGGGTTAAAAAGAAAAAGCTATGAAGCCCTCTAGTGGTCTGAATAAAAGAACTGCACATAATCTAGCTGGAAAAATAACTGTGGTTGAACCGAGTTGTGCTGGATTGCGAATCTTACCTTCCCCTCCGGAGTCTCTGAGCATGGTGTCAGCTATCACTACGATAGGTCTTCTCAGAACATGGGCCAATACAAACACATGGAACTCCTCCAAACTCTCATAAACCGGATCTTCTGAGTTGTCCACACTTTAGGAGACACACACAAGGACATATATAGTGGTATATTTGATGTTCAGTATAATTCCCATGACATAAGAATGGTTGTATAATGGTGAAAGTAAGGAAATTAAACCAATACAGGCAATACTTTCTAATTACAGCAGCATTTTTAATAATGTGTGCAGATTCCAATTCACCAATTCCAGTGTTGCGTCTAATGATCTACAACAAATATGGCTGTGTATCAAAATGAACTACTTGCACACTTTTACGGCATACTGTACAGTATATACTGAATAATGTTTACTAATTTTAAAAAATGTATGCAAAGTATGTGTAGCATGTGAAAAATACTTTTTCTGCAAATCATGTGAAAAAAAGAAAAAAGAAAAAGAAGAACCAATATGAATTACATTAAATTACTAATTTCAAGCACTTCATTAGCACAAACCACCAAACCGCACACTCATTCTGTAGGTGGCAAAACAATATATAACAGTATACTGTAACATCTCATACCTAATTGTCTACCTAATAGAATTAATAAAGAATCAAATATAAATGGACCACCTACAGTAATGATGAAAGAGCTAAAAAGAGAGCTTGATGCTGGTCTGAACATGCCTGCCTTGAAATTAGAGTCCAGCATAATAAAAACCTTATTCTTTTTCTATTGCAGAGATGCTGCCAAACTCATAAAAACCTTTTCAATAGGCAGACTCCTCCAATTAATAACCTTCATGCGCAGTATCAACACTAATCTGATTAATCATCATCACGCAGAGTGATTTACTAATGCATCCCTTAAGTTACACTGTGTTTTGAAACTGTATTTGACTTTTAAAACACTGTACCAAACTCACAAAAAATTGTATAGCTGTTTATATCATTGTTTATAGCTGAATAAAGTGACTGATGTTTCAACCTTTTGGACTTTATACACAAGTAAAAAGGAAGCCGTTTATATTTAGCTCACTATTGTGAGAGCACACATAACCCTGATCTCTCTGAGAAAAACAGGAAGCAGTATTTTCCAAGCCAAAATAATCTGTAGCATGACCTGAGACCTGGCGGTTGATGCTTTCACTTTCCAGTCAGTGTGACTTCAGAAGGGAGATTAAAGGTAGGGGTATGTTTTCCTCTGAAGCAAGACTTGGTCGAAACTTGAATTTGACCGCAGCGCTTCAGTTGACACTACTGAGAGCAGAAACCAAACCAAACTGCTGTCTGCCAGCGCAGAGTTTCCACCTCGCATATCTGTGACCTGAGATCAACTGTTCTGGTTTAAACATGTTCACTTAAAGTTCAGGTGAAATAACGTCTGCAGCACCAAATGGAACTGCAAAAATATTGACTGTTTTCAAAAAAGTTACCCAAACACTCGCTCTGTCTGCCATTGGTTGAACAAACAGATAGCTCCACCCCAAACTCACACAATTGAATGAGCCAGTGTTGCTATGCTGTGCTGGACGGAATTCTCAAACAACAGAAAAATGTTTTGAAAACACCACAGAGACACAGAGCTACATTTTTGAGAGGAATCAGCCTAGAGAAAATCTAAAATATAACACTGAGATAGGAGAAAGTATTTTAACACTGAAAAAACTACGCCTTTCATATTTAAGGTGAGTGTTTCCAGTTCTTATAATGTTATAAATTTAAAGGAAATACAAATCTCAGAAAAATCATAATCATATTTTCTGAATGCTCTCAGAACTACGGGTGTTTAGATTGGAACACTATTGCATGTAGATGTAACGGACGTAGGCCAGTAAGAGCTGTGTGTGTAACCCTCACTCCCCTGGCCTCAAGACGTGGTGGTTAGTGTGCCCACCTCCCACGCCGATTTGAATGCCGCTCAGAGCGGGTCGAATAGGACCTGTTAGATTTGGTGCCGTGACCCGGATGGGAGTGAGGTTTAGAGGGGTGAGTGTAACGGATGTAGGGCAATAAGAGCTGTGCATGTAAACCTCACTTCCCTAGCCTAAAGAGGCAGGCTAGCGACTGACGCTAGCGGCTCAGGCCTTTAGCATCCTTGTTAGTGCGCCCGCCTCACATGCTGATTCAAATCCCGCTCAGAGCAGGTCGAATAGGACTGGTTACATTCGGTGCCATGACCCGGATGGGAGTGAGGTTTAGAGGGGTGAGTGTAACGGACGTAGGGCAGTAAGAGCTGTGCATGTAAACCTCCCTTACCTAGCCTCAAGAGGCATGATAGCGGCTGACGCTTGTGGCTGCGGTCTGTAGCATACTTCTCAGTGCACCCGCCTCCCACACCAGTTCAAATCCAACTAGGAGTGGACTGAGTAGGACCGGTTACATTTGGTGCCGTGACCCGGATGGGAGTGACGTTTAGGGTGGGGTGAGTGTAACGGACGTAGGGTAGTAAGAGCTGTGCATGTAAACCTCACTTCCCTAGCCTCAAGAGGCATGCTAGCGACTGATGCTAACGGCTGTGGCCTTTAGCATCCTTGTTAGTGAGCCCGCCTCCCACACCAGTTCGAATCCCGCTCAGAGTGGGTCGAATAGGACCGTTTACATTTGGTGCCATGAGTGAGGTTTAGAGGGGTGAGTGTAACAGAAGTAGGCCAATAAGAACAGTGCATGTAAACCTCACTCCCCTGGCCTCAAGAGGCAGGTTAACAGCTGATGCTTGTGGCTGCAGTCTTTAGCATCCTTGTTAGTGCACCTGCCTCCCACACCAGTTTGAATCCCGCTCTGAGTGGGTTGAGTAGGACCTGTTACATTTGGTGCCATGACCCGGATGGGAGTGAGGTTTAGAGTGGTGAGTGTAACGGATGTAGGGCAGTAAGAGCTGTGCATGTAAACCACACTCCCCTGACCTCAAGAGGCATGTTAGCGACTTACACTTGTGGCTGTGGTCTTTAGCATACTTCTTAATGCACCCGCCTCCCACACCAGTTTGAATCCCACTCGGAGTGGGTTGAGTAGGACTGGTTACATTTGGTGCCGTGACCCAGATGGGACTGAGGTTTATGGGGGTGAGTGTAATGGATGTAGGGCAATAAGAGTCGTGCATGTAAACTTCACTCCCCTTGCCTAAAGAGACAGGTTAGCGACTGACGCTAGCGGCTGCGGCCTTTAGAATCCTTGTTAGTGCACCTGCTTCCCACACCAGTTCGAATCCCGCTTTAAATGGGTTGAGTAGGACCGGTTACATTTGGTGCCGTGACCCAGATGGGGTGAAGTTTAGGGGGTGAGTGTAATGGATGTTGGACAGTAAGAGCTGTGCATGTAAACCTCACTACCTGAGGCTGCGGCCTTTAGTGTCCTTGTTAGGGTGCCCGCCTCCCACACCAGATATGCTGGTTCGAATCGCTCTCAGAGCAGGTCGAGTTGGATCAGTTACATACAGTACACAGTATATACTGAACATATATCAGTTTTTAATTAAAAATAGTATGTGAAACAGTAATATGCAACAATAAATGCTTCAGATATTAGCATGTTACATTGTTGCTATCATCTTTGAAATTAAAGGGATAGTTTAAACTTTCCTCATGTTGTCTTTCCAAACCTGTATGACGTTCTTCCGCAGAACACAAAAGAAGAACACTGAAGAACATTGAGGTACAAATGTCATTGTCCAAACAATGCTGTTATTATAAACTAAAACATTTTTAATTTAGATAAAAATAAATAACTAAAATAACTAAAAATATAAAAGCTAATTCAAAATAGTAACAAAAACTATAATAGTATAATATATTATAAAAATAATGCTAAAATAAGATTGCAATGGACCCAAATAATTTTTATTGTATGGCCCCCCCCAAAAAAAAAATAAAAATAAAAATAAATAAAATGTTGAAATATCCTTTTTTTGTGTTTGTGTGTTCCATAGAAGAAAGTCAGACATATTTGGAATGGCATGAGGTGAGAGTAAATGAAAATTAATAAAATTGACTCATTTGTAAATGCAGCCAGATTTACAAAGAAGTCAATAAAATGATAAAAATTAAAAATTAAGGCTGATATTACTTCTGGTTTATGTGCCTCACTGGAAATGGAAGGTTGTCACACTGTCACACAAAATGCATGTTTTACCGCTCTATTTATTACAATGATTTTATGTATGTAGGTTATGTCAAGCACATTGCATTGTGGGATACAATGTTGCACACAGTGTTCCTTGATCTATACTGCACAATTCGGCAAACACAATAGCTGTACACAATACACATACTGCAGAAAGAGTGCAAGCAATATGGTAATATGCTAATCTGAATGAAGCCAAATATAATGTAACACTTCAGGTAATGCCACCAGGTGGCAGTGTCACACATTTAAATGTGCTCAAAGTAGTTTTTCAATCACATAACAAGCTCAATGCCACCACACTCTTCTCCATGCTTTATAACGGTCTTATATTGCTAAAGAAAGGTTCTTGATGGGTTCTTTGTGTTTTGAAAATGGCATAGTGTCCATTTAAAGGTCATGTGCTAAGTGTGGCTGCTGGATGGAGTTGATCTCTAGTGGCCTCTAATGGCAGTCTGAGTGCAGTGTGAACTGAAGATGGGCATGCTGGGACAGCCCTTAGCTCGCCCACAGTTCGAGTGCATTGTAGTTCAACTTTGAAGTGGAAATCATTGCACGTTACCTCTGACTTACTGATGCCTTATAAAATGTAACGTTTGTATGTGTGTGTTTTGATGGGTAAATGTGTGTGGAGGCTGTTATGATTTTTTTATTCCACAGCATTTGATTTTGTATTGTTGTAAATGGTTAAACAATTGGCATAAGAGGAAGTGTTTACAGTTAAATGGAATATCTATACAGCAGGTGAGAATGGAAAGACAACTGAATGTGACATAACAAGATGTAGATGTGTGATGGTGTGTGGGTGAGCATTACCCTCCGCTGGAGTTGCCGTTCTTGCTAAAGTGTGTGCGTGGCTCACTGGAGGCCAGCTTCAGCAATTCGTTCCACTCTCTCTCCCATTCCTCCTCTGTGTACACCAGCCCCGACTACAGAGAGAAAGAGACTGCTGATTTACAACATGTCCCACAACATTACTTGCAACATTTCCACTTGCTATTATTCGGAGATGCTCCATTTTATATCCATCACACCTGTCAAAAACAGACCATAAATAAATACTTATTTAGTAAGAACCTATTAAACTCAAGAAATAAACATAATTTATATATTTAATTTTATAATGTATTATTTTTATATAATACATATATTTTTATATTATATTTTTTATAATTTATATCTATTTTTTTTACATTTAATGAAGTTTTTAATTATTACATTTTAAAATATTTTTGTATGTATTTTACATAGAAATATTTATATGTATTTTACAAAGAAATATTTATATATGTATTTTACATAGAAATATTCATATTTATACTTTCTTAGACAGACAGACAGACAGATAAAACAATAGACAGATAGACAGACAGACAGATAGATAGATAGATAGATAGATAGATAGATAGATAGATAGATAGATAGATAGATAGATAGATAGATAGATAGATAGATAGATAGATAGATAGATAGATAGATAGATAGATAGATAGATAGATAGATAGATAGATAGATAGATGGGGTAACGCTTTACAAGTAACGTGAGTTACATAATCAAATTACATTTGTCAAGTAACTTAATATCGGAGTTACTTTTTTCAAATAAGTAACGCAAGTTACGTGTATTTACTCATCTCACTTGCACAAAAACAGATTCAGTACTTTTCAAAATAAATAAAAATAGTGAAATGCAAACTCAGAATATCAAGCAAACCTGCAATAATTAAATATGTTAAATAACACAAATATACTTTATGTATTTAATCTCACTTTATTAACCAATGTCTTTGCTGCTGACCTTCGATGATCTAATATACTAATAACCAAAAATGACTTTAGATAAACATCATGTTTTTTTTCATTGTTGAATAAGAGTGTTAAACTTCTCTTGAGTCCTATTTTTCTTAATCCAGAATGGCAGCAGAGCTGAAAGGTTTGTTTGAACAGCGCCCTCTACTGTACAGGCGTGAATTTGCATTTCCTTCAGCCTGAGGCTTATTCATTTCACTTTTGTTGTGAAAGGGCCTTAACATTTGACAATTTTTTTATTTGTTATTAAAAATAAACAAGCAAGCCCAGCCGAGAAAAAGTAGCGCAAAAGTAATGTAACAAATTACTATTCATAAAAAGTAACTAAGTAACGCAATTAGTTACTTTTTTAGGGAGCAACACAAAATTGAAATGTATTACTTTTAAAAGTAACTTTCCCCAACACTGTTTATATTTAACACTTTTGTCACAAGAACTGTAAAAAAAAAAATATTGGGGATTTTTTTAGATGATTTCAAATTTCTTACTCTAAGTAGGTACTATTAGGGACACCAGAAAATCTAAATGGCTGCTCCATACACGTGTGATTAAATAGAATGCATTTGCTGCTAATTTACTGCACATTTTGGATGTCTCTCTCATTTAACACACCTGATTCAACTCATCAGCTCATTAGTAGAGACTGGAAGATCTTAAGTAGGTATGTCAAATAAAGGCGACGTACAAAATATGCAGTGCTGGGGGTCCTTCAGGACAGGTTTGGGAACCACTGTGCTATACATTATCCAGCTGGTAAGATTTTATTTCTGACAGTGGTGGCAGTTCAATAGACTGGGCTGAAAATCAGTTTGAGAGCCGTCTCAATTTATTGCTAAATTTGACACATTTACACTCTTGAGTTACAGCACGAAAAAAAAAATGTCATTGAACGGAAAAGCAGAAGGTTGTGTAAACATAAGGAAATACCTCTGAACGTATTAAACACATTTAAAATAATTCCTCTGCACATGCACTTTTAATTTTTCAGTTTTCTACCCTGTTTTATCTCAGTGGCATCAGTAAGCACACTTTCTAAAGGAAACACACCCACACGTTCACTCTCATCCTCCTCTCACACTCCCATATGCACACAAACATTTCCACTCCATCCACACCCACTCGTTTCATATCACTGATACTCATTCAGCAGAAGCTGATTCAAGAGCTCTGGGCCTTCAGGACAATGAAAGCAGTACAGCTAATAAAAAATTCAAGGATCTGCTATCGATCACGCTGCTGATTTCCTGTCCTCCGGTATGCTGTTACAGCAATAAGCTCTTACGCTAAAAGCTGTGGAGGAAACGCACAAGCTAATCAGCAGGGGTGTTTATGGGGAGAGCCATTATGAACTGCAGGCTAATGTTTACGCTTTACAACTACTCACTTGGCAGACGGCTTCTTACCAAACTACTTGCCTTTATTGCATTTGTAATATCTAAGTAGGAAGCTAAGGAAACAAAATCGAGAACTAAAAAGAATTTAAACATCGGCAAAAAAACGATCACAAATTAACCCAGTAATAGCATAACATGCTGCTAGTTAGTAAAGTGAGTAGTAAAGTTGCAGTTTATCTACATAAAAGTTTTTTAAACACTTTATGGTAAGTATACACCTATGTTTTGAATATGTTTAAATCAGTAAAAAACTGTTTTAGGTATGTTTGAGGACTTGTGTAAGACATGCTAACATATTAGCAAAAACTTGCAAATAGGCTAGGTGCAAAATGGCAAAAAAAATGAGCCAAGGAAGGACTTTATTTTCTTCTCTTAAAATTGTCAATATCCATAACAGAAACAGAAGCAATTTAGAACAGAGGGAAAATGCGAATGGTGATAATAAACATTAATGCTAATTATTTTCATTTCCTAACCCCGTCCCCCTCTCTCTCCCACTTTGTTTCCTGTTCTCTCTCCTATCTAAATAAAGGAAAAACGCCATAAATATACCTCAGTTTCTACAAATACATTAGGCTATACGTACAATATGTGGCATAAATTTCACCACTGGCATAGCATGAGCGCAACCAGATTTTTATCGCACATACTTTACACCTTGAAGTTTTTGCAACAATTACTTTGTCCACAAGGTGGCAACACTGGCCTTGGCCATTGTTTCATAAAAAAATAAATGAATGTGACATAACAACAATAAACTACTGGAGACACAATAACAATAGACGGTGTGAAGGGTTGAGAGATACAGGCAACTCTCGTTTATACAAGTACAAAGACATTTTTAATTCGCTCATAACTTTTGGAGAGAAATTTATGAACAAACTTTCTTCCAGTAACTTTAATGTTTATAAGAAGCTAATAATGATCTCTTTTTTTCATGAATGTTTTAGTTGGATGTTCGTCTAACATTTTTTAAATGTTAATACTTGTTTCAGAATGTTCAGAGAACATTCAAAAGTAACATTCTCATGATGTTTCCAAAATTATAAACTGTGATGTTCACTTAATGTTCGCAAAACCAAAAAAAAAACATTTTAAAACATTTTTTTTTTTAAATTGACTTTTTGAATGTTCAAAAGTAAAGTCAAAAATAACATTTTTAAAACTTACGCTAGCAAAACGTTCTTAGAACCTATTTTTGTTAGCTGGGTAGTTGCCAACCTCTTTGTTCTGTTGAGTCTGTTGCCACCTCCACCTCCTCTTCAGAGCTTCTCTCTCTGCTCCGCTCTTCATCATGGCATACAGACTCTTCCGCAGCACCAGATCCCGATCATGGAAGCCCCACATTCCTGGAACACATAGACAGTCAGACATACGACACCAAGTTAGTCAGACACACAACAGCACAATTTAGCCTATATTTCTAATTAAAGGAAAATCACATGAAATCTGAGACTGAACACTTCTCTTTTGTCCAGATGTTACAGATGTTCATGTAAGATGTAACATTTGAGTATGAAAGTGAATTCTGAAAGTCTCACCTAAAGAAGCTGCATGCAGAAGGCAGTTGCCGTCTCCTGTTGTGGCTAATGGCAGTAGCTTCTTACAGCTGGTGCACATGGTGGACCACCAGTTCAAACGACCTACAGAATGGTTTAAACACACTGATATTACTTAAACATGGACTAATAAACACCATCCAACATCCCATCACACTCTTAAAACTAAAACTTATCTTTAAACTTTAAAAAGTTACTGGTCATACTGGCAATTATCTTTATTCAAAGGTGCCCTAGAATTAAAAATTGAATTTACCTCGGCATAGTTTAATAACAAGAGTTCAGTACATGGAAAAGACATACAGTGAGTCTCATTCATGAAACATTCGTAAATATACGAGTAAATATGCGAGTGATTTGCGCGTAAAGAGACTTTCCCGAAAACTCTTCTCCTGATTCACAAATACTTCGTAAATGTCAGAAGTGATAGTGAAATGTGTGTGTGTGTCGTAAATGGGATGCGCGTGCACGCTCATTCTCAATTACGCTCATTCTCAATTACCATAAATCCCACCCATTAAATCCGACTGACAACTATATATGGGCATCATATAATGACACCAAACGAAGGATTTTGGACATTTTATAGGAAACAATTTCCATAACAAATAAGGGCCATTAGTTTGCCCAACTGTATTGAAATCTATCCATTATTTGATTAAAGTGCTCCGTTTGCAGATGCTATTACTGGCTCTCACAATAAAAAGAAAAAGAAAAAACGTATGTAATTACTATATATATGATAATTTTTCAAAATGCTGTGTAATGTACCTTATTAAGGTGAATTAAAATGCAGCCTTATTAAAGAGCAAAACGTTCGGATGTTAAACGCACTATTTACGCGTGGCTGGGAGCAGGTGTAGATTTCTTTCGTACCAACTAACATTTGGAAAATACGAACATTTTAATGAATCCGAAAATTTATGCCAGAACCACTTTACACACGATTTACACAAAAATTTGTTCTGCTCGTTTTTCATGAATGAGACCCATTGAGTTTCAAACTCCATTGTTTCCTCCTCCTTATGTAAATCTCATTTGTTTAAAAGACCTCCAAAGAACAGGCGAATCTCAACATAACACCGACTGTTACGTAACATTCGGGATCATTAATATGTACGCCCCCAATATTTGCATATGCCAGCCCATGTTCAAGGCATTAGACAAGGGCAGCCAGTATGGATCTGTGCACAGCTGAATCATCAGACAGGTAAGCAAACAAGAACAATAGCGAAAAATGGCAGATGGAGCAATAATAACTGACATGATATCATGATATTTTTAGTGATGTTTGTAAATTGTCTTTCTAAATGTTTCGTTAGCATTTTGCTAATGTAGGCTACTGTTGGTTAAAGTTACCATCGTTTCTTACTGTATTAACGAAGACAAGAGCCGTCGCTATTTTCATTTTTAAACACTTGCAGACTGTATAATTCATAAACACAACTTCATTCTTTATAAATCTCTCCAACAGTGTGTAATGTTAGCTTTAGCCACGGAGCTCAAAACTCATTCAGAATCAAAATTAAACATCCAAATAAATACTATACTCACATGACCCAAAGCATGCATGCAGCATACATGACGAACATCTTGTAAAGATCCATTTGAGGGTTTTATTAGCTGTGTGAACTTTGTAAATGCACTGTATTATAGAGTCACGAGCTCGATGGGCAGGGAGCACAAGATTTAAAGGGCCAGCAGCCCCTGCATCGGTGCATAGTTAATGATGCCCCAAAATAGGCAGTTAAAAAAAATAATTTAAAAAAATCTATGGGGTATTTTGAGCTGAAACTTCACAGACACATTCAGGGGACACCTTAGACTTATATTACATCTTGTAAAAAAACGTTCGATGGCACCTTTAAACGTTTTGTGATTCTCCTCCTGTTCATTTCTTCTGTTCAGTCCATCGAGGTCAGACGCGAGTAAATAACACACTGGAGAGCCGCTTTGTAGTTGAAATTTAAGTTGTAATTCTAATTGAAAGAGACACTGGAACAGTTTTTCTTTCATGTTTAATACTATAAAAAAATACTATACTGTAAAGCTGCTTGCTTTAAAGCAAACTATTTTATCAAGTAGTATCTTAATAAACGTGACGTGACTATTGGAGTGCCGAATTGCAGAGCTTGTGCAAACATATCCTCATTACTATGATCAGATGCTTTCTTAAGTGCCGTTGTTGTGTTTATTTTGTCATTGAGAGGAAAGTGTGCGGCACAAATTTACATATTCATCTAACAGCCGCTCTCAACAGTGTAAGTGGTGTCTGTATGTTCGCTGAAAAGGTATTTCTTTTTACCTCTGAGTGAACAACGAAAAAGAACTTCGCAATGAGTATATCGGGTCTTTAGTTATAATGTATAGCACACCAAGCATATTTTTTTTCATGGCATGCAGTAGCAGAATAATCAGTCCTCTGCAGCTCTCGGCCCTAAGGCGGTTTGCACTGGGCATTGACCTGTCGCCCACTCTTTTCTCTGGAGCTGGTAAAGCTCACCACAGGCGAACGTCATTGCCTCTACCCTCAGCCCATTTGCCCTCTCTTGGGATAGGGTCTTCCTCCCACAGTCCAAAAGCATTTCCAAAGCCCCGAGGCAATGTCCAACCAGTTTGCTATAGTATATAGCTTGCACAGACTGGAAATGGGTCCGTGTAAACGGGACCCCCCAATAATTAGAAAT
The DNA here is from genome assembly GCF_024489055.1 of Chanodichthys erythropterus. NCBI lineage: Eukaryota > Metazoa > Chordata > Actinopteri > Cypriniformes > Xenocyprididae > Chanodichthys > Chanodichthys erythropterus. Next base: position 18,699,501 of record NC_090244.1, read on the forward strand.
GGCCAAAATGGTCCCCTCAATATTTGAAATTCTCTGCATTTACATTTTTAGTCTGGTCTGCCTCTGTGGTCTAGTGCTGCGTTCACGCCACCTCGTATTTACCGGAATCTTGAGATGACAACATTTGACGTTATATTCAGAGCTGTTCACGTCCTTGGACTGGGAATTATGCGTTTCTATGGCAACACTATCAACACCTATGAATCTACAGCGGTCAGCGGTGTTCATCTGGGAGCTTTCAGAAAACTCCCAGCTTACAAGCTGTAACTACGAGCTCTACGAGGACACGCTTATTACAAGCTAGAATTTCGTAACTACAGGAATTGCGAGGCCGCGTGAACGCACCTTAACAGTGTTCGTCAATGTCAACATGATTGAGATGGCCAATCAAATCAAAGTAGGCGGGGTTTACTGTTCACAGAAGTAGAACGTGAATTCCAACGAGAAGGTTCAGTTTAACGCTGAAAGACGGTGAGGTAAGACGTAAACAGTGAAACTTTTAATATATAAAAATAGTAAATATTTTACAATAGCAATGTTAAACGACCGACAGTAACAACCAGTGATGCAAACTACTTGACTTTATTCTTAAATATGGCCATTTTGTATTGAAAGTTTACGTGATTTATGCAAATTCCTAACAGAGTGTGATGAGACCGAAAACATTTTATGTTTTCGACATATTAGGTGTACAAAAAAAGTGCATATGTGCATTATTTTAATGCAAATATTATATTGCGAATAGTTAAATGGTTATTTCTCAACTAGAATTAGACCTCGAATTTCCTTCACTGTTCTATTTCTTTATGCGTTATAAAAAATAGTTTTATAACGCATAAAGACACGATTGCGGCCTTGCCTTCTATTGATCTTTTGCTAATTAACTATCTAGTTTAATCTAATTTAAAACACATGTGCCAATTTCTTAGAAACTTTATTGGTTTTATATGGTTTTGTACCACTTTCAAGAGAAGATTCAATTTAATTTAATTTAATCTAAAAATAGAACAGTGTTGTAACTATCAAGGAAAAGGAAACATTTTTCTTACACCTTGAATACATGTGAGTGCATGTATCTTAATCATAAAAAATGATGATCTTTTCAAGGTACTTTTTTTCACAATTGATGATTTAATATTACATTTAAATTATAATAATAATATAAGACTTATTGACTTTGAGGTCTGTATGGGGGCCTCTCTATGATTTTTTGTGCATGTTGATTGGACTACATGACTTAAATTTAATGGACAAAGTTTTTAAATAAAAAGAAATGAGCTATGTTGTTTGGGAAGTGCAGGTTTGTGTTCACTGGTCCGCTTGGCTTTGCTGTTGATCCAAGATCTGGGATTAGTTTAATTCTGTTGCTGCTGTGTTGTGTTGACTGTAGCTAGTCTTATGCAATCAATTCTGACATTAGTACTGATCATAAATCTGTGTTTATCATCACTGTAATGAAGGGCTAGACTTCGGATTCACTCCATCACTGATCTGAGAGCAGCTCATGGCTCACCGGCCTGCTCCAGGGCCACCATAGTGGATTGCTCGATGAGGTCACGCTCGATGAAGCAGCGGAAGTCCTCGCTGTACACGCTCAGGTCGGGCAGCTGGAATGTGTAGATGGGCATCTCCAGGGGGAACTGCTCCCTGGCACAATCCCCTGACACCTGCAGCCGGGCCAAAGACATGATGGCAGAGCTGGCATGGGAAATGCCTCGAGATAGACGCTTCTCTAGAAGAGAGAGAGAGAGGGGAAATAGATGTGAAATAAAAACAGATAAGATTTACTTTCTTAATAAATGTTCTTGATCTTTTAATGTTTAAAAATATCACTGCATGCACGTACACACACGCACTCACAATCAATCAATCTAGAGCTGTCAAGTCGGTAAGCAAGTCGGTACTGAAATTTAAAAACGTGATGCTTTGAACACTGTTGAGGGGATTCGTAAACACGTCTGATTGGCCTTTGTGTTCACAAGCTCAACAGATATGACTGTGATTGGCTTCAATGATCAACGCCTCAAAAACATGTTGTAAATATAGTCATCAATGACGCTCTTCACTGGGCGCTTACACAGATACACATGAAGGCTTTTGAAAGCAGGACTGGTCCGTGATAGACGCCTGCTTTCAAACACTCCCGCTTTCAAAACGCTTTCAAATTCAAACACTTGTGTGTGCTTTTAAACGTTCCAATGTGTTGATCATTGTAGCCAATCACAGACATATCTGTTGAGCGCGTGAACACAACGGCCAATCAGAGGTGTTTACGAATCCACTCAACAGCGCTCAAAGCATTACATTTTTAAAATTTCACTGCTGACTTGGTACCAAAGTCGGGACTTTTGACAACTCTCAATCAATCAATCAATCTGAAATTATTTTTTAATTACATTACAGAGGTTAAATGTGTCAAATTAAATCTTTAATTCAATAAGTCTTTTATGTTGTCTTCAATGCTAATATGATCTAATAGTACATGAAATAGTTTTGTAATTTATATGTAAAATATAACTGTAAAATTATAATTTTTGTGGCACTATTGTAAATGAAATTGCATTCATTGGTCAGAAGAACAGATAGCTCCACCCCATACTCACACCATTGGTTGAGCCAATGTTGTTGTGGGGCTGTTCCCAAACAAACAGCCACAGTGTTTACACTTCTCAGGTAAACCAACCTACAAAATGGCTAACTTAAACTTGTCTCTGCATATTAAAGTCAGGATGAAACAGGAGTTGTGAAGATCTTTTTTTTTCTTCACAGTGATGTACATTTGAGTGAAACAGATTATTAAAAAAGGAGAAAATATAAGGTGGGGACTTGGCTCAATCCATCAATTGTTGGCTGGATGGAGGCGGATTTGAATGCAAGCTTGATGTTGATTGTTAGAAAAGGCGGGGTTTAAGTAGACAAAATGGTTGGAGAAGTCACCAAAGAGAAGTCTGTTACTTTTCAACGATATGACATTTTGATGAAGGTCAAAAAATGTTTAAGAAATGAAACATGCATAGAGGAATTGCTCACAATCAGATCAATAACATGTATTTAGAAAATATATAGATGAGGTAAATTTTCATTTCATGCTGAGTTTAAACTGGTACACTAGAAAATAGAGAAAACACAGCAATAAGTCACAAAACGAGGAGCTTATAGAGAGCTTTGCTCACCCTGAGTGTTGTCCTCTTGTTTCTGGGGGCATTGCTCAGTCTTGCTGATGTGCTGCGGGGTGCTGCTACGCTCCGGCTGCTTGTAGTAACGGCCCTCATTGAAGACGTGGGGCAGGTTGGCCGTGTGGACCTGCCGGAGCTGCTCATAATCATTGAGAGCGGCGCTCAGGTCCCAGTTTTTACCTGATCCACCACAAACAAACAACAGAATTCATGATACATGGTGAGAATATGATAATGATTTAACGTAAAAAGTTTTCTAATATTTTTTCGGCAGCAAAGAAAATAATCTTGCGGAAAAAGTTAAAGGCTGCATCCTAAATCACATACTTCCCTACTATGTAGTAGGTGAAAAAATGTATGGTGACAAAAGTATGTCCGAATTCTCATAAGAGAGTAGGCAAAAAGTACCAGGGTGACCTACTACTACTGGCGAGATTCTGAAGTGTGCATACGATGGACACTTTAATATCCCATGAGGCCATGGGAGAGGATTTGTGAATGGCAGTCGAAGCGAAGGTCACATTATAATGACAACCTGGCGAATGTACTACGTCCAATTTACATTCACACTACACACATGTAGAACACGTATTTTAGTCATGAAGTACTTATTCAAAATAAGTACCTACTCAAGAGAGTATAGTTGCGTCCCAAATTATGCACTATACACTAATACTCTATGTACTTATGCACTCATCCATGTAGTGCGTGAAATGTATAAGGTTATTTTGTCATTTAACAACGAAGTTAAAAGCTGCGACAGTTGAGTGCATGAAGTGTCCAACATTCCACACTTCATTTTTTCTGTTAATTTAGTGCAACATCCGGGTATTTAAAGTGAACTTTTTCTTTTTGCAATTATCTGTGTGAATGCACTACTCGCACTATTTGTACTTAAAAACATCATAGAATAGTGCATAAGTATGCAAATTGGGACACACCTTATGTGATTTTGGATGCAGCCATAGTTAGCTAACTCAACAACGGCATATCCTGTTTAATGGTACATATTAACTATATCGCCCCCTTGAGGACTCTAGCAGGGTTGCCAGTGTAACCCCTCTACCCAGGTCCTACTCACCCCACTCTGCGTGGGCCTCAAACCTGGGTCTCCGGCGTTGGGAGTCGGACACTCTAACATGGAGGCTAAAGGCTGCAACCTCTAACATCAGTCGCTAGAGCATCTCTTGAGATCAGAGGAGTGAGGTTTACTCGCACAGCGACTACTAGCTGGCCTCCAATACACTCACCCCCCTAAACCTCACTCCCATCCGGGTCACAGCACCAATGTAAACCCTCTACCCATGTCCTACTCACCCCGCTCTGCGCAGGCCTCAAACCTGGGTCTCCGGCGTTGGGAGTCGGACACTCTAACATGGAGGCTAAAGGCTGCAACCTCTAACATCAGTCGCTAGAGCATCTCTTGAGATCAGAGGAGTGAGGTTTACTCGCACAGCGACTACTAGCTGGCCTCCAATACACTCACCCCCCTAAACCTCACTCCCATCCGGGTCACAGCACCAATGTAAACCCTCTACCCATGTCCTACTCACCCCGCTCTGCGCAGGCCTCAAACCTGGGTCTCCGGCGTGGAAGTCGGACGCTCTAACATGGAGGCTAAAGGCTGCAACCTCTAACATCAGTCGCTAGAGCATCTCTTGAGATCAGAAGAGTGAGGTTTACTCGCACAGCGACTACTAGCTGGCCTCCGTTACACCAGGTTTGCATAACAAAACCAGCTCAATTTCTATTCAAAAACCCATTCAATCACGACCAAAACTAGTCCAATTGCATTCCGTCCTAAAATCATGAACAATGTTTTCATGCCCACTAAACAGGAAGTGACTGTTAATGAACGTGACCTGGTCTTTATCTTTCATTTCGCTGAGCCACGGTTTGAGGAGTACTGCTAACTCCCATAAGGCTTTTCAGTCTAATCCCAATTACATCACCTGCCAACACGAGTGCCACATCAAACCCTAAACAATGAAGTTCCACTTCACATCAAGCCTGATAATAAAGAGAGACAAAACGCTTGTGGTTTTTCTCCAGCATGCTCTGAGTGAAGACAATTTGATGACAATTTGATGAAAGAAACAATAAAGATGTGTTTTTGTTCAGTTCGTTTTGTATACAGAAATATAGAAAGCACAAACCAAGAAAAAATTGGAGGAAGATCACAAGAAAGATAGGGAAACCAAATGCTTTAATGTGAAATGACAGTCACCTCAAGACTCCTACACATAAATGCAGCTGCTTCCATGTCCTCCAGCTACTGTCTTATCTCCATAACCCAAAGGCCTCACAGGGACCAAAAAAACAGGTCGTTCTAACTGTCTACAGAGAGATACAGTGTGTGTGCGTTTCAGGATTTGCCTGTATTGTGGAAACCAAATGTCCCTGCAAGGATAGCAAAACCTGAAATCACCTACATAATGTAAAATTATATATATTTATATAATATACTACTTTTATATACACTGTGCTGGTCCTAAACATCTATATATTTAAACGCCTATATAATATTGTAACTGCACATTTATAATGATGAAGTTGCTTAAATGTAATTTTTCATGTAAATATTCAAATATATTCAAATACATCATATATATATATATATATATATATATATATATATATATATATATATATATATATATATATATATATACACACAAACACAAACAAATATATGCACAAACGTTTATGTTAGATGCGATTAATCGTGATTAGCCAATTTGAAAGTACTAATTTAATTACATAAAAATATGTATAATTTACAATATATTCTATACAGTATAATAAATAAAAGAAAGCAAAGTGGAAATAAATAAATAAATAAAATCTTACTTCTTAACTTTTATAATCTGAAGCCTAGCATGCATTTTTTCTAGCTTTCATTCGGACAGTCTGAACAGGGTTTTTACATTCTTACTGCAGCCTATGCAGCACCAGAATCCACATCAATCAATACAAATCTCATTGTAGTTTATGGATTTGTACATCCTTTGACCAGCCTGAAATTTTAAAAGACATTTTAAGGTTTAATCGAATGACCGCTCAGCACCTCTGATACATGCGTTTCGCAGTTTACTAAGCATTATGGGTCTCAATCAATGTGTTGAAGGTGGTGGATGGAAGCTTCCTGTTGACGTCCCATTCACTGTCTGTCCTTTAGGTGTACAATTGGATTTTGTAGACATTATTACATATTGTGGATACAATCAGGCCACATAAATATGAAATATCTCAATAATGTCTGAGGTCAGTGCTTTTTAAATTGTAAAGCTGGTTACAAACATGGTCAAACACCTAATTTAATTAAACAAGTACCCTTGGGAGCTTTGGCAGCAAAAGGTTTGCAGGGTTTTAAAAGAAAACATCCTATTTTAAAAATCAGCTATATTCAATAATGATATTGAACAGATTCCAAATATTCTCACATGTGAGTTTAAGACATATATTTAAATATCTTTTAACAATTTACTTTTAACATTTACTCTTTTTTACCTAACTATATATATATATATATATATATATATATATATATATATATATATATATATGCAATATTTACTATACTGTTTATAGTAAATATTAATAAAATAAAAAATATAACAATGTTTATGTTATACTATTATATTATATTATATTATATTATATTATATTATATTATATTATATTATATTATATTATATTATATTATATTATATTATATTATATTATATTGCTTTGGATAAAAGCATCTGCTAAATTAATAATAATAATGTATATTTCAGTTCTGTTGGCACAGATTCTGTAAGGGCCTGGCTGTAATTCAGAGCAGTACAACCAACTTCCATGCAAGTTTCCTTGATCAAACAAGACAAAATGAGCAGGTAAAGAATGGAACCGGACAACGAACAATTCTAATTTGGTGCTCTTCTGTGTCTTTGCTAATGAATGAGGACATTTGCAGTCCTTCTGCAAGATGTTACTACAGTAATTAACCTTTTCTTTTCCCATTAATCAGCTACTCTGCTTTATCTACATTGGGGAGACTTTGCTAATACAGTGACATGTGCGAACTGGTCAATCACCATTTGATGTGAAGGGACGACACACTGGATATCTCACAGTGACAATCACGACCGTATCTAAAATGAAAAATACTATAAGCTGACTGCATACTGCACACTATATACACTGTATTTTACTAGTATATTAAATAAAACACATTATTTAACAACAAATGTTTCAAACAGTACATTAAAAAAAATTATACGTTGGATTTACTTATGTCAACAGGTTTCACGTAACTGGGTTATGTTGCATTTAATTAACATTGTTTATTTCAGTAAACTTAAGTTTATGACATAAGGTTAATTCAGTGTCATTTAGTTAACATTCTTAATTTTGTCCAAAACTATTATGTTTATTTATCCTAAAATTAATATCAAAACAAAAACAAGTAATCCAGTTTAATTGATTAGTTTATTTAGTGAACAATTTTTGCGCGATCCAGCCCTGTGCAAAGCATGATCGGAAGGGGAAATCCTGTTCCTAGTTTCTGTTATGCTATTCAAAGTTGCCCTGACACACCAAACCGACACTCGACAGCCGACGGCCAAGTAGCACGTCCGTTCTGCCTTTCCGTACCAGCAGGTGGCAGTAGCTGAAGAGGCAATCAGAATGATCAGATGGTCCGACTGACCGACGAGCTCCGATGGCGAATCAACATGTCGAATTCAGCCGAAAAAAGCAGCAGAGGACCAACTTCAGCCGATGGTGCGGAAAACACTGAGAAAACTTAGTCGGCTTGCTATGTTGCTAAGTTAATCCAACATGATTCTTTTCAACCACTTTATTTAATCCATTTGAGTTGAGATAAATGATTTTAGTTGTGTTAAAGGGATAGTTCACCAAAAAATGAAAATTTGATGTCTATCTGCTTACCCCCAGTGCATCCAAGATGTAGAGGACTTTCTTCAGTCGAACGCAAATTATGATTTTTAACTGCAACCGCTGCCGTCTGTCAGTCAAATAATAGCAGTGATTGGGAACTTGAACAATAAGAGTCGAAAAAACTTCCATAGACAAATCCAAATTAAACCCTGCGGCTCGTGATGGCACATTGATGTCCTAAGACACGAAACAGTATTTATATAATTTTTTACCTCTAATACACCACTATGTCCAACTTCGTTCAGCTTCCGGCTAGTGAGGTCTGATCGCGCTCTGACAACGGAAGTGATGTCTCGCGCTCATTGAAGTATATGGGCGAGACATCACTTCCATCTTCAGAACGCGTTTTTTGACCTCACTAACAGGAAGCTGAACGAAGTTGGACATAGTGGTGTATTAGAGGTAAAAATGATATAAATAATGTTCGGTTTCTCGCACAAACCGATCGCTTCGTGTCTTAGGACATTAATGTGTCGTCACGAGCCGCAGGTTTTAATTTTGATTTGTCTAAGCAAGTTTTATTTACTGTTATAGTTGAAGTTCCCATGTACTGCTATTATTTGACTGACAGACGGCAGCGGTTGCAGTTAAAAATCCTAATTTGCGTTCGACTGAAGAAAAAAAGTCACCTACATCTTGGATGCCCTGGGGGTAAGCAGATAAACATCAAATTTTCATTTTTGGGTGAACTATCCCTTTAACACAACTAAAATCATTTATCTCAACTCAAATGGATTAAATAAAGTGGTTGAAAAGAATCATGTTGGATTAACTTAATTTACTTAAGTAAATTGAACAAGCATCAAATGTTATTTTTGGCCTACTTAAATGAAACATGTTTTTTTTTTTTTTCTCAAAACAAGAATATTGAGTTGAGCCAAATCACAACTGTTTCAAGTCAGTTTAACACAATGCATTTGTGTTTTAATGAGAAACCTAATATAATGGTGTTAAATGAAAATGAACTGTTCAATAAATAAACTTATTCAAAAAAAAAAAATTTTTGAGTAGTATTAGAAATAGTAGATACTATACACAGTATACATACTACATACTGCAGAAATGAAAGTATTAGTTGTGATACCTTATCAGTCCTTTAGAGGGTGACAATACACCCCTCATAAACCACAAATATAGCTTCATTAGTGACACAACTAAAGATTTTTTTTTTTTTTTTTAATTTTATAATGGGCCTTGTTGAATAGCCATCATGTAATGTCATCTCTCAATCACAATAGTGCCTCTCTGAATGGAGCACAAGGCTCATATCAAAATGTCTGCCAGTGTCGGCTGAGTCATTTTTCCCAGAACAAGCGTACAAAGGGTCTGTGCCTGAGACGAAACACAGAGGCCCTTCCCGCTCAGCTTTCCACAACAGCTTCTGTGATGGTGGTTCCGCAGGGAGCCATTGGAGGGCAACAACAGCCAGGTGGGATGACGTGTTAATGATGAGTGGCACTGACAACCGGGGACACATCATTCCCCTGCCATGATCTATCAGTCAATCAGACCTAAACACACAGCCAAGGATCATTTGAGCCTTGTGGCAGATCTGAGGGCAGTTTTGTGAGGTTTGGTAGGTGAAAAGTTCAGTGAGAAATGTTGTTCTCAAAGAGCTCCAACTGTTGTCTTGTCAGGGTGAAAGAGTAAGATTTTTGTTGTGAATATATATTAGCTTTATAACAGTATTAGAGAAGCACAAACGTTTCCCAGTATCCTTAGCAACCACATAGCAATGCCAATCATCCACGCCAGTAGGTGTCAGTGCAAAATCCAAAACTGTATTATAAGCACAATTTTACAGTAGTTAAGCAAACGCCAAGGTCATATTTGATAGTTATAAAACACAAGTTACAAACAGTAACTATGTTAGCTTTCCTTGTGAAAAAAAAAAAAGAGTACACTTTAGCATAATTTTAAAAAGAGTAGGGTACTTATTACGGAAATAATATACTTAAAATAATACACTTTAGAGCAAACTGAATGTAGCTCCATTTTAGACTGCTTTTTTGACCAACTTAAATATGACTTAAAGGGTTAGTTCACCCAAAAATGAAAATTCTGTCATTAATTACTCATCCTCATGTCGTTCTACACCCGTAAGACCTTCATTCATCTTCAGAACACAAATTAAGATATTTTTGAAAATCCGATGGCTCAGTGAGGCCTCCATTGACAGCAAGTTAACTTACACTTTCAATGATACTAAAGACATATTTAAAACAGTTCATGTGACTGCAGTGGTTCAACCTTAATGTTATAAAGCGACAAGAATACTTTTTGTGTGCCAAAATAATGACTTTATTGAACAATATTTAGTGATGGGCGATTTCAAAACACTGATTCATGAAGCTTCAAAGCTTTACAAATCTTTTGTTTCGAATCAGTGGTTCAGAGTGCGTATCAAACTGCCAAAGTCACGTGATTTTAGTAAACGAGGCTTCGTTACGTTATAAGGGTTTCAAAATTTCAATGGTTCACGTGATTTTGGCAGTTTGATATGCGCTCCAAACCACTGATTCGAAACAAAAGATTCGTAAAGCTTCAAAACTTTGAGTAATTAATGACAGAATTTTCATTTTTGGGTGAACTAACCCTTACATATTTATACATAATTTTATGGTTAATTGTACTGCTGAAAGTACTGACAAGCATTTATGCATTTTAAAGTGAACCAATCCTTTAATGGTTAGTTAATAGTGTTAATTTGAGACTAAACTAAAGTGTGACCTTTTATTTTTATGAAATTTGCAAATTCCCCACAAGTTATTTTTTGGTTTTATTATTACAGCCTGAATAAAGTAACTTTCCCTACAGGTTATTTTTAGGGTTTATATATATATATATATATATATATATTATATATATATATATATATATATATATATATATATATATATATATACATATACAATGTAAACTAAACTTCCAATTAAAATGTTGCAGATGTTTTTGTGTAATGACCTATGCAGAGCTTTTTCTAATGCTGAAATGTTTAATTTTTCATAACCATAAACTTTATTTTTCAGAATAATACATAAAATTAGTCTGAGTAAACAGAATGTTTTACTTGATAGAAATAAAAAACTAGTTTAAAAGCGACAAGAATGCAGTCATGCAGTGTCCGTTTCAATTCAACCGGACACTGCATTTCCATAAATGTCTTTGGGACAAAACCAGTTGCAACATACTGGACCTCATTCACGAAACACAAACAACAATAAATTTAAAGCAAGAATTTACATAAGAATGGTTTTACAAACAGTTTAAACAGAATGTGTTCTGTTTCATGAATGAGGCCCATTAAATAGACTCTATTTTGTTCATGACACACTAAATATGGCATTTACACTGACTGTTAACTGATGTATCAGAACTAACAAAGAAATTGAAGACTGATCTAACCTTTAGTGTACAGTGTAAAGTGTACACAGTGTTTAGAAGTCAGTACTCACCCTTACTAAGATCCTGGTGTTAGATGTCTCATGTCGTCTGTGGAGCGTGTCTTGAGAAAAGACTTCTGGGGAAAAAATAGCTTGCAAACTAACAATCAGGAGTAACTAGCATAAAAGCAGGGAAGTTAGCTACATTTTTAGTAGCATGATTAGCCCAGCTGCTTTCAAAATAATGTAGCTTCAGTAGCAAGCTGTTTTGTTTCTGTTTTTTTTTTGTGTGTGTGTGTGTGTTTTAATACTAAACAGAAGTGTATTTTCTGTGCCCAAGTGAGCTGAAGAAATGATCAAACTGGAAAAACAGCTGGGTTAGTCATGCTGCAAAAATGTAGCTAGCATCATTGCTTTTATGCTAGTTACTCCTATTCAGCAGTTTGTAGGTAACCCCCCCATCGCTTCTCAAGACACACTCTACAGATACACTCTTATAAAATGGTGAAAGGAGATTTGACAGCAATTTTGATTTAGTTTTAGTCATAGTCTTTTGACTAAAATGCCATTTAGTTTTAGTCATCGGAAATTGTTTTAGTTTTAGTGTAGTTTTAGTTGACTAAATATCATAAGATTTTAGTTGACTAAATCTATCGCCAAAGCGGATGGTTTTTGACCATTCAAGTGCAAAAAGACACTAAAGAGCAAAATTCAGTACTTTTTTTAGGGATTTACACACTTATCATTGATGTACTATTATAGTTTTCGTTTAAATTTTTTTTAGATTTGATTTAGTTTTTCTGCTTTCATTGTAATTTTAGTTAAAAGTTTTAGTTTGTTCATGTCTTTTAGTTTTTGCTTTTAAATGTCTATAAGTTTTTATTTCTGTTTATTATTTTAATACCTCAGGTCAAGCTAAAGCTTAGAAACTAGAAGTTTACATTTTATATATATATATATATATATATATATATATATATATATATATATATATATATATATATATATATATATATATATATATATTATTTCATTTAAAGTTTATATCAAGTAATGAAGATTTCTTTGGTTTTAGGTTTAGTTAACTATAATAACCCTTATACCTGTAAAATATATTGAATAATGTGTCAAATGATGTTCTTACTCTTTCCTTCCTGTGACATAATATACAGTAGTTTACTATGAATTAAATAGAAATTAAATTAAATACAATTTATTGTGTAAACAAAATAACAATAATGACCAGGAAAAAATAATAATTATAAACCATCCCGAAATACCCCGTGACTCTTATTCTGAAATAAGTTCATGAGTTCATGAGGGTGATAAATATGCATAAATATGCATTCTTACAACCGTCTAAAACATACTAACATATAAACACCGTGTAGTAAACATTGTCATAATTCATCAACATAAGCTTATAAGCAATCGCTTGGTATAAATGTGCGAAATTCATTAATTGCGAAGCAGTCTGAAGTGCCGCTGTGCGAGCCTGTAGAGGGCGCAACAGAGCCGCGTTTCCCGCAGTTAGATCAGCACGTTACACTTCAAATGTGTGCATCTTCCACACAGGACAGCAGCACTGACTGGATATCTTCCCAAATCGTCCTTCTCTTTCATTTTCATCTCGTTTTTATTCATTGACGAAAATTAGAGTAGATTTCAGTCATAGTTTTAGTCATTCAAAACGCATTTTTATTTAGTCATCGTCTCGTTTTCGTCTGTGAAAAAATGTGGTTGATGAAAATTATGACGAAAATTATTCGTCAACGAAATTAACACTCTACTATACATGCTATAGAAACACTCATTCTCTGCCTGCTTCACACAACACTTAAACCTAAAATAGTCATTCATAAAGTTCAAACAGGTGGAAGCGAATTACAAATCTCACATCATAAAAGCATTCTGAGCTGAGGTGCAAGTATATTTAACCTCTTACATGACTACGAATGCACGAGCGCTCTCCAGCACTCTTCTTCATGAGCATTTGAGAGTGTGTGGTTAAAAACTAACCTAGAGCGCCATCTGCTGTTAAAACTAAGCTCAGAATTGATTCTACAGGACAATATCAGGATCGATCCAGATTCACTGTATCAAGAATCGATCGATGTATCGAGAATCGATGTATTGTCCCAGCCCTACCAACAACCATATTCAGCTTACGAGGAAAAAGTAATGCCTCTCGCAGTTCAAAACGCTTACACTACGTCCTACACTTTGTGAAAAAGGAAGGCGGTCTGGCAGAAGCTAGATATTTAACATAATAACTTGTTATATGTGAATATTTTTCTTACACAAATGCATCGCTTCACTTCAGAAGACCTTTATTACCCCACCCATATACAACTAGGATGGCTTGAGGGTGAGTAAATCTTGAGGTAATGTTCATTAAAGCAAACTAATCCTTTAACTACGAATTTACCGCTTATTAAGTACTAATAAAAAGCAATATGCATGCTAATAAGCAACTAGTTAATAGTGAGAATTAGAACTTAAACTAAAGTGTTACCAAATAAAACCCAAAAATAACCATTGGAGAACATTCTGTATAAGTTCTCTTTAGGTTAAAAAAACCCCTCAATGTTCTGGGAAGGTTCATTTTTGGTTATAAAAAGAACCTACAAAGAATGCTCCCAGAACATTCTTATTTGGTTCCCCCCCCCCAAAAAAAAATAACCAAATGGGAACATTAAGGGAATATTCTGTGTTTGCTGGGATGCAGTGCAGTCAGCTTTAAACAGACACATACACCTGCAGTGTCTCGATCTCTAGACCAATAAAGGGCCGTTCACACTCAGTGACTTGAAGTGACCAAATGACTGGCACAAAGTGGCATGAGAGACAGAGACTATTGGTATGTTGTGGGTGTTTCCAAATAATTTGTGATCAGACTTTCAGAAGCTATGAACCAGCAGTGAAAACGCCTACTAGTAATATAGCAACATGGCGTCACAAACAGGGCATTGCAGACATGTACAGAGGTTACTGAGTGCATGTTACATAAATATAACGGTCCGTGCAGTGCTTCGTGAGCACTTGAGAGTGTGCGTGATGGCTGGGATGCTGACAGCTGGCAGGGTCTGCATTTGTGGCCAGCCTTTGACTAAGTAGTCCAGTTTATGTCTCATTACATGCTCCCGTTCAATACTTCCACTTCTTCCTGTGCATATGCATGGAAGAGACGTTCGACCCTTTCGAGGGATGTTGAGGACATTCCTGCCGTTTGCTTTCTTGGAACCAGCTCAGCATCACGTTTAAAAACTTCTGTGATACAATGGATTACATAACCACTCAGTGGGAGAAAATCACAATTATATTTCCAGGCCTAATAAGCCATAAACATGTGGATAGAGTTTGTTTCCTCATGCTTTTTCGGGTACAAAGTATGTTTTGCTTGACTGCAGTGGAGTCATTTATTTGGGATCTAGGGGGAGGACTGAAGGCACTTCATAACCTTTTCATTCATAACTACGGCTTGTTAGAGGCAGGATTGTTTTCGTTGGAGTGAAATGTCAGCGGTGGGGCCATTAAAAGAGCATTAACAAATTGCTAATTCTGAATAACAAGCCTCAGCCTCACTGTTTTTACAGCAGTGCCTTACATTAGAGCAGTTAGAACTCATTAACTCATTAATAAACTCATTAATAGTTTCCTTTGTTTTCTCCGTGTATTTAAACCCTGTGTTCTCATCCATTCTCTGTTCGTCTTTGTTTTAAGTGGTTTGGTTAATATTCTCTGTATTTCTCCTAATGAGTGTCATCAAAACCTGTTCCATGGATTATTCTTTATCCTGCATTTACTTATTTAACCAACCCATAACAGTGGCCCTGTCAAAAATAATTTCCCATGTGCTTGGAAATATCACCAGGGTAAGACTGATGTGTTTCTCTTTACTCCAACATTCTGTTAAAAACATCACTGCTCTATCAGTGTCAGGCTCCAAACAGATTAGTAATATCATCACGTGATGATGTGTGATGGTCTACGGTGTGGGCCTCAGATTGAGGTGGCCTTGGCCAGGCAGGTGAGGACAACACTTGCAGCTGAAGAGCCACCTATAGCTGATGCTGAGTGAGGCCCAAGCTGAAGCAGGTGTGTGCTTAGGTACATATGTACACTTGTATTCACCCATTATAACCTGAGTGCCTTAAAAGCTAAAAGTCATACTGGAGTCATACTGTTCTCTTTTGTACCCCCTTTTTTGGCTTCACAAAATCTAATGAGCTGCCTCACTGCTATCATCTAAAGCAGCATCCTAAAAAAATAAAAAATAGTGGTCATCAAGTCTGCCATCGTAAAAATGTACAATGATTTTATAACATATAATTCTGTTTATGATGCTGTAGGATTGGAACAGCCATATATTTCATTCTTCTCCACCTTCTTCTTTGAACATCGTTTCTCAAAACGGTGCACTTCTTTTCTTTTTCTGGCTCTATTCTCTGTCCTGTTCTTTTCTATAGAGGGAATATTTCTCTCCCCTCGGCCTTGCCTTGTTGTTTGTCGATATGTCTCTCACTCTTTCTCTCTTTGGCCCGTCTCCTCAGGACAAAGTGCGCTTGTGTGCCAGTGACTGCGGCCCTCCACTCCTCAATGAGTTCCACTCAATGGGCACAAAGGTCTCCTGGGGGGAGCCTGGTCATAAAGCCATCACACTGGGCCCTAAATCTGCCCCGCCGGCCACCGTGGCAGGCCCTCCGTGCTGCCAATCAGAGCAGAAAGTAGACCAGCACAAAACCCTTATCACAGCAGAAAACCAGAACCCTTGGGACATTCAAGTGAGTCTGGAATGAGTCGAAAGCATCATCAATGAGCCAAAAGGGACCAGGCAGTTGAAACACAGGTCTAAGCATACTGTGCTCTGGTCTAGACAAAGGTTATTACAAAAGACTTCATTAAAAGAGAAGTTGTACATCAACACACTACACTAGAGAAAACAACTTAGCTTGAATTAAGTCTCAAGCACAGTGCCACTGTAGATTTGATGGTGCATTTTGCGCTTGACTGAACCATAAATTCAACACTAGCACACCTGGGGCAAAAATCAAACCTGGACACACAGACAGCACACAAAAAGAAGGAAAGACGCCTATCGTCATTGCCTACATTACTGTCACAGCAGTACTGTAAATCTAGTAAAGCTCAGCAATTTACAATAGACCTGATTATATTAGGTAACATCAACAAAACTCTGAAGGAGTCATATCATTATAAATTTAATTCAAATGACTAATTTCATTTATGAAAGTCATAAAGGCATAACTCCAATCCACAAGGGGGCGAGCGTGGTAGTGCAACACTGTTTGCTAACCGCCACAACAGGAAAAAGAGACAATCTATGCATTAACCCAAATCAAGAGCCCTGTCCAAATAGCCACACTTGCGGACTTTGCACTTGACCACTTATCTACTTACATGATGTATTTCCTGTATTTGGCTCAAGTAAGTGTGAAGACTGCAAGTGTGTGTAGAACTTTTGATTACCCGATGGGACACACTTATAGTCTTGCAAAAGAATGCAAGTGTTTACACTTGAACTTAAAAAAATAAAATAAAAAATTGATTTTCACATTCACATTCCCCGCGATTTCGGGGAATGTGAGTTCCCGGACATAATGCATGATGGGATACGCTAGCCTCAATTAGCGCTGATCAGGCTCAGGTGCTGGAACAAGAAGTTCAGTCTCTCTTGGCGAAGGAGGACATAGAGCATGTTCCTCCTCCCAAGAAGGGATTCTGGGTTCTACAGCTGATACTTCATAGTTCCAAAGAAGGATGGGGGGTTACGTCCCATGATAGATCTATGTCAGTTAAACCGTACTTTAAGGAGGTACAGGTTCAAAATGTTGACAATTCAGCTTATCATGAACCAAATCAGATCTGAGGACTGGTTTGTCACAATAGATCTAAAAGACACATACTTCCACATTTCCATCCTTCCTTAACATAGGAAGTTCTTTAGGTTCGCTTTCAGGGGCAAAGCTTACCAGTAACCAGAGTTTTTTCTTTCAGTCAAGCATTGTCCCCTCGCACCTTCACAAAATTCATGGATGCAGCTCTGGCTCCGCTGAGATTTCAGGGCATTCTAGCCCAGTCTCAAGAGATTCGGCATCAAGATGTCGTCTTAGCCCCCATAAGGTTCTTGCGGGTAAGACTAAACTCCAAGAAGAATATGCTTTCTCAAGTTCAGAGGACAACTTTTCTAGGAGTACTTTGGGACTCGGTTACTATGCAGACGTCCTGTCGAGGCAAGGGCGAAGGACAAGGGCTGGTCTTCCCCACACACATTTTTTGTCAGTATGGTGCAGTTTTGTTCCCCATAGCACTAACATCAGTGTTCCCTCAAAAGGGAACGTCTCAGGTTATGACTGTAACCATGGCTCCCTGAGAAAGGAATGTGACACTGTGTCGCCTTGCCATACTTCTTGCATGCCTAAGAGTGGCTTGCTTTAGCCAGTCAGAAGCTAAATTTGCTTTGTTCCGGGTATCCTTTATTGCTTTCTAAGGTATTGCGTCACAGGGTGATGTTGCACCAATCAGGATTGGAATAGTTGATGCATTCCCACTGCGTCAACATCAGACGCTGCATCTCTTTCCCTTCTCAGGGAACCATGGTTACATTTAAGCCATTTGAGGTCATATAAAGCAGTGAAATCTTAGTTGGTGAGTTCTTCAGTTTTTAATTACTCTTCCCATTAATACCAGTATTTGTTCAAACTGATTTGTGGATGCAGAAACTGCATGAAATCCATAGGTGGGATTTATCGCGCGAATGGCCAGTCATAGTTCAATGGAGGCACTGACACTTCTCATGTGACTTTTCCCCATTCATTCTCAATTACCCCTGACCAAACCCACGGCATGGTCTAGGAAGACTGTTAAAACTCAATGGGCTTGAAGGAAACACCCCTAATATATACAAGAGATATACTATTTAATATAAAGACCAAAAATATTTGGATTGGTTGTCAAACATTAGTAGATCAAGTTTGTAAGGACTGACCTAAATATTTTTAGGGACATTAAATGAGGTACTGTTAAATGCACCATTAGGCGTCCACAACTAATAAGCACTAAAACATAAAAAATAGACATCCAATACTTGCACATCATTCCAAAAAAAAAAAAAAATGAAAAAGGCGCAAATCTCTTACCTTCTAGCAGGTCTCGTGCCAGACCCGGTTCTGCCCCTGTGGACCGAACAAAGTCTGACAGGACCGCATCCATGTCCAGAGTCATGGGATCATGTGGCTGCGCTGCCTGCCCTGCAGCTTCACACTCTCATCTACAAAAAAAACATAAAAATATCATATAAATCAATCCAGAACATAATATAAAAGACAAACCATCAACAAAAAACAAGGGCTGAGCACAAAATGAAGCATTGCCATTATGTCAAGCTGTTATTTGCAGTTCTAAAGTTGCAGTTGATCACATTCAGATTAATCAGAGATGAATGTGGCCTGAGGAATGAGTGATATGACTGAGAGGAGTGTCTGGAAACTGATCTCACAACAGCTGACGGTGAGACACCTGGATATGATTAGCCCACCGTACTGCTAGGAATACTAACAAACTCCCAAAGAGAACGTGGGACGCAGCTGTTGGCCATAATGTGGCTTAATTAGAGATAAGAAATAGTGAGTTATATTGTGCTTTACTTAGGTTACTAAGGTTGATTTTTTTTTTTCCAGCTGAAAACTGATAAAAACAATGACAGCCAATCAGAATCCACCTGACTTTAAAGCACTCAAGTTTTTAAAGTGACAGACAATAAAACTGTAGTATATGTGTATTGCAATATCATGCAATGCTGTGGACACTAATAGTTATTGTTATAGTTATCATTCTTGGTGTGAATGGGACATTAAGTTGTGGTGGGTAAATTACCTGTTGTGTGTGTGTTTTGGTGTGTTCGCAGTGTCACATGGCTATGTGAGTGAGTCATACCGCTGGACAGCGGACAGACTGGTGTGAGATTTCAACACTGCGATGACAGTATGCGGGCTGCGTGTGGGATTTTTATGCTGGGCTATACTGGCTGACATTCTGCTCAAGGCCTTTTTTGTCATTGCCTTATGAAGTGCGCCATTGTTTGATGCTGGTGAGATCAGTCCAAACTAACTATGCTGGCGGGAGGAGGCAACACCTACAGGTTAGCTGCAATAACAGAGGGCTGTTTATCCGTGCACGTGTGTCGTGTGTCAGACGACCGGACCGATGGCCAGCAGCTTCCGTACCGTCTACGAAGCGTGACACAAAAATTAGAGGAATGTGGAGCTGCCCACAATGGAGAAAAAGCTTAACTTCCCACTACTGACCGAAACATGCTTTATGATGTGTTCCCAATACAAATGGGTAATGATTGTCAATGATAAAAAAAAAAAAAAGAAAAATATGGCTATATTAGGGATGTAACGGTACATGTAATCGTCCTGAACCATCACGGTACAGACATCATGGTTTGGTGCATGCAGTCGGATGATGAATACAGTCAGTCAGAGTCGATTCACACTCCAATCCAGAAGGGGGCGCGTGTGGTAATGCAACACCATTTGCTAACTGCCACAACAGGAAAAAGCGCAGAAGAACAATAGAAAATCTATGCATAGATATGTTTACGTGTGTTTCAACTGTGTAAAGACATCAATAAAACAGCTTAAGAAAAATAATCTCTCACGTAGCATTACATTTACCTCAGGCAAGTCATTTAGTGTCCACAGCATGTTAGTTCACTAGAGAAAAGAACTCTAGAGGGGAGTGTTTCACTAAATATATGACCTATATTAGCTTATATATTCATTATATTTACTTTACCTGTTAGAAATGTCTTATTTAATATGTTTAAATAAATTTGTCATGAAAACAAGTTATGACAGTAACTGTGTAAATGATCATATTTCAAAAATGAATTGGAGTAGAATAATTGAAAAATAATTTTATAATTAGATTTAGAAGTTAATGCAAAACCTGCCTTATGTGCACTTTACATGTTTTTTGTTCGTTTGTTTGTTTGTTTTTTAGTGTTGATTATGTCTAAAAAATAAATAGCAACTGAATTTAATAGTTTGGGCTCTGTTGTTAATTTTAACCTTTAGATTACAATTAGATTTTTTTTTATCCTTATTTTTACCATCACAGCAACACAACAGTGCAAGTTAAAGTGTTAGTTCACCCAAAAATGAAAATTCTGTCATTTATTACTTACTCTCATGTAGTTCCAACCCCGTAAGACCTTCGTTAATCTTTGGAACACAAATTAAGATATTTTTGTTGAAATCCAATGGCTCCGTGAGGCCTCCATAGGGAGCAATGACATTTCCTCTCTCAAGATCCATAAAGGTACTAAAATCATATTTAAATTAGTTCATGTGAGTTCAGTGGTTCAATATTAATATTATAAAGCGTCAAGAATATAAACCGAAATAACGACTTATTTAGTGATGGCCGATTTCAAAACACTGCTTCAGGAAGATTCGGAGCATAAATGAATCAGTTCATCGAATCATGATTCAGATCGCATGTCAGACTGCCAACGGCTGAAATCACGTGACTTTGGCGCTCCGAACAGCAGATTTGATACACTGATTCATTTGTGCTCCGAATCTTCCTGAAGCAGTGTTTTGAAATCGGCCATCACTAAATAAGTCGTTATTTCGGGGGTTTTTTGGCGCTCCAAAAATATTCTTGACGCTTTATAATATTAATATTGAACCACTGTACTCACATGAACTGATTTAAATATGTTTTTAGTACCTTTATGGATCTTGAGAGAGGAAATGTCATTGCTCCCTATGGAGGCCTCACGGAGCCATTGGATTTCAACAAAAATATCTTAATTTGTGTTCCCTTTAAGTATGTTCAATGAGATTTTATTCTCAGAATGCACTGGTCAACCATTCACACCTGTGTTTGTATACTTGCATGAGCATGTTTTCGGCCACTAATCTAAACCGAACAGCCGAGAGCGAATTTCCAAATGATACAAATCCAATGCACTTTGAGTAAGACTACAAAACCTGTAATAACATTCTACAGCCATTAGAGAAGCCTGACTAACCCTGCAGAATTAAATGTAAGATTAGACCATTCATCCTCTAAGAGAATGAGCACATTAACAATACCGGCGTCTGCTTCTTTTTGTGCTTTTTGATAGGTCACATTTGTGCTCCCAGATGTTGTCAGGTTCAAACAGATGACATATTCGAATACAGCTTGATGACCTTTACACAACCTGTGTAGTAATGTGGGAAAATAAAAATATACAAATATAACATAATACAAATAAAACACTGTAAAAAAATGCTGGAAAAAAACAGCCAAATTCTGATAGTAAAATACTGTTTTCCATTAAAACAGTAATGTGCTGTAGAAAACAATGGTAAGCAACTACTGGTAAGCAACTACTGTTCATTTATAGCCCATTTTCAACAGTAATCTACTGTATTTATGTATTACGGTTTTGTGCTGTAGTACACAATGCATTGTGGGCTGGTGCGTTTTTGAAGTACTATAAAATACTGTATTTTGTTTTTACGGTAATAAGCTGTAAAGCAATTTCACAGTATTCATACCATAGAATTACAGTAGATTGCTGGCGACTATATTCTATATTCTATAATTTGACTATATTCTCAATGGATTAAAATAAAATAAAACAAGATAAAATAAAAATGCACAACAAGATTCATTAAGAAAGTTAGTAGGGTAATCATGTCAAGGACAAATGCTACTTGCCCCTTTTTATAAGTACAGTACTTCTTTTGTACATATATATCATACTTACTATTAGGGCTGCATGATATTGGAAAATTGCAATATTTTGTTTTTCTGCAATATGAAAATATATATTTTCACTAGATGACTTGAAAAGCTCTATTTGGAGACAATTAATTATTCAAGAGTGAGTGGGGTGATTTTTTTCAGAGGAGTATATATATATATATATATATATATATATATATATATATATATATATATATATATATATATATATATATTTTTTTTTTTTTTTTTTTTTTTTTTTTGAGTGTGAAATACTTGTAAGGCTGAGCAAACTTGAAAATGTGGGTGTTCATACTTGGGATTACTTTTTACAAGAACCATTTCAAACCTTTCACTTTCTGCTCACCTTTCAGTAAAAAAAAAAAAAAAAAAAAAAAAAAGGCAAAAAACTGTTCACTTGAAATGCCACATTCCCAGTTTTTAATCAATTCAATATGATCATAAAATAATAATCATTATTTATTGTTAATCATTATAATTATTATGATTTTATTGTGAATATCATAAAATAAAATATTAAAATAAGAAATATATTGTAATAATACTATTGTTATGTTAGTAATAAAAAAATGTTTAATAAAAAAAAGACATTACTAATAGTAATACTAACAATACTTAATTTCTCAATTTCCAAACGTTAAACAATCAAGCTTTTTTTTTGAAGAATTGCCAACAAAGAATATTATGCACCGCTGTATCACGAACTACAGATGTAAATGCTGTGCTTCACTCTGAAATATATTTAATTTAATCACAAGCCATATTGAATATGTATATATATATATGCATATATGTGCATCCCTACTTATCACACTTCAAAAGATACGCAAATAACAAAGAAATGGCTAATCCTGAACCTGTATATATCTATCTTTAGACGTTTCTGTGTTTTAACATCAAAAACATATATCTCCAACATTGCATTGCCTTGCATTATTTATCAGAAATCCCAGCACTTTAGCAGCAGTTTAGCTGACCCACTTCCATCCTGCTCTTTGCATTGTGAGGTACATGTGGGGCTTCGCTGGGCCTCATCGTAAGCAAAACCAGTTCAGTAAAGCCATTAGCTCAAAATATCCAGCAATTTCCAGAATGTAACTGTTTATAAAACACCTCGCATGAACTTAAATTACGGATCCACTGCCCACTGCCTGACCAATTCTGTAATATATATATATAAAGGCAAATACCATCACAATGAACTTCATCCTATAAAACTCAAACATAAATATATCAAAAGCCATAGCTTAAAAAACTTTTAGTAAAATCTCAGCCAAATTTCCTTGCTAGCATGTATTTAACATATAGATTCAGTGTGATTTTGGTGAAGTTTATCCTAGATATATATCAAGTATATATATATATAGAACAGTTTCTAGCAGCTGAAATATTAGAGCTCACCATGACTATAAAATGTACATTATTTTAACATTTACATAACTTTTTTTTTTTAAGTTTTGTTTTTCCCCCAGGTAAATAAACACATGTGGTGCAGAAATATGCCAATGAAATTATCCAATGACGGTTATTAAAATTCTATGTAAATTTGCTTTTATTAGGCTTCCGTGGAAACAGATTCCGCGTGGGCATCGCAATGTTCCTGTGAAACAATCTGAATAAATGCCGAGCACATGAATAAAGGCATTCTTACTTTCTGTGTTCTCAATGGGAGTTGAGCAGCCACCTCACCACCATGGTTATGTCTGAGGTCACACACTCCTCCTGTCTAGTCCATGGCTGGCAGTTGAGGAAGACTCAGGCTCAAATGCAGGCCTGGAAAAAGAGAACAAGAGAGAAAACGATTAGTGAACAAATCTCACAAACTCTTGTGCCCTATAAACCACAGTAATGTTGTCTGACTTTAGGCACATTATGCAAGTGTGACCCAATATCCCACTGACCCTCTTAAAAACCCCTGCAATCTTATATTGCTGTTTTTGTTGAAATATTTCCTTAAAAACACAATTGTGAATACATAAATGATACAATGTTGAAAACTGCTCATTATTTTTGTGGAAACTGATAAGTGAGATTATTATTTAATGAATATAAAGTTTAAAAACAGCATTTGTTTGAAATCGAAGTCTTTTGTAACATTTTAAATATCTTTAATGTCATTTAAATGTAATATGTCCTTTTCGAATAAAAGTATTTACACATGAGTGACCTTAAACTTTTGAGTACATATATTACATTTTTAAACGTATGATCATCTAAGTAAGTGAAATTAGCATACATTTTTTTAATATTTATGTGAAAATTATTTATGAATGTCAATTTTTACACATATTACAACCAATTGTTTTGGAACAGTTTTTTCGAAAGTTAGTCAACTTTCTTTTTTTTTTTTTTTTTACAAAGGAAGCAGCATTGTCAGTGAACAGCTTGAGATGAAATATGAGTTCAAAGGAAAAAAAATATAAAAAAAAGGTAAATATCACTTAATGTGGATATTTTATTGTCTTGTCATTTCATTTTTAAGCCTCAAATTGGTCAAATTATGCAAAAAAGTGTTAAAATATTATATAATTGTATAGTTACCTAAGATATTAGCCTTAGCAAAACCAAAGTTCATTGCCGAAGACATACAGCTGACCACATAACATAAGTAACGCTGCGCAACTGTGTGCGGCGAGTGTTTATGTTGCTGCGTCTGTCTTAGCAACGTAAATATATGTTTGTTCTCTATTGATTTTGTTCATTGAATCTTAGTAGAAGAGTATTCAGATTTAGCATTTTCCTTCAGGTCAGTCCTATGTTCATGATAAAAAATCTGTTTGAATGTCTGCTGCGATATCTTGTCCTTTTAACAGTTAAGGGAATTTCCAATGCCCTGCTGACAAGCAAAGCATTTTTCATTTGTGTCTTGTTCCGTGTTCCCAACAAGTTTCAAAATAAAAGTATTTTTGCGACTGAGTGACTCGCTCATAAAGACAGTCTTTGCTGCCATCTAATGGCATAATAATGTAACTTCTGTTGCTGTTCATGGTCAGGGACTATTTTTTTCAAGCGGAAGGAAACCTTTTAATGATTTTACTTCATGAAATTGCATTGATACATATTTTTTGGCTTTAATATTTGTATTGAGTGGTAACCGTTTTATAAAAGCAATAAGCCCTGTGAAGCCGTGGTTTACAGAATTTATAACAGCTAAGGCGCGTTGTTATAAATTCACTGTAAATCATGGCTTCTTGGGGCTTATTGCTTAAAGGAACACTCCACTTTTTTTGAAAATAGGCAAATTTTCCAACTCCCCTAGAGTTAAACAGTTGAGTTTTACTGTTTTCGAATCCATTCAGCCAATCTCTGGGTCTGGCGGTAGCACTTTTAGCATAGCTTAGCATAGTTCATTGAATCTGATTAGACAGTTAGCATCTCGCTCAAAAATGACCAAAGAGTTTCAATATTTTTCCTATTTAAAACTTGACTCTTCTGTAGTTAAATCGTGTACTAAGACTGACGGAAAATGAAAAGAAGTGATTTTCTAGGCTGATATGGCTAGGAACTATACTCTCATTCAGGCGTAATAATCAAGGAACTTTGCTGTCGTATCATGAGTGCAGCAGTGCAATGATATTACACAGTTCCTTGATTATTACGCTGGAATGAGAGTATAGTTCCTAGAAAATTGCAACTTTTCATTTTCCATCGGTCTTAGTACACAATGTAACAACAGAAAAGTCAAGATTTAAATAGGAAAAATATCAAAACTCTTTTTGTTCATTTTTGAGTGAGATGCCAACAGTCTAATCAGATTCAATGATTTATGCTAAGCTATGCTAAAAGTGGTACCGCCAGACCCGGAGATCGGCTGAATGGATTCGAAAACGGTAAAACTCAACTGTTTAACTCTAGGGGAGTTGGAAAATTTGCCTATTTTCAAAAAAAGTGGAGTGTTCCTTTAATTTACACTATAGTATGCTGTTAAACAATCCATCATTTGAGATGTTGAAAATGATACTGCGGTATAAATGTTCATAACATTCAAGGGAAAAAGCAAAAATGTGTAAAATGAGATCACTTTTTGATAGATGGAACATTTCATAAGATTAGAATTGAAGAAGTAGAGATGAGGAATGTGAGAGCCGAGTGAAGACAGAAACTTGAGCCCGGTATTCACTGATCACAGTGATGTAATGCTTTACATGAACTCGTCTTCGTGTCCCATGAGAGAGGAACATCACTCTCCTTCATGACAGATGACAAAGCCTGTCAAGCATCCGATAACAGACATGAATCACAGTGAATTTATTAAGGTATTTCTGAGATGACGGAGCAAGTGTAGTATAGTGTGTGTGTGTGTTTCTGAAATAGCCATACTTCTGTGGACAAAATGGCTGATAAGTATCCTCAGAGGTCAGATACATTTGCTTATATTAATGGTTTTTGAACAAACCACAGGACCAGTTCTAGGATTTCAATTTCCCCGAATATGAGTCGTTGTTACTTAGAGGACTATTTCTTGAGAATGAATAATCTGTCTATTAATCTAAAAATGGTATTAGTTGGTGTGTTAAAAAATAAGAAATAAAAAAACAGAAAAGAGATACCATGCTGATTTATCACGGTTTTACAGCAGCAACTAAAGTAATTTTGTGGAACAAGAGATGTGTGTTTGTGTATACTATCAGCGATGAGGTCATTCGACAGGCACAGAAATAATATGCATACACAATACATATTTGATGCTTCAGCAGGCCCAAAAGTCAGCAGTTTCTACGGCAAGAGCCCTTTGAGCTGCTGTAACCTCAAGAAGCAAGAATCACAACACATAATTCATAGCTATGCATACTGTACATTGTCATTTCATTCAGCCCTCAGAATGACGGCTCACAGCTCTGACAAGCCATTTATAGAATGGCTGAGTCTCATTTCACTGCATTAGACTGGGGAAGAGTGACAGACAAAGAGATGGACATCTACATTAGCCCAAGGGTCAAAGGTCAGTGCTTTTAGGAAAAGAGGTTGAGAGAGGAAGAGAGGAAAGACTAGTGTCAATTCTACCCCATTTACGGCACTTTATATATGAATGCACTCCAAAAAATATTTTATTTTCAAATTAATTTTACTAGAATTTATCAAAATTTACAGTCTTACTCTATTCCTTGAAAATGGACCAAAAATATTTATTTCAAATTTTAACGCTCTCATGTTTTGATCATTGAAGCCAATCACAGACATATCTGTTGAGCTTGTGAACACAATGGCCAATCAGAGGTGTTTACGAATCCTCCCAACAGCGCTCAAAGAGTCACATTTTTAAAATTTCAGTACCGACTTGGTATCAAAGACAGTACTTTTAACAACACTAGTTGTTAAATCATGGTAGATCAGTTTCATTAAATAATATTAACAGACACAACTTTTGATTTTAATAATGTATTAGTGAATGCTGAAATTAACGTGAACTAAGATTAATAAATGCTTTATTAGTATTTTAATTGTTTTTTCATGTTAACTTATGTAGTGAAAGGTGCTGTAGAACGTCTTTTCAAAAGATGTAATATAAGTCTAAGGTGTCCCCTGAATGTGTCTGTGAAGTTTCAGCTCAAAATACCCCCTTGATTTATTTTTTATTTTATTAATTTTTTAACTGCCTATTTTGGGGCATCATTAAATATGAGCCGATTTAGGCTGCGGCCCCTTTAAATGCTCACGCTCCCCACCCATGGAGCTCACGCCTGCCTTTAACAGCTTAAACAAAGTTCACACAGCTAATATAACCCTCAAAATGGATCTTTACAAAGTGTTCGCCATGCAACATGTCTAATTGCACAGGTATAGTATTTATTTGGATGTTTACATTTGATACTGAATAAGTTTGATAGTGCTCCGTGGCTAAAGCTAACATTACACACTGTTGGAGAGATTTATAAAGAATGAAGTTGTGTTTATGCATTATACAGAATGCAAGTGTTTAAAAATGAAAATAACGACAGTCTTGTCTCCGTGAATACAGTAATAAACGATGGTAACTTTAACCACATATAACAGTACATTAGCAACATGAAACATTTAGAAAGGCAATTTACAAATATCACTAAAAATATCACTATTATTGCTATATCTGACATTTTTTGCTATTGTCCTTGCTTGCTTACCAAGTCTGATGATTCAGCTGTGCACAGATCCAGACGTTAATACTGGCTGTAATGTAATGCCTTGAACATGGGCTGGCATATGCAAATATTGGGGGCGTACATATTAATGATCCTGACTGTTACATAACAGTTGGTGTTATGTTGAGATTCGCCTGTTCTTCGGAGATCGTTTAAACAAATGAGATTTATATAAGAAGGAGGAAACAATGGAGTTTGAGACTCACTGTATGTCATTTCCATTTCCATTTCCATTTACATTTATGCACTTGGCAGACGCTTTTATCCAAAGCGACTTACATTGCATCATACTATACATTTGTATCTGAGTATGTACATCATGTACATTTCCATGTACTAAACTCTT
This sequence comes from Chanodichthys erythropterus, assembly GCF_024489055.1. Lineage (NCBI taxonomy): Eukaryota > Metazoa > Chordata > Actinopteri > Cypriniformes > Xenocyprididae > Chanodichthys > Chanodichthys erythropterus. The sequence goes on from NC_090244.1 coordinate 18,728,260, forward strand.
GTTATTTAACTATGCCAAGATAAATTCATTTTTTTAATTCTAGGGCACCTTTAAATTATGTTAACAACTGAAACCTTATTGTTAAAAAATAAAAAAAATAAATAAAAAAAATCCTTGAATGGAATCGTTCAGGGGTCCAAGAGGGGTTTGATTTCCCTTGACACCAAATTTAATGAGCCAAACTTGCAGCCACTGCTAAATTTGATAACTTTTTTCTCTTAAGAAATGAACACCCACAGTTTCTGAAGAAAGCATTTAAAAGTATAGATGGAGGTAATTAGAAAAACTGGAAAAAGAACATACTTTGTTTAAATATAACTTCCACCCACATGTGCATTCACAGAAAACATGAACCAGTTTGTTTACACATAATGCTGCATTGACCTGGCCGCACAAGGACCTGCAGCCTTCTAGTATTTATGAGCCCACGTTAACGAGCTAGAAAACATTCACAGTAAAAGTGTGAGCACGAGAAAGACCCTCGCTCTCACCTCCACCTACGATCTAATCTCTAAAACACTTTCCACACGGCTGCAAAGCCTCAGCTCTGCCACACCGCTTACAGTCGACAGAGAAGCCGTTGTCACCATCAACAACAGCCACGCACTCATTCATCACATATCCCTGTTCTCCCGCTGATCATCAATGTTTCCACGGCTAAATTTAACAGAGTAACCTTCAGAATTGTGCTCAGAGGCTGTGAGGTTTATTTTCAGAGTGTCAGACGTCTGGCAGAGGTGGAAAAATGTGCCATCACACCCAACTGATATGCAAAGCAAGTGCGAGAATTATGGGAAGCAATTACTCACAATTTCTCCACAATATGTACATTGAGTCAGTGTGCATGTGTGTGTACAATAATTAATACAACTTAAGTTATAAAAACACACAAAAACTCTAATATTACAAAGATAAAGACATATTAAATAGATTTTTTGTACAAATTCAATAGTATTATCGTAATGATGTAATAATGTTATGTACAATATAACATGATATAATTTATATACACATACATACACATATATTAAATATTAAACTAAATAAAAACGATCATATTTTATAATATGTATATATATCTATAATAATTTTATTATTTATACATGAAATATTTCTTATTAATATTAATTAATTAATTAAATTATTTTATATATTTTTATATGCCCCCGAATATATATATATATATATATATATATATATATATATATATATATATATATATATATATATATATATATATATATATATTATATTATATTATATATATATATATATATATATATATATATATATATATATATATATATATTATAGTATGTTAAAATTTGCATCACATTATACAACATTATATTATTGTTATGTAGTTTATATTTTTCTATTATATTATATTATATTATATTATATTATATTATATTATATTATATTATATTATATTATATTATATTATGGAAATTGAATAGCAGCTTTGCTGCTAATGTACTGATACTTTGGTTATATTTGTTTGCACTGTGTTGTGCAATTATATTACACTATATATATATATATATATATATATATTGCAGTTATTTATACTATGTGGATTGTACGTTTTTCAGATGCTACTGGTCTCTGAGAGTTAAACAAATTTAGATATATTTTTATAATGACAATAAAGTTTTCTTCTTCTTATATTGTCAAGGTTATGTTCCATTCTGTTGACTTTTATTTTGAATTTTCTGTTCTGTTTCCTTTAGTTCCTCTTTCCCAGTTCTGTTTAGTTTTAGTTTCAGATTATTTAGCTACCCATTAGTTTCACCTGTGTTTAGATTGTTTGCCTTTGTTCAGCTCTGTATTTATAACCCTGTGTTTCAGGTTTTATTTGTCAGTTCTCGTTTTGCACTTGGTGTGGTTTGAGATTTCTACTAGTTATCTCCAGCGATCTTTTGAGATTAGCCACACGCTAACAATATATGCCCGACATATTTTATTTTGTCTAGAGACATGGAACCGACACTGCTGTAATGTCTATAAAATGTGATGAATGCTAATACTTGAATCCATCGCTGATCTATGAAGCTTTGGTAAAGACCTCTGCTGACACTCCTGGACATAATGAGCAACATCCATCGCACCTGCCAATAGAGACATAGCATTCACACAACATGTGTGTGTGTTGCATTATTCAAGCATTCCTTACTCCTTCTTCCACAGGTGCTCTTCAGGAACATACGCATTACACACACACACACACACCTGGCTGCGTTCCCTCACTCTGAGCCTTCAACATGCAGCCGATTACCTCATAGACCTGCAAAGCCAAAGAGACACAGCTGCAGGTCTAGCAACCCCAAGGAATTCTGGGATACAAGCCCAGCGATGAAAGTAAGACTCAGGACATGTCACGCAGTGCTCATTCACCCATGTGTGCTTTAACAAGGCCAGACTCAGAGTTTACAAAACCGTGTGCTGCCTTCTATAAGAGCCTCTCTATGACTCGCACGCTGACTGTGTACAAGGAGCCATTCAAACCTTCTAATGACTCGCTTTCTAGTTCAGTCAAAGGTGTTTTTTTCATATTAACTGAGTCATTAAAAGGTTCACCCAAAAATGAAAATTCTGTCATTAATTACTCACCCTCATGTCGTTCTACACCTGTAAGACCTTCGTTCATCTTCAGAACATAAATTAAGATATTTTTGATGAAATCCAAGAGGTTTTTTTCATCCCCCATAGAGGCAACGTAATTACCGTCATTCAAAGTCCAGAAAAGTAGTAAAAACATTGTTAAAGTAGTCCATGTGACTACAGTGGTTCAACCTTAATGTTATGAAGTGATAAGAATACTTTTTTTGCACAATAACAAAATAAAAATAAAGACTTTATTCAACAATATCCTCTCTTCTGTATCATTCTCCTATGCTGTTGTTTACATTCAGCACTTCCAGGTTCTACATCAGAACGCAGACTCAATATGTACGATTTTTGGATTAAAATATCCAAAAACAACAACAACAAAAAAAACACTAGAACAATGTTATATATTTTGTTGTTTTGTGTACTTACATTATCCCAAATGCTTCCAAGAATGTTTAAATCCAGAGAAATAAGCAGTTTTAACCAGGACACGGACCGCTTCCATGGTCGCCTGTCAATGATATCATTCCCGCGTTACCCTTGATTTATTTTGTAGAAACCATAAAAAAACACCAAAGACGCTTTAATATATTATGTGTTTTATTAGACAAGGTGAGCAACTGGATACATTCATAGACAGAAAACTAATCATGTTATATAGCTCAACACAGAAAGTGTTATTGTTTAAAGGTGCCATCGAACGTTTTTTTACAAGATGTAATATAAGTCTTAGGTGTCCCCTGAATGTGTCTGTGAAGTTGCAGCTCAAAATACCCCATAGATTTTTTTTAATTATTTTTTTTTAACTGCCTATTATGGGGCATAATTAGAAATGCGCCGATTCAGGCTGCGGCCCCTTTAATTGCTCGCGCTCCCCGCCCCCTCCCGAGCTCTTGACTGTATCATTGCATAAACAAAGTTCACACAGCAAATATAACCCCCAAAATGGATCTTTACAAAGTGTACGTCATGCATAATGCATGCATACATCGGATTATGTGGGTATAGTATTTATTTGGATGTTTGCATTTGATTCTGAATGAGTTTGAGGCTATGCTCTGTGGCTAACGGCTAATGCTACACTGTTGGAGAGATTTATAAAGAATGAAGTTGTGTTTATGAATTATACAGACTGCAAGTGTTTAATAATGAAAATAACGACAGTCTTGTCTCCGTGAATACAGTAATAAACTATGGTAACTTTAACCACATTTAACAGTACATTAGCAACATTCAAACGAAACATTTAGAAAGACAGTTTACAAATATCACTAAAAATATCATGTTATCATGGATCATGTCAGTTATTAATGCTCCATCTGCCATTTTTCGCTGTTGTTCTTGCTTGCTTACCTAGTCTGATGATTCAGCTGTGCACAGATCCAGACGTTAATACTGCCTGCCCTTGTGTAATGCCTTGAACATGGGCTGGCATATGCAAATATTGGGGGCGTACATATTAATGATGTTACGTAACAGTCGGTGTATTGTTGAGATTCGCCTGTTCTTCGGAGGTCTTTTAAACAAATGAGATTTATATAAGAAGGAGGAAACAATAGAGTTTGAGACACACTGTATGTCATTTCCATGTACTGAACTCTTGTTATTTAACTATGCCGAGGTAAATTCAATTTTTAATTCTAGGGCACCTTTAAATCTCGTTTTCTTGATTTACCGCAAGTACCATGTTTTGCCATGCCTAATATCGATCTTGCTTACTGCAGTGTGCAACAAGTGTCTCATAAAAGCTGCCGTTATAACAACTTTCAACACACAAATGTATCTAATATGATAAAACAGCGCTGCTTTACCCTACATACGCTTGACCTAAAGAAGCAGAAGTGGTGACTGCGGCATAATAAATGTCCCGCTGCTCTCAAAACGTGTGTCGCACTCATCTCTCGTTAGCAATTGCTCCAGCGGCCTCGTTCCGCTCCACCATCACCTGCCCCTGCTCTGCTTCATACTACAGTTCTAGTTAATAATCTCATCCATGAACATGATTTCTGCTCGAGTGCTATCCAGATTCTTTTCCTCCCACCTCCCATGATTCCGCGAAATCAAGGCGTCATCAAGCTACGCCTTTGTTTTGAATAAGCGACCTCTAGCGCCTAAAATTTACATTGTGTGCCTTTAACTAATAGTAAAATTGACTAAAACCACCATTTAATTCAAAAGGGATAGTAAGTTGGCAGTCAAACTACAACCACAACTCTTCAAGTGCGAAAACCATATGAGTGCAACAGAGTGCCCCAATGTTCCCACTGAACACACATTAAAGGAACACTCCACTTTTTTTTGAAAATAGGCTCATTTTCCAACTCCCCTAGAGTTAAACAGTTGAGTTTTACCGTTTTCAAATCCATTCAGCCGATCTCCGGTTCTGGCGGTACCACTTTTAGCATAGCTTAGCATAGTTCATTGAATCTAATTAGACCGTTAGCATTGCGCTTAAAAATGACCAAAGAGTTTTGATATTTTTCCTATTTAAAACTTGACTCTTCTGTAGTTAAATCGTGTACTAAGACCGACAGAAAATGAAAAGTTGTGATTTTCTTGGCTGATATGGCTAGGAACTATACTCTCATTCAGGCGTAATAATCAAGGAACTTTGCTGCCGTATCATGGCTGCAGCAGTGCAATGATATTACGCAGCGCCAGTGAGCCCCTGCTTGCACAGGGAACATGCATTGCAACCATGGAGACGTTTGTGAGAGACGCTGCATAATATTATTGCGCCTGCTGCAGCCATGATACAGCAGCAAAGTTCCTTGATTATTACGCCGGAGTGAGAGTATAGTTCCTAGCCATATCAGCCTAGAAAATCACAACTTTTCATTTTCTGTCGGTCTTAGTACATGATTTAACTACAGAAGAGTCAAGTTTTAAATAGGAAAAATATCAAAACTCTTTAGTCATTTTTAAGCGCGATGCTAACGGTCTAATCAGATTCAATGAACTATGCTAAGCTATGCTAAAAGTGGTACCGCCAGAACCGGAGATCGGCTGAATGGATTCGAAAACGGTAAAACTCAACTGTTTAACTCTAGGGGAGTTGGAAAATGAGCCTATTTTCAAAAAAAGTGGAGTGTTCCTTTAAACAAACATTTTCCTCATAAATCACTTATGCAATTACAGCTTAGGACAGTTATGAAGATAGAACAAATAGATGAGTCTAATTATGGCTCCAGCACTGGCTCATTTGGCTCAGTCTCTGATATTGTGTGTTTTTGTATAATGTCGAGCATCTGTTGTTGTAGTTCTACTGCATGTTGTGCAAAAAGCTTCTCACGATCAGAAGAACTTGCTTCTGTGCTGAAGCCCGTGTCACCACAAGAAAAAGCATCAGGTGAGAGGTAGAGAAAACAGACCACAGCAAAACCACACAGTAGCCTGTTTACTCTTTGAAAACAGTGAGAAACTAGCCCAGAGATTAAATGTATGATAACTTAATACTCAATACACGACAAAGAGAAAACTCACATAAACAAACATTGAATGAGTGACCCAAATATCATATAGATTGTTGAGGTGGAAACTTTTGATTTAGGCCAATACGTAACCACCTAAAAACCATTCAAAACATCCCAACAATGGCCGAATAACTTCTTACATAACCATTCATTCTGAAAAGGAGGGATGTTAAGTGTAGCACTTGGACAAAACCAAATAAAATTACAAAATTAGTCAAAAAATAGCCAATAAATAAATAAACAGCAGCAGCAGCAGCAGCTAACAACCAATCAGAAGACCCTAGCTACACCCTGGCATCCATCCAGAACAAACCCAAGCACAACTCTACAGAAAATGTAATAGTTCTGTTACATTTACATTGTTGTTAATTGCTAATCGTTAATTGCAGCTAAATTCCTTTACTCGACTTGAATCCCTGTAGACATGCTTCTGGCTGCACATTGCTTGTTGTTTGCACTGCTGACAAGTGAGAATTTAACTGAGACTAAGGTGCCCGCACAGCACTATTTCCGTCAAACATCATCCCTTAACATTAACACCAACTTCCCATCTGGTGCTTTCTACTTATTAGTAGTCCACAACTTTGATGTATGAATATTTATGAGCGCAATCAGTTCTAGAATGTGTTGGAGGATGAACAACACTGTGAAAGTATGGAGTCATAACATACCAGAACATCCTCACGGAGATACAAAAAACATAAAAGGACAAAAACACACAGGATAACTATGCTAGCTAACTATGCAAAACAGATGACTAAACTGACAAAATTGTCTGACAAAACTTTTATAAAATGTCTAATTACCAACTATCAGTCTTAAATATTAAAATACCGAATCCAAATTGCCATACTATAGAGTGGATAGTACAAAATCTGTTGATCAGATTGTTAGCATGCTAACATTCAGAAGCCTGTTGTCGTTGCTGTTACTGTAGGTTACAAATCCCAACTGATGGCTAATTACAAGCACCTAATTTATCCATGTTCATTGCTGCTGTGAGACAAATCAAAAACCACTAAAGTGTTCAGGGATTTGAAAGAAGAATCAGCACCCTCCTGTGAAACTGCGCCTCCTTTATATTTAGCAACAAGCCGGAGAAGATTCAGTCTCTCAGACCTAGTTAGAGAGAAACACTCCTCTGTTCAAATGACGACATGAGTGATCAAAAAGGGAAAAAGACAAGTCGCAAAGTGAGATTTTTCCTAAACTCTTCGCAATAATGTTTGAATTATCATGGCTAATTGAATAAACAAGGTACTTTTTTGTCTAGATCTGGTAATTTATTCATAAATACATAAAAAATGCAATTCATACATACAGTGACTTGAATACTTCTATTCATGCTCATGTATGTTTTAATATCTGTATTGCTGTTCATTTGGACATTTAAGGGGATGTAAAGTAAAAAGTATCAGGGTGATACAACAACAACAACAACAAAACGCATTAGTCCCAATAAAGATATGTGTAATATTACAAAAAAAAGTTTATTTTTTTTAGGTGAATGCTGTTTAACAATTATTAAGCACCAGAATAATCAATTTTCAACAATGAAAATGATCAAATCAGCAAGTTAGAATGATTTCTGAAGGATCATGTGACACTGAAGACTGTAGTATTGATGCTGAAAATCCAGGCTCATAAATCATCTGCTGTGTTCCTCACAATATTATCAACATGTTTGAGTTTGAGCAGTTAATTTGAACTAACACAGAAGTACAAGACGGTCTAATTGTAAATGTAAATCTGACTTGCAAACAAAGGAGGTCTAAAACACATGCACTTGATATCTTGTTAAAGATATTGTCTCTATGGGCTGCACGGCCTCATGGGTTCACCTCACCCACGTGACCTGCACCTGCACACCGGGGAGGTATGGGGTTTGGTGTTTTGCTGACTAAAATCGTCCGACAACCCAGCAGCTTGATGCATCTTGATGTGTCAACAAGCCCAAAACAAACACTACAGCATATACTCAGTGTTCTCCACAATATTACACTTTTTTTTTTTTTAAATCCTGTAAGCTGTATCTCCACTTCCTACATGTTCAGAAACAATACATAATATTCCAATTGTCTGATTTAATACAACACCAGGGTTGGCGCCAGAACCCACGAAGTGACCTTGTGGCGCCTGCTGTACAATATACATTGTCCTCCACCATCATGACAGTTGAACTTGTCAAAATATAATAGTGAATAATTATACATGGAATTTAAAACCTGAAACAACTTTAAAGGGATAGTTCACCCAAAAATTAAAATTCCATCATCATTTACTCACCCTCATGTCATTCCAAGCCTGTAAAACTTTCATTCATCTTCAGAACACAAATGAAGATCTTTTTGATGAAATCTGAGAGATTTCTGTCCCTCCATTGGCAGCTATGGGACTATCACTTTGACGCTTTAAAAAGTTCATAAAGAGATCATAAAACTAATCCATATGAATTGAGCGGTTTATTCCAATTTTTCTGATCACTTTATATGACTTTACAAAGTGTTCGTCATGCAGCATGTCTAATCGTGTAAGTACAGTGTTTATTTTGATGTTTACATTTGATTCTGAATGAGTTTGAGACTATGCTCTGTGGCTAACGGCTAATGCTACACTGTTGGAGAGATTTATAAAGAATGAAGTTGTGTTTATGAATTATACAGACTGCAAGTGTTTAAAAATGAAAATAACGACAGTCTTGTCTCCGTGAATATAGTAAGAAACGATGGCAACTTTAACCACATTTAAAAGTACATTAGCAACATGCTAACAAAACATTTAGAAAAACAATTTACAAACATCACTAAAAATATCATGTAATCATGGATCATGTCAGTTATTATCGCTCCATCTGCCATTTTTCGCTGTTGTTCTTGCTTGCTTACCTAGTCTGATGATTCAGCTGTGCACAGATCCAGACGTTAATACTGGCTGCCCTTGTGTAATGCCTTGAACATGAGCTGGCATATGCAAATATTGGGGGCGTACATATTAATGATCCCGACTGTTACGTAACAGTCGGTGTTATGTTGAGATTCGCCTGTTCTTCTGAGGTCTTTTAAACAAATGAGATTTATATAAGAAGGAGGAAACAATGGAGTTTGAGACTCACTGTATGTCATTTCCATGTACTGAACTCTTGTTATTCAACTATGCCGAGGTAAATTCAATTTTTGATTCTAGGGCACCTTTAAAGTTGGCATGAAATGGAAGTTACGATAGTCTTTTCTTCCCTGTTGTGTCATATATCCGAGTGAAACAGCTTGTTGAACAAGAATAAAATGTAGGGCGGGACTTGATTTTATCCATGGGGAATTGATTGGATGGTTGTGGTTTGCTATTGGTCGATCTCATGTGACTGACAGGTTGTCCCGCCCTCACGCCAGTAAACATGTCATCAGAGAAGAGAAGAGATAACGCTGCAAGAGGGAGGGGAAGTTATTATGATTAAAGATTACGAGGGCACATGCATTTAAAAAAAAAAAATAACGACGTGCGCTTATGGAATACTGCAATATTCCATAAAAAATAAAAATGGTCAACTTCATGGTGACTTTAAGTACAGCAGAAGCATGTGTTCTGTGTTTCTGGAGATCAGTGAGGCTGGGCAGGGCAACATTGTGCCCACTGGATGCCAGGAACACCAGATGGAGTCTCCACACCCCTCTGCTGGGCTCAGTTTAATGCCAGCTTTTCAAATTAGACTCTAATGTGCAATCTAATAAGGGTGATGATGATATAATATTTTCTTTAGTTACTGCTACTCTTGGTTTCGGAAAACAAATTCAAAACACAACTAAGTATGACATCATATTGTTCTCAGAGTTTCAAAATGAATGAAGTGTACTAAAACTTTTTCCAAGCATAAATATAAACAGAAAACAAAATAATATATTATATTTTTAGCTATATGTTTGATATATTTATATTTGGCAAACTACTTTTATATGTATAGTTATATATTTATTTTTACATTTTATATTAAATGACTTATGTCACATTATGACAAAAATATTCTTACATAATCTTAGCATGTTTTGAGTTTGTATTACGATCGAATAGAAACGACTAAGTGACTTTTTCATCAAATATATTCACCAACAGTTTTTTCCAATTAAAAAAAACCTTTGTGTCACTGCAACAATATAAAAAGTGTATGGTAATGACAATCCGCGCAACATTAAAGACAGTTATGAATAAGCTGTCTCCGTGATCGTGTTTGCTGTGTCTTTGCATTCTCAGGAACAGATTCTTCACTGATATCTTCAGATCTTCACAGATACCAGACTCGTTCGCACTTCAGTTTACACATCTGTCATGTGGTTAAACACTTCACTGCATGTGACATGACAAAATTGGGGTTATTTTCATGGCCTCATTTCAGAGAACCCATCTGGCTTTATCGATATAAATATAAAAAGATCACTTGATATCTAAGTTACAGTTTTGTAGCCTTTAGTCTGTGTGTTGTGAGTTGTCAAAATTAACTGTTACAAGATATACAATACAGATTTAATATGTCTGCTTATTCATTTCTCTTCCCTAGGGAAAATAGATTAAAAAAATTATTGATGACTCATCCTGCACTGCACAGATTGTTGTCCAATCAAATGCTCTCCAGAATGAGAAAGCCCCGCCCCCTAAAATCACCTGTGATCAGCAAGCATCAAATCAAGTATCGTTTTTGTATGCTTTGCTGTTTTGTTTTTTTTATTATTATTCTTTGATGTTTTATGACTAGAAATATTTTTTTCCAGTATAATTACAACCAAAAAAATTATGGTATTTATGAAACAAAATTTGGTTCCATATTGTAGTATTCAGATGTATCTTTGTTATGATTGTATGATTTTTCAGTCACTTTTTCATTCTGGATTTTTTTTACTATTTTCAAAATATTCAATTGCTAAAATAAAAAGAAAAAGAAATTTTTTTATTTTAGTGTACACCTAAAAGTCGACAAAATTAAAGGTGCAATATGTAAGAATTTTGCTGTAAAATATCCAAAAACCACTAGGCCAGTGTTATATATTTTGTTCATTTGAGTACTTACAATATCCCAAATGCTTGCAATTATTTGTAAATCGTGAGAAAATTGCAATTTTAACCAAGGCTCCGGGACGTGTGAGGAGTCGCCTGTCAATTGCGTCATACCCGCGTTATCCTCGGTTTCCACTTTTATTTTGTAGAAACTATGGAAACACCAAAGATGCTTTAATATTGACATGTTTTAATAGGCAAGGGAACAACTGTTTTGATATATAGACAGAAAACTAATTGTTGTTATATAGCTCAACACGTTTAGTCTTATTGTTTAAATCTATTTTTCTTGATTTTTTGCAAGTACCATGCTTTACCATTCCTCAGAGAAAAACACTATTTTGTGAAGTAGCTAACATAGCATAATCAGATGCAGCTTTATTTTTAGTAACAGTAATACAGCAAACAGAGCTGTGGTACCTCATACACATGACCGGAAAATCGGAAGCGGCGCCGATGACTGTGTCATAATAAAAGTCCCGCTGCTCGTGAGGCGTGTGTTGCGCAATCGCTCCAGCGGCCTCGTTCAGCTCCACAACACTCGGTCCTGCTCTGCTTCATTAACGTTAATAAACGCATCCATGAACATGATTTCTTCCCGAGTCCTATCCTAATTATTTCCACCGGCTGTGAAGTGAAGACCACATGTCCCAAGATTCCGCGCTCAAATTTGGCGTCATCAAGCTACGCCTTTGTTTTGAATAGGCCTCTAGCGACCTCTAGCGGACAGAAAATATTATATATTGCACCTTTAACTCTTAATATACACATTTAAAATTTCTGTTTAATTTATCTTCCCTTGGAAAATAGATAAAAATGACTGATGACTCATCCTGCACTGCACAGATTTTTGTCCAATCAAATGCTCCCCAGAATGAGAATGCCCCACCCCCTAAAACCAACTGTGATTAGCAAGCACCAATTCATTTATCTAGTCTACTTGCTCGGTTTTTTTTGTTATATTTTTGAGTTTATTTGTCCTTAAAGTGCTCCTCTATATGTTCCGTCCAAACTTCCCGTTTCAACAGGAAATGCGTCAACACGGGGAAAATAACTGGGCTTGTTGAGCGATTTTAATTGGGTCTTTAAAATAAATAATTGCCAATGCAATTGTACAAATCAGTACATTCAAGTCTCTAAAGATCCACATAGTAACAACAAGGATTCAGCCAAAAGACATGCTTGTAAAACGAGGTCTCTGGTTCTTAATGCACATTTATCTTTGTGTGGACTTCAAATCAAATTTTCGATAAACTGTGCTACAATTTTGTGGTAAATGCAGAGACAGAAAGAGATTGCGATTCAGTTGTGACATGTTGTTCCAGCCTGATGTCATGATGTCTGGTCTAAACATGACTGATGAGCTAAGAGGCTTATTCAGTACACTGAGTCTACAGTACATTTGCCAAACCAGACATATTATGATAATGTGTTCAACTGTGAACTGAAAACCTCTTTTGAATTTCCTGTACAAGACAAAGCTGCAATTTAAACTGTGAGTCTAAATGGCTGAAAGATCAACAAAAGCCTTATCTCACAGTAAAATAGATTTAAAAAAACAATTAATCACAGCCGTAAATGCATTACACTCTAAAAAATGCAGGGTTAAAAACAACCCAAGCTGGGTTGAAAATGGACAAACCCAGTGACTGGGTTGTTTTAACCCAACTGTTGGGTTAAATGTTTGCCCAACCTGCTGGGTAGTTTTATTTAACCCAACTATTGTTTGAAAATGACTATATGGCTGACTTAAAATGAATCTAAAATGAAATTAAAATGTTCATTTATTAAACATATTAATAAATGTTAATTTTCAAGATATTTTGGGTTTATTTTAAGTAAGCAATACTGTAATTTTTAAACAATAGTTGAGTTAAGTAAAACTACCCAGCAGGTTGGGCAAACATTTAACCCAACTGCTGGGTTAAAACAACCCAATCGCTGGGTTTGTCCATTTTCAACCCAACTTGGGTTGTTTTTAACCCAGCATTTTAACCCAGTTGTGATGGCTCAAGGTAGTAAAAAAAAGATACTAAAAACATCTAAAACAGTTCATGTGACTACAGTGGTTCAACCTTAATGTTATAAAGTGACGAGAATTCTTTTTGTGCGCCAAAGAAACAAAATAGCGACTTTATTCAACAATATCTAGTGATGGGCGATTTCAAAACACTGCTTTATGAATCTTTACGAATCTTTTGTTTCGAATCAGTGGTTCAGAGCGCCAAAATCACGTGATTTCAGTAAACGAGGCTTCGTTACGTCTTAAGTGTTTCAAAACTTCAACAGTTCATGTGATTTTGGCAGTTTGATACATGCTCTGAAACACTGATTCGAAATAAAAGATTCGTAAAGCTTAAAAAAAAATGTCATTTACAAATCGGACTACTTCTCTAATAAAGATTTTCAGTGAAAATATTCCATATTATATGTGTAAAAAATCTCTCTTACAGGATGTTTTCTGTCAAAATTCAAAGCAAAAACTTAGCTTTTATTTATTAATTAAAACCATAATGGAACATTTTGAGGTCCTCTGTTTTGAATAATTCCAGTATTAGCTTTCTCTTTTCTGTGAAAAGAAAAATGAAATTGATATCAACCACAAACACATGCCTTATTATTATAAACATATGTTCCAGAATGTCATACACACCATGGAGTTTGTGAAGCTAAAGGGATATTGTTACACTGGACACTGAACCGCAGTCACGGGAAGTGCTTCTGCTGTCGGAACCTGTTCGAAAGCAGCATATTCAATGACTGAATTTCAATGCAGGGTAGAAAAGGCTATTCAGCCTCTGAATCAATCACTCACTTCCAATCTCTCCTCCTCCAGCCACAATGGTTAGCTTGTGAGTGTGTGTGTGGGTATGGATGCAAAAAGCCGGACGGAAGTATGGGAAAGAGTATATGTACCGGATCTGCTGAAGAAGACTCAAGCCTTTATCAAGAGCATGTCAATGTGTTCGGTAATAACTCCAGTCGTACAAGGTACAACCAAACAACTGATTCTAAATCTCATATCACGTCAGAAGACTAGCATATAGTGGTCATATGGACTACTTTTACTGTGTTTTTTTGTTTTTTTAAAGGGTTAGTTCACCCAAAAATGAAAATTCAGTCATTAATTACTCGTTCCATACCTGTAAGAAAAAACCTTCTCAGAAAGCTACTAAAGACATATTTAAAACAGTTCATGTGACTACAGTGGTTCAACCTTAATATTATGAAGTGACGCGAATACTTTTTAAAAAACAAAATAGCGACTTTATTCAACAATATCTAGTGATGGGCGATTTCAAAACACTGCTTCATGAAGCCTCGAAGCTTTACGAATCTTTTGTTTCGAATCAGTGGTTCGAAGCTCATCTCAAACTGCCAAAGTCACGCCCCCCAGTGGTGAACCATTGAAATTTCGAAACACTTATGACGTAACGAAGCCTCGTTTATTGAAATCACGTGACTCTGGCAGTTTGATACATTCATGATTCGAAACAAAAGATACGTAAAGCTTTGAAGCTTCACAAAGCAGTGTTTTGAAATCGCCCATCACTAGATATTGCTGAATAAAGTCATTGTTTTGTTTTTTTGGTGCACAAAAAGTATTTTCGTCGCTTCATAACATTAAGGTTGAACCACTGTAGTCACATGAACCATTTTAAATATGTCTTTAGTAGCTTTCTGGGCATCTGAAATTGTTAATTATCTTGCTGTCAATGGAGGCCTCCCTGAGCCAACGTATTTTATCTAAAAGATCTTAATTTGTGTTCTGAAGATAAATGAAAGTCTTACGGGTGTGGAACGACATGAGGGTGAGTAATTAATGATAGAAATGTCATTTTTGGGTGAACTAACCCTTTAAAGCTTGACAGACCTAATCCTCATTTGCTTCAAATAAACGTATTTGGATATTCCTCAAAAATTCACCTTTTGTGAATTGAGAATGATGACAGACTTTTATTTTGTATATCTCATGGCTGAGCATTGTACTCCATACAATGCTCAGCCATGAGATATACAAAATAAAAGTCTGTCATCATTCTCAATGACTAAGAACCACTTTAAAATGAGTGATTAACTCTTACTAGCTGAGAAAACATCTATCTGCATATATGATTCCTTTTCACAACTATGGCATTTGAAGAAATGGTTTCATTAATTTTAGATGGGTTTATTAATGCTGGTTCGTCTGACACATTAGATTCAATGTGCACTTCTGCACAAATATTACCAAAGATCAATGAGGTCGGCCACGGTGGATCTATCTCATCTCTTGCATGAGCACTTAGAGAGCTGACTTCTGCGGGTTCAGGTCAAGTCTTTTCGCGTGGAAACAAGGAATGGGGTTAAGTGTCATGAGGAAAGCGCTTTTCGTCACCCCCTCCTTCCCTTTCTAACTCTGTCCCTGGCGCCTCGGCTCGTGATCTGGCACGCGACGACATCTCGGAACATCTGCATCTGCGGCCGCCAGTCAGACCCGTCTGGGCGTGTAAGTGTTTGTTCCACCAGCTGACAGAAAGCTCAAAAATCCAGTTCTCACTGCAGCAGCAGATGCTGTAGCCAGCAACAGGGGTCTACACAAACCTGATGGAAGGAGATAGGCATTGAAGGCGCAAACGTGCATTTTGGAGGCCAGCAAACCAAGCACCTTGTTTACACTTTACGTATAGACAGTACAATGTCTAAAATAAAGTGTTATCTTATACTGAAGCAACAGTTTGTGTTGACCTTAGAATGCCTATATTGTTCATAACACCGATAAAAACATATTGGTGCAGTTCATAAAACCTCTGGATTTAGATGGCAACTGATTCATGCACCAATCATATGCATGTTTAAAGGATTAGTTCACTTTCAAATAAAATTTTCCTGATAATTTACTCAACAATACCAGACGCGGAATAAGGGTCTTATCTAGCAAAATGATCGGTCATTTTCGAAAAAAAAAAACATAAATGTATTATGCTTTATATAAACAAATAAGTTTCGTCAAAACCGCACTTTCGCATTCTTCAAAAAGCTTACGCTGTATGTCCTATGCCTTCCCTATTCAACTTACAGAACGAACGCAGCGCCAGTTCCATTTTTTTCCGTAAGTAGAATAGGGAAGGCGTAGGACATACAGCGTAAGCTTTTTAAAGAATAGGAAAGTGCGGTTTTGATGGAACCACTAGGAAGGCGATAATTTGAAGCATATACATTTACATTTTTTCCGAAAATGACCGATAGTTTCGCTAGATAAGACCCTTATTCCTCGTCTGGTATCGTTTAAAGCCCTTTGAAGCTGCACTGAAACTGTAATTTTGACCTTCAACATTTGGAGGCCATTGAAGTGCACTATAAGGAGAATAATCCTGGAATGTTTTCATCAAAAACCTTCATTTTCTTTGACTGAATAAAGAAAGACATGAACATCTTGGATGACATGGGGGTGAGTAAATTATCAGGAAATTTTATTTGAAAGTGAACTAATCCTTTAAACAGGGTCATTGCATTGCTAGCGGGGCGAAAGGTAATGACGATTCTAGTCAAAATGATGTGAACTTTTAAAATGAATAGAAATAGGCATGCAATACAATTTTAAAGAGAACCTATTATGCCCCTATTCACAAGATGCAATATAAGTCTCTGGTGTCCCCAGAATGAGTGAAGTTTCAGCTCAAAATACCCCACAGATCATTTATTATAGCTTGTCAAATTTGCCCCTATTTGGGTGTGGGCAAAAACACGCCATTTTTGTGTGCGTCCCTTTAAATGCAAATGAGCTGCTGCTCTCTGCCTGCTTTCCAAAAAGGGTGGAGCTTCAACAGCTCACGCTTCAGTTGCTCAACAACAACAAAGCCGGAGAATCTCATTTTCATTTTCGGTTGAACAATCCCTTTAACTAACAAAAGCCAGGTTCTTAATGATATCATCCTCTGGGAAGTGACATAATGGGATTGATTTTGGTGGGAATCTATACAAACATCAGCAATGCTTAACATAATTAGCAGTAGCAGCAAAATATTAACAAGGTGTTGGATTTAATCACTCGAAATCGGTATGATTATATCAATAATCTTAAAACTTTAATGGGCTTTGTCACAAAAAGGCAGTTACAAGTAGTAGAGCAACCGCTCCATTCGGTGTTGTTTTCTGATATTTTCTAATTTAATAATAATTTTCAATTATTTGTAGAATTGGTAAACAGCAAGCTTACCTATGCTAATTTCAATTGTCTCATTAGTCTCTCCATTTTACAAAGATTTGTGGATATCTTGGATGCGCAGAATTTGCAATATACACAAAAATTAAGTATTGAAACGGCTCAAATGGGATTTCAGCTAAAAATACCCCACATATCAATTATTATAGCTTGTCAAATTTTCCCCTATTTTTGTTTGTGTCCCTTTAAATGCAAATTAAATGCTGCTCTCTGCCTGCTTTCCAAAAAAAGGGTGGAGCTTTAACAGCTCGTGCTTCAGTTGCTCAACAACAACAAAGCAGGAGAATCTCACGCAGCCAAAATGACGATTGTCAGTAACTGTGTTCAGCCTTACATTGTTCAAACTGGAGTCGACTTTTAGAATGAAACTGGACGTTTCTGAATGGTTAGTGGATAAATTTATGTAGTTGCTGTGGAGTTCAACTCATCGACTAGCATGTGCCGCCATGTTGATCTTTTGTGCAAAACCCGTATGGATGCCCACTATACATAGCGTATCTGTTTGCCAAACAGAGCCATACACATTTTAATCTACACCAAAACTTGTGACAACTTTTTTATAGGATGACATCAAAACGCACATAATTTTATCAGTAAAAGGCAAATTGGTTGGAAACAGGCTGGAGACAGCAAATTACGCAAACTTTTGCTCTGATTAGCTCAAAAAGTGGAAGGAAACTTGGGTGTTGACACACAGACTCTTGTTTTTCTTTTTCTCTTTCTGTGGTTGGGCGGGAACATTATTTTGTTCATGTAGTTCTTGTCAAACACACTAATTTTCGTGCACAACAGTAGCCCTGCAGCAATAAAAATGGCTACAAAGATTTTCCAAATTAAAAGAGCCAATTTCCTCTTGTAAACTCAGAGATGTTGATTTGTATGGAATTAAATGACCAATTACTACATTTGTCAAAAATCAGTAATTGAACTCAGTTGGTGGTTTGGTTCTGAATGATGGGAGAAACACATTATCGTTTCTGATTTAGTCTGAAATAAAATCACCAGCTAATGCCTGTAAATGGTCAAATTTTCCCACATAAAAAAATTACTGTCCACATAGAGGTAAGGCAAACAACAGACTTAGCTTAGCAGCTTTAGCATTCTCTGTATGCATGGCTTTGGTCCAATCCTTTTCTAGTAAAGGCTCTGTGTTTGGGCCTGGACTCTCCACGGATTGGCAAGGGAACAAACAGAACCAACATGGCTTTGAACGCAGCGGTAGGTTGGGCCGGCTGAGCCAGAACCGGGCCTCTCATTGTGTTTCTCTCTTGTTCCTGTCCTACTTTTCTGCCATCTGAACAAGAGCTCAACTAATGCAACATCAGTTGACCCAAATCTAGAGGGGTCCATCAGGTGTGATATACATGAAGACAATTCCAAAGATTTCCCTAAGTGATATGTAATTTTGTTTGTATTTCCAGTGTAAGGCCCTACGATTTTACGAGTTTACAGTATAACACTGAACGTCACAGAATCTGACACATTTTGGATGAACAAATCAAAAGCAGGGCTGTACAATAAATCAATGATATGGACAAGAGTTTTTGAATATTAAAGCACAAAAGACTACTATTTAAATATAAAGTTTTTATGTTCTGCATGTCTCTGTGTGAATGAGTTTCTACAGTTTAGTCTACTACACATATACTTCAGCAAAAATGATGGCCAGAACACACCAAGCCGACGCCGACAAACTAGTGGTGACGAAAGCAGACTGCGGGATTGGCTCACGTCGGCAGCGTCTTTGTCCAAAGTTGCCCTGACACACCAAACCGACGCTAAACAGCCGACGGCCAAGTAGCACGTCAGTTTTGCACCTGCGTGTGATGAAATGCTTTTCCGAACCAGCAGGTGGCAGTAGCTGAACAGCCAATCAGAATGATCAGATGGACCGACGAGCTCCGACGCCAATTAAACATGTCGAATCGGCCGAAAAAAAGCCGACGAGGACCAACTTCAGCCGACAGTGCTGAACACAGTGAGAAAAACTGCCCGACGGCCGACTGCTTGGTGTGTTCCTGCCTTTACTATAGCATTTCACCATTTCATTTGAGAAAAACCTGTCATTTCATATATACAGAAACTTAAAGGTCTTCATGACAACCTTTCAAAATAAAAGTTTGGTATAACTTAAAAAAAAAAACATTTTTTTGCTATTAAAAATTGTATACTTTACTATTGTACAGTATAATGTACTTCTCGAAGTATTATTATTATTTTAAATTATTACAACTTTATTTTTTAAGCACTATGACCATTTTTTCTCCATGTTTTAATTTTAATAGTAAACTTTTATTGTGTAGCATGTTTGCCAAAAAATAAAAGGAATCATTATATTTTCTTTTGATTACATTTTAAAATATAACTTAATCATTTTTGCTTGATACCTTCATTTTATTACACCATTTTTGATAATAAATTTGTATATCATAAATTCAGAAAAACTGACAACAAGGAAAATCATTTTATACGCACCATTACTGTAAAAATGTTAATAAATTATTAAATTGTTAAAGTTATATAAATTGAATTGGTTAGTACGGAAGCCCTGAACCGCATGGTGAAAAAAAAAAAAAAAAAAAAACTTGGTAGGGAGGAAAAAAAAAACGAAAAGTTATCTCGTTATTTCAACATAATAAGTCGTTATAACGACATAATATCTCGTTATTTCAACATAATAAGTCGTTATAACGACATAATATCTCGTTATTTCAACATAATAAGTCGTTATTTCAACATAATAAGTCGTTATAACGACATAATATCTCGTTATTTCAAGATATTAAGTCGTTATAACGACATAATATCTCGTTATTTCAACATAATAAGTCGTTATAACGACATAATATCCTGTCATTTCAACATAATAACTCTTCATTATCTATCAAGTATGATAAAGTACGTACACGTGATAACGTCCCCAGTGGCGCAACGCTAAAGTATTGACCCGCCAGTCTAGCTTTTACTGCGATCGCCGCGGTTTCGAATCCGCCTTTTGCCGAGTTCGCTCTTCTCTAGTTTCACATCACATATCAAAAAAGGCATTTATTTTCAATAAAAATTAAAACAATGTTATAAAAGTGCAAATAACCTGCCTAACGAGTGTTTAATAACATTAAAAGTATTTATTGGGCAGGGTTAGCAGCATGTTCGATATTACCCACTAGAGGGCAGAATAAGACAGGGAATCAATTAAAGAACGCAATAGTTATGTTGAACTACTGTTACAATTTGGTGCTCCAAAATCCCAGAGGTTTATCATGGGAATTTGCGTTCATCCCAGGCTAACCTTTATTGAGGTTAAATTTATTAGACCATAGTAAATAAAACAATTTACAGTGCAAATGTCAGGGGTGTCAAACTTACAGCCCGGTGTCTAATCTGATTTGAACTATAATAAAACATAGAGATGCACTAGTCCAGGGGCCAAAAACGTTTTTAAGAGGGTTTTTTTTTATTTTTTTATTCTGGGCTTGCAAACAAACTGCTTTGTAATATTTTCTAAAGATATAAAAATCAAAATAGGTGCTAATATATTGAAATAATAGGACACGGAGTGTCTATTTACAGTAAGTGCAAATAGCGTCCCTTGTTGACAAACACTCTTTACAGTATAGCTCCAGTGTCTGGTTGGGCCACTGAAGTTTAAAAAGGGACAGTTGTATTTCGATGTATTCAGTGGCGTAACAATAGCATGAAGGGTTTCAGATTTTGGCTTTTACAGCGATCGCTGCGGGGTAGAATCAGCATTTTGCAGAGCTCACCCAATAATAGAGCTCACTCCTATTTTCTCATCATATACATTTTCAATAAAATGAAAATAATGTTCAAAAAGTGGAAATAAAATGTGAACAAGTGTTTAATAATATTAAAAGTGTTCATTGAGTAGGGTTGGTGGAAAGTGGAGGGGTTTTATTCTCCCAATAATGCAGCATCCATTTAATATTTTTAATAAATATAATCACTCTATATGATATTATTGCATCCTGTACAAAAATACTGAGGTACAGTATCTGCCAATACTAGCCTACAGCATCTAAATACTATTTACACTTCTTGCAAAGAACTGATAGGCTACTTTTACATGGTGTCAATAGAATATATCGCTATTTTCACCTAGTATGAATAGCATATTGTGAAAATGCTGCTATTGTCATTTAGTATAAATAGGATGTCTAATAAATTTATGGTCTAATAAATTTAACCTCAATAAAGGTTAGCCTGGGATGAACGCAAATTCCCATGATAAACCTCTGGGATTTTGGAGCACCAAATTGTAACAAGTAGTTCAACATAACTATTGCGTTCTTTAATTGATTCCCTGTCTTATTCTGCCCTCTAGTGGGTAATATCGAACATGCTGCTAACCCTGCCCAGTAAATACTTTTAATGTTATTAAACACTCGTTAGGCAGGTTATTTGCACTTTTATAACATTGTTTTAATTTCTATTGAAAATAAATGCCTTTTTTGATATGTGATGTGAAACTAGAGAAGAACGAACTCGGCAAAAGGCGGATTCGAAACCGCGGCGATCGCAGTAAAAGCTAGACTGGCGGTCCAATACTTTAGCGTTGCGCCACAGGGGACGTTAACATGTCTATGTCCTTTATCATACTTGATAGATAATGAAGAGTTATTATGTCGTTATAACGACTTATTATGTTGAAATAACGAGATATTATGTCGTTATAACGACTTAATATCTTGAAATAACGAGATATGATGTCGTTACAACGACTTATTATGTTGAAATAACGAGATATTATGTCGTTATAACGACTTATTATGTTGAAATAACGAGATATTATGTCGTTACAACGACTTATTATGTTGAAATAACGAGATAACTTTTCGATTTTTTTTTTCCTCCCTACCAAGTTTTTTTTTTTTTTTTTTAACCATGCGGTTCAGGGCTTCCGTAGTTAGACATGCTTTATGATTATTAAAATTTAAATAAACCATTAAAATGGAATCAATAAATTTTTAAACGGAAAACACAGAATTTGGGAAAAAAAAAAAACATAAGAGTGAACATTGAGAAAAAGTACAACATTCCATATTGTTTTTATTTTAATTTTATTTTTTTAATACATTGTTTTTAAATTGTATTATAAGTCTCATGATTTCAATTATATAGGCAAATAGGCATTTTGATTCATAATATTTAAATTAACCATTAAAAAAAATCCAGAAAAATTAAAACAGAGAAAAAAAAAGAATTTTGGAAAAAATAAAATGGAATTCATAGGGCCCTACTATCAAAATTATTAGCATTTCCATCAAGCATATCTGACTGATGACATTACACCGCATTTACAGACAGTGTGGGTGAGGGTTGATCATTTCTCAACTTTATTGGTTCCCAATTGCTTGAATAGTCGACTTTGAAAATATGTAGTTAGTTTTGGTACACAACAGCTTGTTGTTGCCTCGTGAGAGAGTGCTGATGGGAAACAAAGGCTCAGCAGGACATTAGGTGGAGCTGACGTGTCTGTTGAGATCGCTTTGCCTGCTGCGTGTCAGTTTGTGTCTGGGCTGTCATTTTCTTGCACCCATCCCCCATGACAGAGTAAACGCCACAGTACGAATGTCACCGCTGGCCACCAGCCCTTCATTATGTGCGTGTGTGTTTGTCCAGCAAGGGTGTGTTTGTGCCAAAACACTCAGTGTCCCTCTTGATTGCATTTTCACTGTCTCACTTCACTGTGTCTCAGTGTGGCTTTCTTCCAGATATGATTGACATTGCCCCTCTCTTCCCTTAGAGAAGAGCCCAAACATCCATATCCTTCACCCCTCCTTCATCCTACTCTTTTTCGCCTTTCCCTTCTCTTATGCTATAGAGAGATGCTTTCAGTCTCATCGGATTGTTTTAATTCATGTCCTACTTCTGCCTAGTTGAAGTATGCAGACATCCTCCAAACATAGTAGAATGGCCTACTTACGTCCAGTGAATATAATATGGAAAGAATATGAAGTTGTTCACCCAGCTTCAAAGAAAAAAAAAAACTTTGAACATTGTAAAAAAAGAATTGTTGGTTTAACTTAAAAAAGTAAGTTACCTGGTTGCTTTAAAATTTTGAGTTCATTGAAATTAAAAATTTGAGTTAATACAATGAAGGCGATTGATTTAATCAACATAAACTCAAAAAATTATGTTATCTGAACCACATTTATTATTGAAGTTTTGACAAAAAAAAAAAGTTGTGTTAACAAATCATGAAAATATTTTTTTTAAAATGTGTGTACTGTATATAACTGTGCAGCTTCAAGTTTTGGAGTAGCCTTTTCAGCATACAATTTACCACAAGGACTGTTGGGTAATAGTAAAGAAACAAGTGTACACTGAGTGCACATAGTGGCCATAAAAGGCGGCGCTCATGAGCATTGTTCTGAAACTGAAGCTGACAAATAGGACACACTACAGTCTTGTGGACTTCATGGACATGTGCAAACAGGCGGCTTATCAAGTTAGACAGCAATTAACTAGTAAAAGTCAACCTAAATGGTGTTTGTAACTCATTTTATTCCCAAATGTCCATCACACACTAGAGTGGATTTCACAGCGGGTAGTTAGGAACTCAGATTTAGGAACTAGCCAGCAGGGTGGTCCCCAGAGAATAAATTTTCCCCTAGGGCCATTTTCCCAGTTGCATTCGCACCGCCCGTAGGAACTCTGAAGTGACGTAAGCCGTAAGTAATTTAAGTGCGGCATTCAACAACGTCATCAACTGTAGGATGGAGGACGCCATGATCGGAGCTGTGCTTTTGTTGTGTGTCATGAGATTTGTAATAACGGAGATGGAATGTAGATGTATAAGTTATGCGATTGAAAGAGCAAAAAGGAGTGCTAAGAGACAAAGTCTACTATGACAACTTGCAGTGCTGCATATTATTGAGACAATGCCGCGGACAAAGGCAACAGGTAAATGCTATCTTTCGCTGTTTTCCATGTTCGTGGAGTTAGTTCAAGGAGTAAACATATTCATTATCTGTGCATTTACACAACTTTTTAAAACTAGAGGGTGCCACCAGCGTTTCATATGGCCAATCAACGTACGCTTATGTCACTGGTAGTCACCATTGTGCTGGGTTAGACCTTACTCTGAAGTAGGAGCTAATTTAGTCCTCCCAAAAGGCATTCCTATAACTAAAATCGTTCCCAGTTCCTACAGTGCGAACGTGCCAAAAACCGGGTTCTTCCGCCAATAGTTATGGGAACTATGAAACCGTTCCTCCAGTGCAAAAGGCCCTCAGGATAGAGGTAAAACAAGGCGACCTCAACTCAGGGCAAGTTGACATGACAACAATGTACTTTTTTGGCAGCAACATTTTCAAAATGATCACAGATCAGTGTAAACAATTAAAAACGCTGTATTATGCTGCCAGGCCAGTAGGTGGCGATGTTACATGAGCATGACGTTGCACTTTTCATAAATACGCGTTTTTGAATTTTACACAGAGATGATAAAGGTATTGTTTTCAAAAATGTGCACTTTAAAACCGGTTTTCAAAAGGTTGAATTTTCAGGCCCGCCAAAAAACTGTTGTCGTGTAAATGAATGACCAAAAAGCATAAAAGTTTCAATTTTTAGTTGAAAAGGGTGTCATGTAAAAAGCCCCTCAAATGTAAAGTATTTTAAGAGTTATTACATTTTGATGAAAGAATATTTCAATGGAATAACATGTAACGATGAATTGTTCTCCATACGACACATTCATTTAGCAGAAATTGTACATTTTAGCTGCCTTTTTTAAGCTAATCCTACACCACCCTCCACACATTTTATCTATTGTTCACAAAACAGAAAAGATCATGTCAAATAAAAACAAAAGCAAAAAAGCAGCCTCTTACAAAATGTCTAAACACCTCCTCAATTAAAAGATAAACAGAGAAACTTGTTGATAATGTTAGCACTGTTAACACTTAGTGGCCATTAGGCTACTTAATAGATGCTCAGATGCTACAAGATGCTCAAAGTACAGTGCATGTTGACTAATGGTAAAGTCATAGCCTAAACATGTTTAGCTGTAGCTTCAAAATCAATGAAATTGAAGACACAGCTTCTCAACTGTGCTGTCTACCACAACACGCTATTAGCATGCTAACTGTGTGTGTAAATGTATAGGCCTATTAGCTTTGAGACAAAGCAGCATGAAGACATACTAACCACTAATGAACCTCTTAGGCAACATAACTAAGGATTATTTACTTCTGAAATCATTGGGAGTGAATGAAATACTCCTTAAAAGTTCAAGGTGATACAATGACACATGCTAACAACATTACTGCAACATCCAGTAAAACACAGGGCTCCACTTGTGACATCAAGTAATGTCTGGTAGGTTAAAAACCATTCAAGTGTGTACTGAAAGTCCCATTCAAATTTTTACTCCTGAAGCTGTTCTTTAACTACAATGGAATCAATACCAATTTAATTTCCACATCCTCCTCAAATGCAAACATCTTATAGATTCCTGTAAATGAATCAGTGTTTGAGTCACACTCGTCTAATGTGCGTAACCTGTTAAAAAGCAAAACCGTCAGCTAATTAAATTTCCAGGCCCACACAGAATTGTTTTTTAAATTTTTGTAGCTTATTCTGGAGGACATTTTTGCAGAATAGACTTAAATATGGTAATAAAAACATTTAAAAAACTCCATTTGGATCATTCCATGGCAACACAATCAAAGGTTCACGGCTAAAAAAGGTTTTTTCTTTCTTTCTTTTTTCTGATGAAAGAAATACATGAATGAAGAAAAAAAGCCAAAATATGAAATGCCATGGAATCATATTTACTGAGTAATTCATTATTTTGTAGAAAGGACAAAATGACAATGAGAATCAGTAAATATTCCTCCACAACATTTAAAATTTTGGCTTGCATCACTATTTATGTTTGACTTTCTTCAGAAAAAAATATATTTAAAAAAAATCAAAATTCAGCCAATGAAGTTTTTAAAATTTGGCCAATTAGACATGGAATGACACATTTGCAAATGAACCAAAAATATTTACATTTATTTGAAAATTTTAATAAAATATTTAAAATTATTTAAAGAGCTTCTGTCCAAAATCCTTTCAAAATACAATGTCTAGTTCAGTCATGAAACTCTAGATGGCACAGGATATGTAACAAGATATACATGACCAATCAGATCCTTAAAGGATTAGTTCACATTTAAATAAAATTTTCCTGATAATTTACTCACCCCCATGTCATCCAAGATGTTCATGTCTTTCTTTCTTCAGTCAAAAAGAAATTAAGGTTTTTGATGAAAACATTCCAGGATTATTCTCCTTATAGTGGATTTCAATGGACTTCAGATGGTTGAAGCTCAAAATTACAGTTTCAGTGCAGCTTCAAAGAGCTTTAAACAATACCAGACGAGGAATAAGGGTCTTATCTAGCAAAACTATCCGTCATTTTCTGAAAAAACAAAACAAAAAAACAACTGTATATGCTTTATAAACACAAATTATCGCCTTCCTAGTGGTTCTGCCAAAACTGCACTTTCGTATTCTTCAAAAAGCTTATACTGTATGTCCTATGCCTTCCCTATTCTACTTATGGGAAAAAAAATTTAACTGGTGTCGCGTTCGTTCCATAAGTACAATAGGGAAGGCGTAGGACATACAGCGTAAGCTTTTTGATGAATACGAAAGTGCGGTTTACAAAAGTGAACATGAAAGTGAAGAATACGAAAGTGACATGGAGGTGAGTAAATTATCAGGAAAATTTAATTTGAAAATGAACTAATCCTTTAAATAAGTGTAACTTCAGTACATCCATCAAGAATCAGTGGTTCCCAAACTGGGGTACGTGAGGTGACAATAGGGGGGGTACGCAAACAAAATTCTGAGTAGTTCATTTAATTCTACCTTAAAATAATATTAAAATCAAGCATTTATTTCTAATTGCCAAAATGTCATAAATCCAGCACATTTAATCAGATTACCTCATCATTTGCAGTCAAAAATTACTGTATCCACAAGCAGCATGCATATGATAGATTGCGTGCCGAATCTGCTGCCTTAAATCGCGCTAAATTACTGTCGTTCTCGACAATGCACCTTTGTAAAAGTCGGGATTTAGCACTTACTGGCATGAAGAACAAATATAGACACAGATAGTGGATTAATTTCGATTTAAGACTCAAACTTTCAACATACCTTGTGTGAGTTCTTGTATTTAATGATGACGACGAGCAAGAATGCAATTGTTCCCAAATATCCACACGACTGCAAACGTGACATTATTATACAACAGGTCAAATTATTGTCAATTAAATTAAATGTAGCCTACATTTTAAACACAGTACTGTCAGTATTTACTCTATTTTGCAGTGAAATAATAGTTCTAACGAAAACCACAGCAGAACTACAACACACGTCTGTGTTTCGAGAGCAATTCTGAGGCTTTGAACGAATCGTGAGAGTCAGTGATTCAATGATTCATTCACAGCCACTTGCTTCATTACTGAATGAATGACTCGATGACTCACTCATAAAAACAGTGACTTGCTGCCACCTACTGGCGGTTTTAGTTTAATATTTAAAAGTTTTACTTCGTTTTACCATCATTGCACATTTCTCTATTGAATTTTTTTTTTTTTTTTATTTAAAACATGATTTATTTGATAAAGTTATTTATAAAGGTAAGAAAATGCACTGGAAAATCAATTTAGGGGGCAAATATTGTCCCTTAATGGTAAAGGTGTGACTGCAGTCTAAGTGGAAGAGAGGGGGTACGCAGAAGGATGGTAATACCTTCAGGGGGTACTCCAAGCTAAAAAGTTTGGGAACCACTGATCTAGATCATCACCTGACCCCAAACAAAGCCATAACCTCTACCATCAAAGGTCAAA
The DNA here is from genome assembly GCF_024489055.1 of Chanodichthys erythropterus. Taxonomy (NCBI): domain Eukaryota; kingdom Metazoa; phylum Chordata; class Actinopteri; order Cypriniformes; family Xenocyprididae; genus Chanodichthys; species Chanodichthys erythropterus. The sequence goes on from NC_090244.1 coordinate 18,756,459, forward strand.
ACACACAGCCTGTCTCAGAACAGTGACCTTCAGTAACCCTGTCCTCAAACCTCCATCATAAGAGCTTCTCACCCTGTCCGTCTCAAATATGTTCTTCAGCCTCACGCCAGCGAGTCCTGACCTGACCCAACGTCTGTCGGATTGAGGGGCATATTTAACCTGTCAGGTCCTCCGTCCCATAGCCTCTGTTCCTGGTCCAGTCTCTGAGCTGTCAGCCAGATTCCTCACCACACTTTGAGTTTCTCCACAGACTGTCAGTCACATCTGAAGTTTGACTCTCGGCTTATGAGGACATGCTGATCTTTCTTGAGGACATCTCTACTAGGCAATAAAGCATGTGACTTGTTTTAGTCATGCCCTATAAGGGGTGACATCATGATGTTTGGTTACAAAACACTCAAGAATCAATTAAGTGAATTGTGACTATTGTTGGATAAACTATTTCTTGAAAAGCTATGAGTTTACATTTAAATTGCAGTATGATTACATAATCATTTTTCATTTTTTCTGGATTTGGTTCAGTATTGTGCTGTTCATTTCTCCTACTTTTACATTTTGATTATGTTTGCCGTCATCTAACACTCCTAAAACACAAATAATTTAATAACACTGTTAAATGTAATCTTTAGCAAATCTCAAAATGAAAATCCATTTTCCATACTGCGAAAAAAAAAAAAAATACATAAATGAAGAAGAAAGCCAAAATGTTAAATGTCATGGATTGATATTTACTGAGTAATCCACTATTTTGTATAAAAGGACAAAATTATAATGAAAATCAGAACATATTCTAACATGGCATTTCAAATTTTGGCTTTCATCACTATTTATGTTTGTCTTTCTTCAGAAAAAAATATTAACAAACTCAAATATTTTAGCCAGGGAAGTTCCTGAAATTTGGTCAGTTAGACATGTAATGACAGTTTGCAAATTAACCAAAATATTTACATTTAATTTAAATTTTTAATAAAATATTCAAAAATATTTAAAATAACCATCTTATTTTATCTGCCAAAATTCAGTACACGCTTAATCTCTGGTCAGCATAAACTGGGATTGTCAAACTGTTTCAGGCTCCATTTACACTAGTGCGTTTTCATTTTAAAACGCACGTTTTGCTATGGTTACGCCTGTCGTTTACACTACGCCGACGTTTTCAAACCCCGTTTTAGTTTGAAAATGCCAAGGTTGCGTTTCACTGTGAACAGACCAAAATGGAGACTTTTGAAAGCAATGGTGTGGCTGCCCACGTTCGCACTGTGTATCCTTGACGACCGTGTAAACAATAACATGGAGACTGAACTGCTATTAGCTAGTGTGTAATCTTTGCTAGCTTTTTCATTTTTGTCATTTTTAGCTTCTATTGTGCAGTTGAATTTTTTTTAATACTGCCGCTGCCTACATGCGCAAGAGGCAACTGTTTACACTTCTACGCGCATGCCTAGTGTGCATGAACGGTCATGTGACATGCGTTTTCGTTTCTGAAACGCTGTGGAAACGCCAGTGTAGACGGGGATCGTTTTCATTTTAACGCAGTTTTAAAACAAAAACGGACTATTACGAATGCTGCCTTAGAAGCTGCAAATTCATTATAATTCCTCAGACAGGTCCACATTCCACTACAAACTAATTGACTCGCCATATTCTCCTAAAAAACCTCTGCACTCATCTGAAGTGCTTCTGTATGAGAAATATCACACAATCTTAAACTCATCAGCACACATCTCAGTGGACACTCTTCATTCATGCGATTAAAATGAACATTATCACTAAGGTCAACACATACAGGTAAAGCACATGCCCTTTTACTAAGTGTAACAGTTACATTAAACTAGGGCTGCAACAATAAAACAATAAAAATCTAATGAAAATCGAGTAATTGCTCAATAAATCAAAACTTAGTATAGACATTAAGCACGTCTGTGTGCTGCACATGGAAATCGTCTGCCAGTCATGTCATTTTACAGTAGGGAATAATGCATTTCTATGGACACATCTCACAGAACACACCTGAAACACAGTGGAGGAGACAAAAGTGTTCAATGCAAACTGTCCTGAACATGAAATTCTCTTTAAACAAACTCGTATCAAAACCACAAACTATACAGGTAGCCTGTTAACTGTCAGTGTCCTGCTATTGAGCTTTGTTTATTGCTTTTTTTTCTCTATTACATATTATAGTAATCATCATAAATTTGGTATCATTTGAAAGCTTAAAACTGGACATTGTGTTACCATGAAAACGGTACTTAATGGGCATGATGTACACATTCAATTTGAAACAAAACTTGTTTAGACATGAATTTTGTATTTTTGAGCCCGAATAATTTTGGAAAACATGTATTTTATATATAATGTTATTATATTTTGTATAAAATGTTGGTGTGTTTAGTTCAGTATATGCGCACACCAGCACTTGTTCACTGAAGTCTGTGAATTTTAAAAGTTACCATGAAATCAAAACTGACAATTCTTATTTAACTACCCAGAGTTCTTTGCCACTGGAACCACTGAAAAAGAGGTGCCATAACTAAAACGTAGAGAAAAGGTGTCCGAATTTGCATAATTCTGCTCTTTTCTATGCCATTCTGGAGTATAAACAATGTGAGTAGTGTGTTCACACTGAAAATTGCAAACAACAACGAAACAATTTCCGATAATACTTAAAAAAAAAAAAATAGGGCTGGGACAATAAATCGAGAAATGGTTCTTGATCGATTCCTAGATTTTCCAAATGCATCGCGATTCTCTCTTGAATCGATTCTGAGCTTAGTTTTTAACAGCAGATGGCGCTCTAGGTTAGTTTTTAACCGCACGCTAAAACGCTCATGAAGAAGAGCGCTCGTGCGTTCGGCTGAGTCTGACAATGTACTTGCACCTCAAAATGCTTTTATGACGTGAGATTAATGTAAACAGCCCACACAAACACCCTTGTAATTCACTTCAACCCTTTTGAACTTTATGAATGAGTATTTTATAGAAGGGAACATTTTATAGGCTGTTTCTAAAGCACGTAGTGCTAAAACTAAGCTCAGAATCGATTCAAGAGAGAATCGCAATGCATTCCAAAAAATTCTCAGATCCAGAATCATTTCTTGATTTATTGCAACAATTTATTATCCCAGCCCTAAAAAAATAAAAAAAAAACAGCCTCAACCAATAATGAGACGGCATTCTGACGTAGAACCTGGAAGTGCTGCACTGTGTTTATTACGTCGGAAGAGAAGAAATTGTTGAATAAAGTCGTTATTTTTGTTTGTTTTTTGCACACAAATGTATTCTCGACGCATGGACTATTTTAGCCATGTCTTTACAATCTTTCTGGGCCTCGAAAGTGGTAATTAAATTGCTGTCTATTGAGGGGTGAGAGAGCTCTCGGATTTGATCAAAAATACCATTATTTGTGTTCCGAAGATGAACGAAGGTCCTACGGGTGTGGAACGACAAAAGGGTAAGTAATTAATGACATTATTTTCATTTTTGGGTGAACTAACCCTTTAAAAGTGATAATTCTGTCATCACCTACTCATCCTCATTCAAACCCATATAACTTTCCTTCTGTGTAAAGCAAGAGTTGAATTTCTAAAGAATATGCAGGCAGTCTTCAATATAATGAACGTGAATGTGGACTGCCAAGCTGCACAATGACATGAGGGTGAGTAAATGATGACAGAATTTCCATTTTTGGTTGAACTCTTCCTTTCACGAGATCTACAAGTACTCGCTGATTTCCCCTGGGATAATGTGGGATTAAAAACACTGATAGAGCCCCTGCTTAGTGTCCTCACAGAGCTTCCACATTTCAGAGATCCCACCATGACATTTCAAATCCTACAAATCCTGACTCTTATAAGGTCTCAGAATGATCTATCTATCTATCTATCTATCTATCTATCTATCTATCTATCTATCTATCTATCTATCTGGATTTGTCTATGAAACTATACTGGCAAGCTTTTTCTTGATGTGTCTGGAGTATCTGAGTATCCATATGCATGGCCTGACAATCCAGTAGGAACGTTAACACCGAGGGAACGTGAACGAGGGAGATTTCAGGAAATTAAAGTCATCACAGAATGACCCATCTACAAAACCACTCTCTGACCTGGGCAACCCTTCCTGATTTTCTCCCGCTGTCTTTTCAATCCCTACTTTCTCTCTCTGACCACTCCTCCCTACAATCCCTTTTACCCTCTGGGTGACCTCTTCCTGCCTGTGGACAGACCACTTAACATTGCTTCCCCACCTGTGGAGCCGCGGAGGGAGCGGATAGCACTTCAAAGCCCCGTGCAGTGATTGAGCACTGATTGCTGTGGGCCACTTGACTCATTTCATCTCATCTCAAGGACTAAAACTTCTGGAGAATGAGGTGGGAGGCAGATGGAATGCTGCGGAAAAACATTCTGCGTTTGATGGGATGAGCTTCCTTTGTAAGCCCATTTGAGCAATGGTCTTGACAACTTTTGCGAAACCAAACAATCAAAAAAGGACAATATATTTCACTTTTCCAAAAGTTAACTGCCGAATACATCAGTTATTTGCTATATTTAAACCACTTACATGTTGACACTCTAAATATAGCATAGTCTAAAAATGCAGAGAATGTTATGCTTTATAGAGTTTCGTTTTAGGAAAAAAGCAGTATATTAAATTTTCCCTCACTCTTGATTACATTTACATTTGTTCTTGGCAGACACTTTCCTGCTACAGGGACTTCGAATAAAGTGCATACAATGTGTTTATCCCAATTAGTAGTTAAATTTGTACTGATGTGCCAAGTTTGAATACGCATGGACAGGGAATAATGATGATGTAAAATTTCAACGGACCAGAATTGAAATAAAAAAAAACAAATGGCTTCAGAAGACTTGGAATATAGCAGACAAATATGTATGGATAACTTTTATGGTGCTTTTGGGGGCTTGGGGATAGTTACTATATAAGTTAATGGAAAAGAGCCTCAACATACTGCAAAACATTGAGTTCTTCCAAAAGCCTAAAGTATACTTCGGCTTTTATGCATACACTAGGCTGTACAGTGCGTAAGGTGACCATACGTCCTCTTTTTCCCAGACCCTTCCCGGCCAGGATTTCTTTTGCCTAAAATGTCCCAGTTTTGGCTTTGTTTTCAGACTTGCTGAAGGTAATTTGACCACTAGCATGCAGGCATTGTTCATAATCGACCAATCGTGGCTTGTGAGAAAGTGGGATCTACAGAGAACGGTCAAAGCATTGCAAATACAACAACATTTTAATGCATGCGGACTGTCCACAGGAACAGTGGTGTGCAAAGAACTCTGCGTAGAAATCGTTTCGGGGGCACCTTGATACTTGCCTGGCAAGGCCAGACTGATATATCTTCTACAAGATATATCAGTCTGGGGCGTGTTTCCCGAAGCGAACTACGGTCGCAAGTTCCATCGTTACCAATAGAGTTCAATGGGACTTACGACCATGGTTCACCAACAATGCTTGAGGGAAACGCACCCCTGGTCAGTCCGCCCTCCGTCGCGATTCGAGTCAACTCCAAACCGTACCGTGCAATCAGATTCATTTATTTCAGTGACGCAAACAGCGTCACTCTAGTGCGGCGAAAGTCCCTTCAATATCAACAAAGATTTTGCACGGGAGACCCAAGAGTTTGTTCTATTCAGCCGTGAATTCAGTTTTAAATGACCAAAAACAAGTTAATTATTTACTTTTCGCTGTTGACTCTCTTGTCGCTTTGCTAACGTCATATCCGCCCTTCTCTGATTGGTTTACTCCGCTTCCTGTTTGCTCGGATTTGCTCTGCCCTAGAAATCGAATTGATTCAATGGCCGACCAGACTCATCCGCTGGTACAGTGGTGAGGCTGGATTTTCCAGGCAACCTCGATACGGCCGAAATGGGCACTTTCACTCTAACGAATAAAGGAGCAGGGGATCAAGCCATTTTAGGCTATTTAGAAATCCTGGCCAGGACATGTTCAGGAAAAAGAGGACGCTTGGCTCCCCTAACAGTGCGTAATGTAAGTGATATCATCGTATCAACGTATTTTTGTAGGCCAACCTAGAAACTCGCATCACCCTGGTTCCCTCGACAAAAACCAAATAGGACTTTTTTGGCTTTTGGATTATGGCAGAAAATAAGGTCTGTGACTAACAAAAGCTTATGATTCTTACACATTTTGTTAATAAAAATCTTTAGGAATTTGGGAATTTTGAAGCCTAAATTCATTCGACAGAAGTCAAAAGCTAAACGTAGGCTATAAACTAACCACACAGTCTTCACCATCAACGTCATCATCACTACACACCAACAACTCTTTCAGTCTTTGTTTAAATTTTTTTCCCTGAAAGTTCGAGTTATAATAGTTTGCAAGAGCGTGATTATAAACACAACGAGGCTGTGAAAGCGTACTAGTGAGTAGATGAGTTTACCTGTTTGGCTGATGAAGTTTAATATACCAACAATCTCTGTAGTCCCATTTAGCTACTTGTTAGCAACCGCCATTTACGAGACAAGTAAAAGCTTTATAACAATCACAAGAGGGAATTACTGATGGATTTTATATCATAGAATAAAACATGAAAATAGCTTGAGCTTGTGTTCACCACATACCTTGTTTCAAGCATTCAACCCATTCAAAAAACCCATTGACATTAGGATGATGGAACTGGAAGTGTTAAAATGCTAACTCGTTTCCAGGGTTTTGCCTATAAAAATATTTCATCCCTGCTCCACTCTATTGTACGCATGTAGCTTGATCCTTCTAACCACACATGCTCTGTATGTTCACCTTGCACATGCGCCTTGAATTTTTAGTTTGTCCACAAGGCAAGAACAATAGATGCCCGCGTTGACGAGCCCTTGGATGAAGGGGTTACACGCAACTCTAGTTTAAATAAGTTCAAAGACATGTTATCGCTCATTACTTTTGAAGAGAAAGAGTGCAGACACTGGACAAGTGTGAAACTTTCTTGTGCACATGTGTTGAGAGCCTATGTTTGCATTAGGAGTGTAGGAAAATATTGATTCACGTGAATATCGATTTTCAAAAACACTGTATCCATATTTATTTATTCATGTTTACATCCAAGATTTGTGTCACTGGCTTTGTGTTTGGTTAAACCCGACCGCTGGATGGCAGTGTTATCTCAGAACATAAACTGTGACAAGAAGCGCAAGGGTGCATCATTAGCGTTAGCATTAGTATTATCAAACCTAACTCACAAGATGATAGAATTATACCAGCTCCCGCCGCGGTGTATTGAGCTGAAGTGTGGAGTCGTTTTGGCTTCCACTAAAAAGAAACTACTAACGAGATCGACAAGAGTCATGATGTTTACAAAATACGCCATGCTAAAATCCAATACGTGAGAAACACATTGAATCTGAGTTCCATGTAAATATGTGCTGCACTCTTTCCTCTCAATAACAAAAACACAATAAAAATGACAGCAGTGGCAGCAGCAAGAAAGCATCTGATCATAGGGATGTGGATGTTTGCTCCATATAAATGCAAATGCAGCAGTTTGATTAAATAAAATTACGTTTTTGCTCAGGTTTTATGCATATGGTGGTGTGTTCAAGACAGAAAATTTTTTTCCCCCTTAAAATAGATCCTCTTACTAAAAAAATAAAAAAAAACCTCAATATATCGCCTTTCTTACAGTATCGCAATATATCGTATTGTAACCCCTATATCGTGATGCGTGTCGTATCGCCAGATTCTCGGCAATAAACAGCCCTAGTAGTTCGCATACACTTATTAAATGGAGCATAGGCAATCAACTAACATAATCATTATAAGAGTATTTAAAACAAAACACATTTACTTTTACATAATTGTGAAGTGGAAGTAATAAGAAAAAGCAATGAAAAATGATACATCAGTCATAGAGTTCAAAACAGTGGATCTCAACTGGTTTTGCTTGACATAGGACATCAAGTGGCAATCCAACAGATAAATAAATGAAAATCAGATATTTTTAAATGTTTTCTCACTTTAGCTTACTAATTCTTTTAACTATCAATGATTACATTGTTCGCTGGCATTATATTGTTTGCATTTAGCATTGTTTGTTCCCTATCCTAAGTGATCTCTTTTGACAAATTAATGAATTTTATGTCAGATTGTGGAGCCGATCTCCAGACTGATCTCAGCTCTGCTAGTAAAGTGTTTACGACATGGACAGAATTCCATGTATTAACTGATCAGTTGCCAAACATTGTCCCCTGGTGCCATGTCGCACACACAGGCCCTCAGTGGCTGCATCGGCAGGGTTTCCACTTTGGTGCCTTGCCCTGATCATTCCATCTGTCTCCAAATCATCCTCTTTTCTCTGTTTTGGAAAAAAAATGCTAGAGTCTTACAGACTGGGTCAATAGGGGCATGCTGGATTGTATGACAGCATCTGAAACAATCAGATCAAGGTCATATGTATTCTTGTGTGCCACCTTCTTGAGTGAAGCATCTAAAGGTCTGCACCGACAGACACTTTGTCGAGTTTTGTCGGATCGGTGTGTTACCCCTGTCTGTTGGCATCTGTTGGAGCTTGCTTTCAAAATTTCCCCTCTGGGATCAATAAAATAACTTTTTATCTTTTTGTTATTTTCTGATGCTTTGAGTTTAACCTTGAGTCCTAGTAGGATCAATGGCTGTCAACTCAGATTATTTATTAGGTAAACCTGTTCAACTGCACGTTAATGCAAATATATAATCAGCCAATCACATGGCAGCAACTCAGTGCATTTGGCATGTAGACATGTTCAAGATGATCTGCTGAAGCTCAAACTGAGCATCAGAATGAGGAAGAAAGATGATTTAAGTGACTTTGAACGTGGCATGGTTGTTGGTGCCAGAGTATTTTGGAACCTGCTGATCTACTGGGATTTTCACGCACAACCATCTATAGGGTTTACAGAGAATGGTACGAGAAAGAGACAATATCCACTGAGCGGCAGTTCTGCCGACGAAAATGCCTTGTTGATGCCAGAGGTCAGAGGAGAATGACCTCTGGTTTGAGCTGATAGAAAGGCAATTTCAACTCAAATAACCACTGGTTACAACTGAGATATGCAGAATAGCTCTGAACGCTCAACACGTCGAACCTTGAAGCACATGAACTACAGCAGCAGAAGACACACCAGTGCCACTCCTGTCAGCTAAGAACAGGAAACTGAGGCTACAATTCACACAAGCTCATCAAAAATGGACAACAGAAGATCGGAAATTCGTCGCCTGGTCTGAAAGTCTCGATTTCTGCTGCGACATTCAGATGGCAGGGTCAGAATTCAGCGTGAACAACATGAAATCATGGATCCATCCTGCCTAGTATCAACAGTTCAGGCTGCAGGTGGTGGTTTAATGGTGTGTTGGATATTTTCTTGGCACACTTTTGGCTTCTTAGTACCAATTGAGCGTCATTTAAACGCCACAGCCGAACTGAGTATTGTTTCTGACCATATCCATCCCTTTATGACCACAGTGGACCATCTTCTGATGGCTACTTCCAGCAGGATAACGCACCATATCACAAAGCTCAAATCATCTCAAACTGGTTTCTTGAACATGACAGTGAGTTCACTATACTGAAACTGACTCCAGATCTCAATCCAATAGAGCAGCTTTGGGATGTGGTGGAACGAGAGGACGTGCGGCCGAAAAATCTGCAGCAACTCTGTAATTCTTTCATGTCAGTTTGGACCAGAATCTCTGAGGAATGTTTACAGCACCTTGTTGAATCTATGCCACGAAGAAATAAGGCAGTTCTGAAGGCAAAAGTGGGTCTAACCCGATACTAGCAAGGTGTACCTAATAAAGTGGCCCACTGTATATACTGCATTTTTTTAAAATCACCATTACGAAAAGCTCAAAGACAAAACAAAGGGATGCTTGACACAAACCTTCATAAAGCTTATCTGCACATTGCCAGAAATGTCTACCTTCAATGAATGAATGTCTCCTCCTGTTACAGAGAAGATGTTAATAAGAAAAGAAAATATTTTTCTTGCATATTTCAATGCACCTAGAGTCAACAAGTCAGCTGGCGATCTTGTGGGTGCTGTTTGATGCTAAAACAAACAGACAAGAGCGTTAAAGGCAACTAGTTGTTTTCTCACATCATATAGTGCGAGAGAGACGCTCTCAGAATGAACGTAGCCTAAGCTATCCGATTTTACAAACATACTCTATTGGCATGCTACTTTTTTTAACCAAGGCAAAGCCACAATATCCAATAAATAAAATAAAGCTTAAAGGTGCAGTCAGTACATTTTTGTCATAAAAGTATAAGGACTCTATATTGACACCTACTGGCCTGGATGCATGAAGTTTGTTTACTAACTACAATTGTTTATCTTTAGTTTTGTTTCTTTTAATGTGTTTCTCTGTTTATGCTGAGATGTATTTTCTTTATATGTAAGCAATAAGGTATGAGAGGCTGTGCTGTATCGTGAATCGTTGTTAGGCACAAAGCGAAGCGGAGTGAACCCCTTCAGTCGTGATTTACTAGCACTAGCCTCGAGTACCTTATTGCTTTTATAAAACGGTTACCACACAATACAAATATTAAAGCCAGATATATATATTAATATTACTTTCATTAAGTAAACGGTCACTAAAAGCCTTCCTTCCGCCAGAAAAAATAGTCCCTGACCTTGAACAACAACAGAAGATACATTATTACGCCATTAGATGGCGGCAAAGACTGTCTTTATGAGTGTGTCAGTCAGTAGCAAAGACTTTTATATTGAAAAGACTGAATTGTTGTGAACACGGAATAAGACGCAACTGACAAATGCTTTGACTAGCGCTGTCAGTCATGGGAAAACCCCTTAACTGTTAAAAGGACAAGATATTGCAGCGGACATTTAAACAGATTTTTTATTATGAACACAGGACTGACCTGAAGAAAAATACAGGCAATAAACTCGCTCACTCGATCTCTTTCTCACAACACTAGCTTCAATGAACAATATCAATTGAGAACATACAGTTTACGTTGCTAAGAGTGGTTGCTAAGGGTGTAGTGATACACAGAACCGTTGAGTGAAGTGGTCATAGCCGTGTTTTATTCACGATATTGACCAATCAGAATCAAGGAAAGGAACTAAGCACTGGCTTAAAGTGCTGTATAAAGAAAACAGAATTTTTGTTATTAGTAATAGTCAGCTGGTCATGTGATCTCAAAATGGCACCTGAGGGATTTTTTTGGGAAACTTATCTGCCTAGAGCAGTGATTCTCAGCGTTATATGATTAAACAACATTTTGAACAATTCGACAGTATAGACAGCATAATTACTTCTAGAATGATGACAAAAGTGCTCCATTAAAAGTTACAATTTAAGGAGTACAATTTCAGGAATTATCATTGTGGAAGCAGGATGGAAGAATCAGTCTCAACAAGATAATAAAATATTTTAAACTCAAATTATTATTATTATTATTTTTTTTTCCAGAGTATAGGCTCAAGTTTATTTGGTAACTAGCCACTTTGTGACCTGCTATAATGCCCAACTAATGTACATTATCCATTACATACCTTCATTTATTTTAAATAATTATAAATAAGCTCCCTAGACAATTTGGTTGAGAACCACCAATCTAGAGTATACATCTCAGTATTTTACAATTTTTTCCAAAACAGTTGTGAATTTCTAAAACTTTCTTTGAGCAAAAAAAAAAAAATGACTCAAAAAAAGCTCAAATAAAAGAAAAAATACTGAGCCCAACAGCCCGGCTCAGGGCCTAAACGCACCATTGGATAGCCAGTAGGTTGTTTACAGGTACCTTCTTCAGCCCATAGCACCTATAAAGTAGGCAATTTATTAAAAGCATCCATAGGCTTGATAATCAAAGCCTTTCTGACATACTCAAGCTGATTTCTGCTTGGGATTTGTGCATATAGAGTAAATGAACAAGAATGCATCCACCATCATCCTCCTCCTACATCAAACATACGCTATATTTGATTATTATTTTGTAATCCATGAACGGCTTTTTCCTTTCAGCCTGTTACGCAACACTCCCAGCCCATACTGATATATAGTCAAATAATGTGTGTACAGACAAAGAAAATTCAATCCCCACTCATATCGCCATGCATTTGATGATGATGCTCTGGAAAGACGCCCTTACCTCAAATCCACCAAATAATCGGCTATTTATTATGCCACCTAAGTTCCTTTGTTGAACCCGACCTCGATTGGGAAAATAAATAAATAAAAACACTGTATACCCGCAAGATGCGTCTTATAGCGGTCCGGCCACGTACAGAAGACAGGTGCACCTGCCCTGGGTACGCAACGATTCCTACAGCCTCTTATTGCATACAGATGCTCCTTATGTCAGTAGTCTTTTATTTAAGACGCGTCTTACCGTTCCTCAGTCAGTCCTTAGTGTATTCCTCATCGTCCATATATCAGTCCGCTCGAGAATGGCTTTAAAATCATATGCCCAACCCTCTGTATTCTTTCACATCCTCATGTCATTCACTGATGCAGCAGTGCCACCGAAGACACGCCCACCTCATCTCTTACCCCCACTTGAATGACGTAAAGGAGCAACAGACCCCGCCCACATCCCCCTTTCACGCCTATTGATTGACGTAATAAATGAACTACAGACCCCGCCCACCACTGGAAAACAGCTGTCTGTTAGGACTGCTGGCTCAGTCTACTTTTTTATACTATAAACGATATTGTTTGGTATAAAGCGAAAGATATTAAAACATGTATTAATTTTAATAATAATAATAATATATATATTTTTTAATGTTGATAGATAAAGGCATGTTTTTATCCTTTTTGTTTTAGTATATGCGGTTCATTACCTATTTATATTCAATGTACAACTAGGAGACTACTGAATTTACATAATATTTTATTTTTTATTTTATAAAATAGAAAAGTTGAATAGAAAAGTAATAAAAATATTTCCATAATCGTGTTTTAAAAGTATTTTATTTTCCCAAAAATGTCTTTTCTCAAATATCAATCAACAGAAAAGGGGCGGTACTTGGCGTTGATTGGCTATTCATTTACATTTCAGCAGAGCCGTTAAATTTCAACGGCTTTGCATTTAGTCAGATGTGTTCCTATTGGATGTTTTTTTTTGTTTTGTTTTTTTAGAAACGCAAAACATAGTGTACTCATCTAATAATAAATAAATATCCCTCTATGGTACGCAATATGATATATGATATCATTTTCCTGCTTAAAATTGGACACTTTAAAAATATCAATAAACATTTTCATTATTTTTTAATTTATTTAATTTGTATAAGTTTATTGCCTCGAGGCAACATTGTACCACAATGGAAAAATGGAAAAACATTTGGCATTTTCATGTAGAAAAAAGTAATATATTTACTGAAAACATCAATTTCTTTAACTAGACACTTGAACAAGTTATTAAAAGTTTCATATTTAATAAAAAGTAACATTTTATATCCATAGTGGAACACAAATATTACCAAACCATCATATTATTATGTTATTAAGCTATCATATCCATCTTCATCCTTATGTCCATCTTCTCTCTCACCCTCACTCTCTCCCTGATGGATTGTCACTATGATTTCATCTTCCTCATCACAGTATGACCCCTCATTAACTCCTCATCATCACCCTCATCAACCGCCAATGCTACCTGTTTTATACCTTTATGAAGTGCTATAGAAAATGTGCAAATCAAAATATATGCAGATATAGTATGTGAATTACTATTCTTATAAGTGCATTACAAAATCATGTGAAAATGCCAACATGTTTAGATAATTCTAACTCTTTTCCTTACAAATATGATACATTTGTATTCAAACCTATTATGCCTGTATGGTCTTATGCGATTCCGTTATGGTACAATGTTGCCTTGAGGCGACACAGTTTTTTGTTATTTTCTCTAAAATATTTGATGATATATAATGTAAAGTTCTTAAAAATACTTCTTTACTTGCCAGTGAAGGTGACTCATATTTTTTGTGGGTGATTAAATGGATACAAACAAATGAAAAAAGCACTTTTCATTGGAGAAAATATAGTCATTTGCACATATGCTGAAACAGGACACAAAATGGACACCTGTTGGTCATGTTTTGGTCTATTTTACACTTTTATTGATTAGTATTTGAGTTGTTCTGTCCTGAGATACATTTGATCAATCATTTGGTGCCTTATTTTATTAAAAACAAACTAAAATAGACCATGACTGGAGGCAACAGCGTACGATAGAGGGATATATATATATATATATATATATATATATATATATATATATATATATATATATATATATATATATATATATATATATATATATATATATCATGGCTGTTGGCTAGTTTTGATATACTGCCCCGGCGTTGAATTTAATTGAAGAATTTTGGTATTTTTCCACAATCCATCTGTGTATCTTCTGTCATGCATATTGTATAGGCCTAGTAATAATAATAATATCCCTTTGCTAAATATATGTTAATTATTTTGTTAAGTGTATTGCCACGGTTTAGCAAGTAAAGAACAAAAAAAATCTTTACGTATACAATAAGGTTTTCTACTAAAACAAAACAAACCCTGTAGTTTGAACTGATATATCAACAATACTGTACACTCTGACGCCCTCTGCTGGTCACGTGTCTTCATAGATTTGCACAGCAGTCAATACATACTCTACATTTACAGGTTATGAATCAGGGTCCTCTAAAACATAATTTTTCTATTCTTTGAAAGCCCTTTTAATAGATGTAAGACAAAAATATGAAATATTGTAGCTGCCAATAACACTTTATTTTCCATTCCTTTTAAGTCCATTTAGGGTAGAAAATTTGGAATGTTTTATGGCAAGATATCAAAATGATCCACAGAGAATATATTGTTTTGTACCTTAGGCTACTTAGCGCACACAATCTGTTTACCGATGAGGTCAAGACAGCTTCACAAGAGCTGAAGTCCTCCGGGACAGAAATAAGAGAAACGCACAAGACAATAATATCATGCTGCATGATCCTTTCATCAATCTGGAATGTATGAAGTCAAGAAAAACACACCAGATTTCATGTACTTTGGCAAAAGAAGTGTAAAAGGCTCGAAAAGAAGCTTTGGAACTTGTGAGACTTCCTTCAACAGGAAAGTGACCCAGAACAACAACCACACTGGAGTGGCTCTAAACCAACAGGTTAATGTGTAAAAGGTTAATGTCTTTAATCCAGTTTTTGCAATGGCCTTTAAAATGCTCACATCTATTAGTGCAAATTTACCAAAAAGAATGTGCAATCTTCTATAAGAAGCTTTTTAATAAGATGTGCAACAGAGAGACCCATAAATGTAACTCCTTTAATTTTGACAAATATTACGCTAACTATGGGAACTTGTAAAACTAATATGTGATATTTCTCCATTGTGTGTGTGTGTGTGTGTGTGTGTGTGTGTATATATATTTAAATAAATTATTTATTAATTAATTACTAAAAATAAAAGACAAAATATCTTATATATATATATATATATATATATATATATATATATATATATATGTGTGTGTGTGTGTGTGTGTGTGTGTGTATATATATATATATATATATATATATATATATATATATATATATATATATATATATATATATATATATATATATATATATATATATATATATATATATATATATATATATATATATATATATATATATATATGTATATATATAATTTGTTGGTCCAGTATTTATTTAAATAAATTATTTATTATACTTATTTAATTACTAATTATTAATTTGTGTGTGTGTGTAAAAATTATATTCCAAATATATATATAAATATCTATCTATCTATCTATCTATCTATCTATCTATCTATCTATCTATCTATCTATCTATCTATCTATCTATATATATATATATATATATATAAATATATATATATATATATAAATCATTTGTTGGTCCAGTATTTATTTAAATAAATTATTTATTAATTAATTACTAAAAATAAAAGACACAATATCTTACATATATATATATATATATATATATATATATATATATATAAAATAAATAAAATAAATGTATAAAATAATATGTTGGTCCATTATTTATTTAAATAAATTATGTATTATACTTATTTAATTACTAAAAATAAAAGACAAAATGTCTTGTGTGTGTGTGTGTGTGTGTGTGTGTGTAATAATTATATTCCAAATATATATATATATAATTTGTTGGTCCATTATTTATTTATATAAATTTATTAATTAATTACTAAAAATAAAAGACAAAATATCTTTTATATATATATAATATATATATATATGTGTGTGTGTGTGTGTGTGTGTGTGTGTGTGCGTGTGTGCGTGTGTGTGAAAATTATATTCCAAATATATATATATTATTTATTTAATAATAATATTATTTATTTAATAATAATAATAAATAATAATAAATTATTTATTATACTTATTTAATTACTAAAAATAAAAGAAAATATGTCTTTCAATATATAATGTTTTCCCATATGGTAATATGTACAGTGGGCTACCACCATTTCTATAATTTATAAATATTAATAAAATAATATTTTATATTTTGCCACTGTATATAAATGTATACAGTATGCAATGCTTGGTACCGATTGCTGTTAAATACTGTCAGATGAATTATACTTAAGTATTTTTATAGTATGACATTTTACAATAAGTTTTCATTTGTTAACATTAGTTAATATAACCTAAGAATGAACAATAATTCTACAGCATTTATTAATACATTTATTTATTTATTTATTTTTACACATTTAATTTAATATTATTATTACACTGTAAAAATATTGTTGGTTTAACTTAAAAAAGTAACCTGCTTCCTTACAATTTTGAGTTCATTGAAATTAAAAAATTTTAGTTAATACAATGAAGAAGATTGGTTTAATAAATAGAAACTCAAAATATTATGTTATCTGAACTACGTTATTTATAGAAGTTGATCTGACAAAAGAAAAAAGTTATGATAACAAATAATGATTTTTTTTACAGTGTATTATTATAGATTATTGTATTATATATTAATAATAATAACAAGAACAATAATATAATATATAATATATTAATAATACTATATTATTATTAGCCTATATATTATAATATGGTATAAATAATGAACTACTTTGCATTACTGTTAAATATTCTCAGTCAGATAAATTATAGTAAAAATGTTATAATGTGCAAACAGAGGTTGAATACTTTGTCCTTTATCAAATAGAGCCAGAGGAATGGGTGGACCCCAAAGGCCTGTTGACCAATCCCCTTGAAAGCAACTTGTTGGGCAAGTTTTGTTGTTTAGACGCTCGTTGTCATTTGGCAGTGCAGGACTGACCCACTTCATTGAATGAACCGTGAGTGTGTGTATGGCGAATAGATGCGCTGTGGAACACCGCGAACGATGAACGCCGGTTTGACGCTGCTTACGGTATCATTATGCTTCTTCGGTTTTATTCAAGCCAAATCCCAGATGCAGTCCTGTCCCAGCGGACAGTTCTTACTAAAAAATCAGTGCGTTCTCTGTCATCCCACCTGCACGGAGTGTGAGGGTCATGAGCTATTCGAGTGCACCGCTTGTGGTTTAGGTAAGTGATAGTTCACTATAACAGAGTGTAGTTTAACGTTAAAGTATCTATTGAACCAAACAGGTGCCTTCTTTGGGTCATACATATCCCAGCTGTCAGTGCGCATGCGCAACTCTCTCTCTCTCTCTCTCTCTCTCTCTCTCTCACGTTTTAGTGATGTCTATTTACTTTGTGGTAAGATTGTAAAACATTACGGTAGTTAATGTAATTCATAGCAAGTTATAACAAGGAAAACCTTATGCGGAGTTGTTTGTAAGCAATTATTGTCGCTAGCTATGCTAAATTCAACATGGACACAATAAAAATATCTATTCAATGTGTTCTTACGACCTGAAATTTCTATATTTAATTAAAATGTAACTCAAAACTCATCTTAAAACATTTTGGGTTGTTTTGGCCATTGTGGTACGAATCTGTAGCAGCATTGTGCAGGTTCACAAAAGGGTTTTCCAAGAGACAATTGGGAAGGCAAACCTCCCAGTCCTCCCTCCACAGCTGCTGCGGAAAAACAATGAAGCTGCTCTCTCTATTTATCAACGTGACAAAGAGTGCTTTACCTCAAAAGAGAGTTTGTTTAGTGACCTCAAACATGAAAGTGTCGTGCGCACTTTTAATTACATGAAGAGTTGAAATTAAGGTCATTTTAACACAAATTAATCGACTATGTTATTGAACAGTAGGCCTAATCAACATTGCTGAAGTTTGACTTTTAACTGCCAAACACGGAAGTGGGAAAAACTGAGACCACTTCCTTTTTATCATTGTGGAAAGCTGATAATGTTTCTGTTTGGACATAGTTAAAATTTCTTCTGGTATTTTCTTAGCCTCAGTCCCAGCAGTTTCAGATTTACTGCACACTAAAGCTAGCCTTTTAGTATAGAAATATATATATATATATATAGTAGTAGAAGTAGGCTATATAAGTGTAACATCTTTTCTGTTGTCCCAAATGACGTACTGTACACTATGCACATATACTGTGCATATCTACATTTTATAAGGCTAATTTGTAATACAGCATCAAAGTCTGATAGCTTCTTTCCTCAAGAAACAGATTTTTTCATAGTCTTTTCTTCCCTGTGATGTATATTCGAACAAAAAGGCTTATCAAACAAGAAAAATGTTGGGCTGGACTTGATTTTGCCCATCCAGAATTGACTGGATTATTGTCGTCTGCAATTTTCAGTGTGAACACACTACTCACATTGTTTGTACTACAAAATGGCATAGAAAAGTGCAGAATTACGCGAACTGGGACACACCTTATCTCTCTGTTTTTGTTATGGCACTTCTTTTTCCGATGGCAAAGAATTCTGGGTAGATAAAGGGACAGTTCAGCCAGAAATGAAAATATTTTCCATACAATGACAGTGACATAAAGACCTCATCTGTCAACCTCTTAAAAGTATTACATCCATAAAGATTCCAAGTCATACAATAGCTGTATATGAGGAACAGATCGAAATTTAAGTCATTGTTTACTAATCTTGCCATACACTGTAACTTTCAAATCATATAAATGATACAAATAACAGCATGCAGATTGGGAATGTCGTGAGGGTGAGTAAATAATGACAGAATTTTAAGTTTTGGTTGAACTATTCCTTTAATAATACAGAATGAATACGCAAACTCTGGTCTTTAGCAAACCAAGCCACTCTTTTGAATTCTGTTAGTAGGCGTTCATGGTTGCCATTCCTTCTTTTCAAGCATCTCAAAGAAGAGTGCTGTAACTCTTAATCTCTCTCCCAGGCTGGTTGAGGAGGGACGCCTTGCATCCATCAGTGTGTGACGGCATTGCCAAAAGTGCCCATTCACTTTCCTTAGCCCTTGTTTATGTGTCCTGGTCTTGGCAAAACCTGTCAGCCAGATAGTCGCTACTGTTTCTATTTAAAGAAGAGTTCATGATGGACACAAGCAGATGTTGATATTTGAGTTTTCTATTTTAGTTTATATCAAATTTCTATTTTTTCTTGTGATGGTAAAGCTGAATTTTCAGCATAATTACACCAGTCTGCATGTTGCATGATAATATGCTGATTTGCTGCTCAAGAAGCATTTTTCATTATCAATGTTGAAAACAGCTGCTTTATATTTTTGTGGAAAGTATTTTTTAAAGTATGGTAATGATTTGTTGTATCACAACATATTTTATTTTTTTTTTTTACTGTTGGAACTACAGAATTGCAAAACTCACAAATAAATGTCGAAGTAATGACAATTGGGAGTTCAAATGCACTTTAATTGTCATGGAAATAATGTAAATAAAAAAAAAAAAAAAAAATATATATATATATATATATATATATATATATATATATATATATATTAGTCTTAAAAATATCACATGCTCATGCTTTCATGACATTCACCCATGGTTGCTAGTGTTGGAATTACCTCTGACCATTGTAATAATATAAACATGCTGTGATATATTAAGAGGAAGCTAGTTATCCATTCAACAGGTAGGATAAACAAAGGACACAAATTCCTAGACAAGAGATCCTGACATTGTATATATTTACACTACTCATAAAAATTAAAGAAAAACTTTGAAAACACATCAGATCTCAATGGGAAAAAAAAAATATCATGCTGATATGGACTGGGTAATGAGTTAGGAATGAAAGGATGCCACATCGTTTGAAAGAAATGAAAACTATCAACCTACAGAGGACTGAATTCAAAGACATCCTGAAAATCAAAGTGAAAAAATGATGCAGCAGGCTAGTCCATTTTGCTGAAATTTCATTGCAGCAACTCAAAATTGTACTCAGTAGTTTGTATGGCCCCCACATGCTTGTATACATGCCTGACAACGTCAGGACCAGGGCATCACTGAGCTCCTGGACAGTCTGAGGTGCAACCTGGCATAATGTTCTATTGGAACACCAGAGGTGGTCTATTGGATTTAGGTTAGGCGAGCGTGGGGACCATTCAATGGTGTCAATTCCTTCATCCTCCAGGAACTGCCTGCATACTCTCGCCACATGAGGCCGAGCATTGTCATGCAGGAGGAACCCAGGACCAACTGCACCAGTGTTGGGTCTGACAGTGGGTCCAAGGATTTCATCCTGATACCTAACGGCAGTCAGGGTGCTATTGTCTAGCCTGTAGAGGTCTGTGTGTCCATCCATGGATATGCCTCCCCAGACCATCACTGACGCACCACCAAACCGGTCATGCTGAACGATGTTACAGGCAGCATAACATTCTCCACAGCTTCACTAGACCCTTTTACGTCTGTCTCATGTGCTCAGGGTGAACCTACTCTCATCTGTGAAAAGGACAGGGCACTAGTGGCGGTTCTGCAAATTCTGGTGTTCAATGGCAAATGCCAATCGAGCTCCACAGTGCCGGGCCCTCAGGCCACCCTCATGAAGTCTGATTGTTTGGTCAGAGACATTCACACCAGTGGCCTGCTGGAGGTCATTTTGTAGGGCTCTGGCAGTGCTCATTCTGTTCCTCCTTGCACAAAGGAGCAGATCCCGGTCCTGCTGATGGGTTAAGGACCTTCTACGATGCTGTCCAGGGGTCTCATTTATAAAGCGTGCGTACGCACAAAATGGGTCTGGAAACGTGCGTACGCCAGTTGGTTGTGATCTATAAAAACAAACTTGACGGAAGAATGTGTGCACCTTTAAGCAAACTTTGAGCCGTGCGTACGCACATTCTGGAGACAAAAGTGATATGAATTGAGATAGTAGATGTGCTACTTTCGATCACTTTTCCAGTGTCACGCTGTTTTAATGACAGCAAGGAGCGCTGGAAGCACAATAATTCCTCTTTAAACTAAACTGCAGATGTTATGACAAAATATTTTTTTGAGAATGACGATCAGTGATGCACGCTTAACTTAGATATTATGGAAGACACTGCTGGATTCGGTGGTCGAACGGTCCGTTGTCCAGTTTGAATAGGTCCAATGATAATATCTTACTGTACAGCCACAGCTGCAGGAGGTGTTGATGTTGTGTGAAGGATCTTTAAACAGTTACCACTGTATTTGAAGGATATAATTTGAAGAGAACGGTAAGATTTGCATGTTTTCTTTTTAAAATACTTTGTCAGTGACGCGCTGAGTCAGACAATTGTATTTACACTGCAATAAATAAGTAGTCCGATCTGTTTCCACTAAAAATAGCCTATAAACTTCCTAAAAGATATGTTCACCTCATCAGCAAAACTGCATAAATTTGATTTGAATTGTTTAAAACTATTAAAATACTATCTGGCCAATGGAAATGAATGAATCAACTCTATCCTAAAACCTTTATCTGAAGTATTTTATACAATTTTGTTTTATGGATATTTTGATATATTTATTCTAAAACATAAAGAGGATATTGGATGATCTTTATCAATATAATGTGTGGCACAAATGGCATTTATAGTCCATATCTAATATTTTCCAATGTCTTGTACCTTTGACGGTGTTAACCGTGGATGTCACGTGGATGGGAATATGTATGGAAATGATATGCAGATGAGGTTATGCATAGTAAAACTAGGCGTCATAAGCTCCATATATGGTGATGTCGGGGAGGAGACAGGGTGGAGATGGACGTACGCACAATCTTCCGCTGGCCCCCCCACCCCTCTAGGGGTCAGCCAGCTGTTTTTTTTTTTGTTGTTTTTGTTTTCCGTTTTATATATATATATATATATATATATACACAGAATCTGAATTAAAATGTGTTTGATTTAAGCCTACATTTCAAAATTTTGTGTCATAAAATTATAGAGGGTATGCACCGACATCACTTTCCCGCCGAAAGCGCGCTCCCTCAGCTGGACTGAGTGGCAAAAGAACCTGCTGCATGACTGGATTTAATAGAGGAAACTGCGAAAACGCGAATTACACTAAAGGTTGGACTCGAAAGTGTTCCTTACAACTTGTCAAATAAACCTAATCCATAGATATTGACATGCAGCCTGGAGTCGTGTTTCCTGACATTTATATGTGCCTGATTTCGACGGCTGGGAAATACCTAAAGCAAATCTGCCTGTCAGGGACGTGCACAGGGGGGTTGCTCAGGTTGCCTGGGCAACTGCCCATATGCCCTTCTCGACTTACGTTGCCCTTCAGAGGTGGAAAAAAAAAAAAAAATCGTACAATGGATGCAGAATTTCACGTAGGCCTAGATAAAAAATAAAAAATCGCAAAGCCTCATTCACTTCCATATTCGGGCACCCGTCCGAAAGTGAAAGTCAGTAGGGGAAGGGCAAACTCTGTTTACTTGGCTGCAGCGCTGCACGCGACCGGCACCTGAGCTGAGCCTGCATGAGCGGTACTAGAAGGAGATTGTCGCGGTTGTCGGGTGAGACGACTTAACATTGTCGGAAAGGTGAGTAAGGTTATAATCGTTAACGAAAACGAACGAAAACTAGGTGGGAAAAAACATCGTCGTTAACTGAAATAAAAATAAAAACGAGGCATTACAAAAAAACGATAACTAACCAAAACTGTAATGTGTGTTTGGCAAAACTAACTAAAATAAAATAAAATTATAGATTAAATGTCCTTAGTTTTCATCTTTGTCATGTCTTTCATAGAGCAAACGTTCAGCTGCATTTCATTTCCCTGCGTCTCTCACTCACGCGTCTCTCTCACATACTCGCGCGCGCACAGCCCCTCCCCTCCGTGCACACCGCGCCTCCATGAGAACGAGTGTTGGAAGCAAGTTCGCGAAAGGTTGGTATCTCGTGAAAACCTTTACACAATCACACATTAAAAAGTGGTATAAAAATATTTTTAATTCTGAATATAATTTTGTCAGTGTGTTAATGTCGACCCGAGAAGCGATTGCTAGTTAACTAGACGCAAGTTTGAGGTAAAATGCACTTGGGTTGGCGATGTCAAAACACTATTTAAGCTGTGATTCAAGTAAGGGGCCGTTGAATCATTAGAAAAATAATGCACACCTGAGGTGGTGATTCGGTCACGACTCGAAGCGGAGTCAATTATTCCGCTTATACCATATAGACCGTGTGTTTTTTTTTTTTGTTTGTTTTGTTTTTTTTGGGGGGGGGGGCTTTTTTTAGGTCAGAGCAACTGCCCCTCAAAATTCCTGTGCACGTCCCTGCTGCCTGTGATTATTTATATTGCTACAATATCGGTAGGTTTAAATCCGCGTAATCACTTATATCAATGTTATTTCGTCATATTGTCCAGCCCTAAAACATAAATAGTTTTATAGTATATAGGTTTTGTCAGTGTTGTTTATTGAAAAACACCCAATTATGCAGAATATAAGATGGTAAATATTTAATTGATGAATTGTCAACATAATATAACAATACAATACGGTATGATTTTACCTCAAAATCCAACATTTTGACACAAAATGATAACTGCAAATCCATGTTTCTCTGCCTGAGGTCTAGCTGTTTCTGTGAATTACAGCGATCCATTTGCTTTTTTCCCTGTTCTGCAGTTTTAAATGTATACCTCAGATTTTGTGCCAAATCTAAGTACAGTCAATCACAAAGCTCTTTCCCGTTTTGGATGTGTTTTGTGTTTTTTTCGCGACATTCACGCTGAAAACCAATGCTGGTTAACGCAGCATTCACCGGACACGAAGCTCAGCGCCGCGCCACGTCTTTCAAATTCGAACGCTTTGTTTTCTATGAGTGTACGCGACATTCGGCACCTGTCCGCGGCGCCTAGCTACGTCTCAGAAAACAATAGAAAACAATGCATTCGAATTTGAAATTAGTTTGAAAGACGTGTCGCGGCGCTGAGCGGCCGGTGTGCGAGCCCCTTCAGTCTTTCGCCACTCAGTGGGAGTGACCGCAGTCGTAACGGTCGACGGCGACGTAACGTGCATTACCCCCCCCCCCCCCCCCCCCCAAAAAAAAATCCCGCCCCCCCTCTTACAATATAGTTCCCACGTCCCTGCTGACCAGGGGTCTCATTTATAAAACTGTGCGTAGGATCCTTACTAAAAGTGTACGTACGCGCAAAAGCTAGATTCTGCGTACGCACAAAAAAATCAGATTTATAAAACCATGTACGCCAGAACCGGCGCACAAATCCCTTTATAAATCCCAGTCAGCGGAAGATAGTGCGTACGTCCATCTCCACCCTGCCTCCTCCCCGAAATAACCATATATGGAGCTTACGACGCCTAGTTTTACTATGCATAACCTCATCTGCATATCATTTCCATACACGTTCCCAACCACGTGACACCAGGGTTAACACCGTCAAAGGTACAAGACATTGGAAAATATTAGATATGGACTATAATTGCCATTTGTGCCACACATTATATTGATAAAGATCGTCCAATATCCTCTTTATGTTTTAGAATAAATATATCAAAATATCCATAAAAACAAAATTGTATAAAATACTTCAGATAAAGGTTTTAGGATAGAGTTGATTCATTCATTTCCACTGGCCAGATAGTATTTTAATAGTTTTAAACAATTCAAATCAAATTTATGCAGTTTTGCTGATGAGGTGAACATATCTTTAAGGAAATGTATAGGCTATTTTTAGTGGAAACAGATCGGACTACTTATTTATTGCAGTGTAAATACAATTGTCTGACTCGGCACGTCACTAACAAAGTATTTTAAAAAAGAAAACATGCAAATCTTACCGTTTTCCTCAAATGATATCCTTCAAATGGTAATTATTTGAAGATCCTTCACACGAACATGCAGCTGTGGTTGTACAGTAAGATATTATCATTGGACCTATTCAAACTGGACAACGGACCTATTGACCACCGAATCCAGCAGTGTCTTCCATAATATCTCAGTTAAGTGTGCATCACTGATCGTCATTCTCGAAAAAAATATTTTGTCATAACATCTGCAGTTTAGTTTAAAGAGGAATTATTGTGCTTCCAGCGTTTCTCGCTGTCATAAAACAGCGTGACACTGGAAAAGTGATCGAAAGTAGCACATCTACTATCTCAATTCATATCACTTTTGTCTCCAGAATGTGCGTACGCACGGCTCAAAGTTTGCTTAAAGGTGCGCACATTCTCCCGTCAAGTTTGTTTTTATAGATCACAACCTTTGCGCGGGAACTGGCGTACGCACGTTTCCAGCCCCGTTTTGTGCGTACGCACGCTTTATAAATGAGACCCCAGAACAGTATCCCAGGGGTTTAACTGACTTGATGCTATTCTCTGGTTAAAAAGTGTTCCTTTAATTTTTTTTGAGCAGTGTATATAATATATACATATCCCCATGTCATGTTTAATGAATTTTGTGGGTCATTGCAGATGAGGAGGGGAAAGAGCGTTTTCTGTATCAGGGTCACTGCAGACTACACTGCCCACGAGAGTTTTATCCGGACCGAGACGAGTACACCTGCCTTCCATGTATGCCTAATTGTGAGATCTGTGCTGATGCCAACGTGTGTGCCAAGTGCAGAGAAGGATACAACCTTAAAAGTGGCATCTGTCTGACAGTCCTGTGTGGAGTTGGTAAGTTTATCTTTTAATAAAACTAATAGTTAATTCTAATACAGCGTTCCAACATGCAGAAGTTCCATTTAATTAGATCATGCCTGATTTGCATATTTAAACATATTCAAAGAGTGTGTCATATAAAACAATTATCTTAATGTACTGTGATTAATCACCTGTACTGTTTTGTTTTACACATCGCAACAAACATCTCTCAGTTTAAACGAATCAAATGAATGAAAACAAACTGGAATTGGAATCAAATTTGAGGACAAGAACTAGCTATTATATGACTTCTAAGTAATCATGTAACATTCATATACAAAAAGTCTGACACTCAGACATTTGCTTGAACAGGTCAGGTTCAGGACCCGGATACGCGAGAATGTATAGACTGCGGTATCGGCTGTAAAACATGTTCCACAGGTAAGTAACGCACACTTTTAATGGCTATGTGTATAGTATTTTATGTTTCATAATTTCAATAATGCAATATTATGTAATTTCTGTAAAAACAGAAAAAAAGAGACAACGGGTTGCAATGAGCACACAATGACAAAGGAGATAAACAAAAACAGTCTTTAATCATTAATCCACTGATTAGAGAGTACAATAGAGGAGGGAGGGTGGGGGCTCTGAAGGAGGTTGTGGAGCTAGGGACCAATGAGGGGCTGACAGAGGAAACCACCATGGAGGAGGCGATGGAGGAAGGTTCCAGGGGGGGAGATAATAAAGGCCCACAGCGGAACCGAATGTGGGAGGACCCAGGGTGGAGTCAGAAGACCGGCCACCAGGATAGTTGGAGACACAAGCAGAGCTGAGGAGACACAGAGAGTGGGCAACACCGTAGGTCCTGGAGGCCAAGTTGGAGCCGTAATGATAAGCAGCCAAAGTGGAGCCAAGGTTCCTGAAGACGTAGGCAGAGCCGGTGGGACTGAGGACCAAGGCGGAGCTGAAGGGAAGGAGGAGCCCGACAGAGACAAAGGGATGGAGGGACGAGGCGCTGCTGAAAGCCTGGAAGTCTGTGGCGTAGGCAGTGTAACAACAAGGGAGCCCGGTGGAATAAATGACGGTTCCAGGTGGAGCCAAGGTGGAGCTGACTGGTCAATGGGCTGAGGTGGAGCGACGAGCTCAGCAACCCAAGGCGGAGCCAGGGGGACCACTTGCCAATGCGGAGCTGGAGACTGGAAGACCCGAGATGGATCCAAGCACCAGGGTGGAACCAACAGAGGAGGAGCCTGATGGGAGCTAGCAGAGGTTGGGCCAAGGAAGTGGCTAGCATAGGCAGCGGAGGCAGGAGAGGGAGGCTGGGACCTATACCGAAAGTTGTATTGACCAACGAAGCAGGAGACTTGGAGCTGTGCAGGACCAGCAGAGATTCAGGAGACTCGGAGCTGAGTGAGACCAGTGGCGACAGGAAAATAAATGAAGTTACAAATAAAGTTACAGAGACCCTGCAAATCTCACAGGAGTAAGGGTGGGGCTCCTGTCCATTCCCTCAAACTCCATGAGGACAACAACAGGAATGAATGATTTTGCCAGCCCATGCACTTGGTCAGAACTTCGTTGGGCTCTGGCTCTGGGGAATTGTTGGCCTCAGGCATCGGATCTAGCATCAAGGTGGGCTTGGGCTCTGTGTTTGTGTTGGGCTCTGGCATCCTGTCCTTGATGGGCTTGGTTAGTGGCTTGCTAGGCTCTGAATGAAGTGAATGAACATCCTCACCAGCTCCCACTCCACATAGGTGGCAACATTCCCCTGAGGACTATCCACTTGCATGTGTGCCTTGGACCACTTGCTGAGGCTGGTGTAGAAAAATATGCAGATTGAGTGGTCTGGATAGTGAATGAGGCATGTCAGATCTAAAAAATTTATCGTGTGGTCCTTGAGGAAGTGTTCTCCTTGCTCCAGTAAGGAGAAAGCTGGTGCACGGCAATTAAATCCATATTGAATTGCCGTAGTAATCTAATCTAGATTCAGTTTTCAGTCAGCAACGTGTTGCAATGAGCACACAATAATAAAGGAGATAAACAAAAACAGTCTTTAATCATTTATCCTAAAAAGGTAACGCAGGAGATCAACAGAAAACAGAATAGCACAACCATGTAAAACATAGACGAAACCGAACACTGAACAAAGGGAACTAAGGGCTTAAAAAAAGAATTACAGATTTTGTGGGGAAAAGGTTTTTTATTAATTTATAAACTTTAAGTAAAGTTCTTTGATATTAATATTTGAACATATTTTTCCACTCCTTTGCAGACTGAAACTTTTG
This sequence comes from Chanodichthys erythropterus, assembly GCF_024489055.1. Classification (NCBI taxonomy): domain Eukaryota; kingdom Metazoa; phylum Chordata; class Actinopteri; order Cypriniformes; family Xenocyprididae; genus Chanodichthys; species Chanodichthys erythropterus. Next base: position 18,784,756 of record NC_090244.1, read on the forward strand.
ACATTTTATTTTTAAAAGTGCATTAAAGCTGATACATATAGGTAATCTGAAAAATATGCATTCTTATTTTCTGAAAAAAATAGACATGATGGAAATTTGCAAATATATTTGCTTACAATTTTTTTTAATGAAAAGATACAATATATTATAATATCTTTGTAATGCATTATACAGTACATAAAGGCTTTAGGTAAAGTTCAAGATTCAGGGCTGTGTAATCATTGCCTGTTTTGTGTCCACAACAGATGAGCCGGAGGTTTGCAACAGCTGCACAGACGGCTACTTCCTGTAAGTTTCTATTGTATTTTTTAGAAATATTTGTCTGTTTATTTCTGCTGCTATGCAATTTAAGCTATGTTGAAGTTTTCTGGAGAATTTTGCAGGGATAATTTAAAGAGAACAGAGGTTTGATTGTGTGTTTCTCCCTGTGTTATGGCCTCCAGCTATTGTGTGCATCAGATTTCACTTTCAGTCAAGTCTCACACGGTTACCTGAGATCCAGGCTGCTCGACATAGAGGCACCTCTTATGAGTTTTTCCCTCAACTCACTCAATCTGTCCTTCTCTCTCTCTCCTCACTAATTTGAGCCCATCTCCTCCTCACTCGGTTGAAGCTGAAGGACTTTCTTTGCTCAGAAAGTTGGAGTGTCTTGTACGAGAATCCTGACTAATGAATGTCCACTCAGAGAGGAAAAGAGCAATGTTAATCCCCCTGAACATTCCTCATGCTTTCATTGTGCTTGAACTGTTGCCATGGCAGCTGTTGTCCGCCGTCCCGCTCAAACATCTTGCTTAAGTGTTGAGTTCCAAAGTGAGGCACCTCTGTGTCTCAGACGGAGCACTTGATCGGTCATGCTTATCAACTGCTTAACTAGAATAAGATATGTGTTTAACATAGTACAAACATGTGGTTTATGTAGCTTCATTCAGTTTATCTTTACGTTAAGATTTATTTTGACTCTTTTATAGTTTTAATACATGGAGTACCAGTCAGATGTTTGAAGACAAAGTTTTTTTTATTATTTCTATTTTCCACATTTTAGAATAATGATAAAGTCATAAAAAATATGAAATGACCAAAAAAGTGACTAAAATGCAAAATGTTTATATTTTAGTTTCCTATAATCATTGTCCAATCTCTGATTACAACTCTGCACATTCATCCAATTAAAAAATTCGGACTTTTTTCCCCTCACAATTGCATGTTTATATCTCACAATTCTGACTTTATATCATTCAGTTCTGACTTTATAAATGGCAATTGTGTTTATATCTCGCAATTACGAGGAAAAAAGTCACAACTGTGAGATATAAACACAATTGCAATTTTATATCTCACAATTCTGACTTTTTTCTCAGAATCACACAATTGTGAGTTATAAAGTCAGAATTGCATGATATAAAGTCAGAATTGCGAGTTATAAAGTCAGAATAACGAGTTATAAAGTCAGAATTACGAGTTATAAAGTCAGAATTACGAGTTATAAAGTCAGAATTGCGTGATATAAAGTCAGAATTACGTTATATAAAGTCAGAATTGTGTGATATAAAGTCAGATTTACGTGATATAAAGTCAGAATTGTGAGTTATAAAGTCAGAATTGCATGATATAATGTCAGAATTGTGAGTTATAAAGTCAGAATTACGAGTTATAAAGTCAGATTTACGTGATATAAAGTCAGAATTGAGTTATAAAGTCAGAATTATGAGTTATAAAGTCAGATTTACGTGATATAAAGTCAGAATTGAGTTATAAAGTCAGAATTACGAGTTATAAAGTCAGATTTACGTGATATAAAGTCAGAATTGAGTTATAAAGTCAGAATTACGAGTTATAAAGTCAGATTTACATGATATAAAGCCAGAATTGTGAGTTATAAAGTCAGAATTACGAGTTAAAGTCAGATTTACGTGATATAAAGTCAGAATTGTAGGTAATAGTCAGAATTGCGAGTAAAAAAGTCAGAATTTTGAGTTATAAAGTCAGATTTACGTGATATAAAGTCAAAATTGTGAGTTATAAAGTCAGAATTACGAGTTATAAAGTCAGATTTACGTGATATAAAGTCAAAATTGTGAGTTATAAAGTCAGAATTACGAGTTATAAAGTCAGATTTACGTGATATAGTCAAAATTGAGTTATAAAGTCAGAATTATGAGTTATAAAGTCAGATTTACGTGATATAAAGTCAAAATTGTGAGTTATAAAGTCAGATTTACATGATATAAAGTCAGATTTACGTGATATAAAGTCAGAATTACGAGTTATAAAGTCAGATTTACGTGATATAGTCAAAATTGAGTTATAAAGTCAGAACTATGAGTTATAAAGTCAGATTTGCGTGATATAAAGTCAAAATTGTGAGTTATAAAGTCAGATTTACATGATATAAAGTCAAAATTGTGAATTATAAAGTCAGAATTACGTGATATAAAGTCAGAATTGAGTTATAAAGTCAGAATTACGAGTTATAAAGTCAGATTTACGTGATATAAAGTCAAAATTGTGAATTATAAAGTCAGATTTACGTGATATAAAGTCAGAATTGTGAGTTATAAAGTCAGAATTACGAGTTAAGTCAGATTTACGTGATATAAAGTCAGAATTGCAAGTAAAAAGTCAGAATTACGAGTTATAAAGTCAGATTTACGTGATATAAAGTTAGAATTGTGTGATATAAAGTCAGAATTGTGAGTTATAAAGTCAGAATTACGTGATATAAAGTCAGAATTGAGTTATAAAGTCAGAATTACAAGTTATAAAGTTAGATTTACATTATATAAAGTCAGATTTACATGATATAAAGTCAAAATTGTGAGTTATAAAGTCAGAATTACGAGTTATAAAGATTTACGTGATATAAAATCAGAATTGCAAGTTATAAAATTGTGAGTTGCAAGCATTTACTTGATGATGAACAGTTATATTATGAAATATTATTGCTATTCAAAATAAACATTTTCTTTTTAATACATTTTTCAATATAATTTATTCCTGTAATGCTGAGCTGAATTTTCAGCATCATTACTCTAGTCTTCAATGTCACATTTCTAGCTGCTGTGCATGCAATAAATCAGAAGATTGATTGGTCAACTTGAAGATTATGTTCTTCCCAAATGGTCTATACAACAGATTTAAAGGTACAATTTGTAAAATTTTTGCAGTAAAATATCCAAAAACCACTAGGTTAGTGTTATATATTTTGTCCAGCTGATTACTAACAATATCTCTAATGTTTTCAACTACTTGTAAATCATGAGAAAATTCCCATTCTAAACAGTGACATGGGGCAGTGCAGTCGCCTGTCAATGACGCAGTTACCTTTGTTACCGCTAGACTTGTGCCGATATTCGGTAATGCGATAAATCGCGATAATGAATATGCACGATATTGTAATCGTTGGCACTTCAGAATACCGTAAATAATAATTTATTACCAATTATTAATTTTTTATAAGGCAATTAAGAATACTTTACCCATCAATCGTATAAAATGCACAACACCGCTGTATTGTAAGTCAAAAGGACTCGCGCTCAGATGTAAACAATCCCAAAGTGCACGAGAAGCACATGGCGGAACCAGTGAAGGAGACGCGCTGAATGAAAGTGCACGTTCACTCTCTGACAGCAGAGGGCGCTGATGGAACAGCAGCGTGCAGCGGTTACCACGGAAACCGTGCAAAGTAACTGCGCTAGTGAAGTTTTTAAAATGCTTCAAACAGCCATTCATTTTTTTGTAATCTCAGTGTTGTTCATCACAGCACCAAATACTTACAAAAGACTTATAAAAATGTTTAGGTTTGAAAATAAATATCCTTTTATTTTAATCTGGACTACAACATGCCCCAATGATTAGAAATGTGCTGATTATTTGTTATTGTTCAGTAAAACTTTGAAAACATACAGCTTCATTAGTTAACATGTTAATTCATTATCACTAAACTGACAATAAAAATACTTATAAAATATTAATTATTATTAATTAATGTTAATTTCTTAGTTACCATTTAATAACATTACTAAAATCAAAAGAACTTATTTAATGGACCTGAGATAAAACTAACAATGATCAGTTGTTTCTAAACTAACATTCACAAAAAATAACACTTTCTGTAACAAATATAGCTATTGCTCAATCTTAGTTAATGCATTAAACAGAGTAAAGTGTTATCTGTTGGTCTTTATAGCCTTCTTTTGCATTTTAATCTGTTTGAAAATTTCAGTCAGAGTTGTTTTTGTTTGATTACAAAAAGAGTTCTTAAACCTGTTAAACTATGACAAAAATGGTTTTGCAACTTATTTTAATACCGTGATAATACCGTATACCGTGATAAAAGCTTCATCAATTAATTGCAACATGAAAATTTGATACCGTCACAAGCCTAGTTACCGCCTTTACTGACGTAGAAACCACATGACAACAGTGCCGTGGACAAATGCGGAAGTAGAGTCTAGCGTCCAGCAAACCACTAGCTTGCTTCAAGCAGTTCCTTATTTACTTCTTGCACGTTTTATGGTGGATTGTGTTAATTATTTATGGAACATAATTACTGTTTACCATCTGCCGCTGGTTCTGTCGACAAGGACAGCTCCCGTAAACTCATGACCGGAAAAGTGGAAGCGGCGCCGGCGACTGTGTCATAATAAAAGTCCCGCTGCTCGTGAGGCGTGTGTTGATCAATCGCTCCAGCTCCTCGTTCAGCTCCCGCAACACTCGGTCCTGCTCTGCTTCATACTACAGTAACGTTAATAATCGCATCCACGAACATGAGTTCTTCCAGACTCCAATCCCTATTCTTTTGCACCGTCCGTTGAGATGGAGACTACATGTCCCAAGTTTCCACTCTAAAACTTTACGTCATCAAACTAGGCCTTTGTTTTGAATAGGCTTCTAGCGACCTCTAGCGGAAAAAAAATATCACAAATTGTACCTTTAAGAATCATGATAGAATTATGACAGAAGACTTTTAATTAAATGCCCTCTAGATGATCTTTCATTCTGATGTTTTCATTTATCAGAGGTCTATTGCCGAAAGGTTGATTTGAAGGTTTGATGGCTGAATAATTCCAGCAACACTGCCAAAGGCAGGTGTGTTGTGGTTTTTGGGATGGTGTTCATTTCTCTGGTGTGGTTAGTGTTCTCTGGTTACTCTTCACCCAGTCTCCCTCTGTCAAAGCACTGAAACAAACTGCCCCGGGCTCCCTTAGTCTCAACCTTCATTATACTGTATCCCTCACCCTGAAGGTGGAGCTTATGAATCAGAGTGCTCCTTTGATTCAAAAGTAAGTCTACAAAGACAGTTGCTGCTATGAAGCTGCTCCAAAGTCTTTGTAAGCAAGTTTTTCAAACAGGTCCAAGAGATATATGGGTATTGATTTTGTTCCAATTGATACTGAGGCAATATAAAGAGTTTTGTGCTCATTATTTTAATGGTGCAAAAACTTATTTCATATTCACACACCATACAGTTTAACCAGCAGCTCAATTCACAAATTTACCACTGTGTTGAATTTACAGTAAATTCAATCATTAGCTTTGTTTCCAAAGTTTCGAAAAATGAAAAGAAAAAAAAAAGTTACAGATGAAACGGCGATGGTAGCATGTTTTAAAGAGAAAGAAATTTAAATTGGTGCAAAACAGAAATTAAAAAAAAAAAAAAAAAAATGACACTACTGTGGGGTGCTTTTATTAAATGTAATAAATTACCTGTGATTTAGTGCACCAGACAAAGCGTTTTTGTTTTTCTCTCTGAGCAGATTATTCAGTCACTTGCCTTTTTTGATGCACGTCCAGGAATTAATTGGATTTTCATCTTTTTTTTTTTTTTGGATATTGCATAGAAAAAATGCTGGAGGGCATTCTTTTTCAGCACGAACCATTGTTATTTTAGTATCATTGAGATACTAGTATTGTTTTTATTTCTATATTCTTCTTCACTTTAATTTTAGTTAAAGTTTTATTCTGTTTTTGTAAAAATTTTTTTTTCGCAAGGCCGTGCGAATCGCTGTGTTTAGGGAATTATCTGACAGAAAAAAAGCTTAAATAGCTTCAAAATTCTAAAAGGGCTTATCTAAGCATACTTATTCTACAACAGCCCTCAAACATTATGTTGAAGGCCTACTCACCTTTAAAACAATGCAGTCAATATGCGACAAACCTTTTTTGTTTATCTATCCATAAAGATACAGACACCAGTGTCGTCAGCACTGTCCCCAGAGGACCTATGAGGACCGGGGTAGAGGACTGTGTATCAGCTGCCTGGAGCCATGTGTGGACTGCCGGAGCGATGCCATGTGTCTCGCTTGCCAGAGCGGACACTTCCTGAACAGTGCGTACTCTACTTTAGTTTGCTTTCATTTTCCTGTCTGATATCCATAGCTGTTTCAGTCACATTACTTTGGCTGGTTAAGTTTAGCCTATAAAGCGTTCATTATTGTATAATGTTTAGAAATGAAATCTATCATTTAAATTGATACTATGTTAAAGCTGTTTTTGATTATCCAATGGTGAAACACCAGAGGCTTGAAACTACAGTCACTTACACTGAACAAAATTATAACGCAACACTTTTGTTTTTGCCCCCATTTTTCATGAGCTCAAATACTTTTTCTATGTACACAAAAGGCCTATTTCTCTCAAATATTGTTCACAAATCTGTCTAAATCTGTGTTAGTGAGCACTTCTCCTTTGCCGAGATAATCCATCATCCTCACAGGTGTGGCATATCAAGATGCTGATTAGACAGCATGATTATTGCACAGGTGTCCGAAGACCAGTCAGTATCTGGTTTGACCACCATTTGCCTCACACAGTGCAACACATTATTTCTTATTAACGTAGTTCAGGAGGAACAAGTTAGCCTGGATGCCAGCCGAACTTACCCCCGCCCACAACATTTTGAGGTCGGGGAGTTCGGTCTGGACTCGATCCGTAGAGGAGTAATTATGCCCAAACAGAAACTGTTCGGACCAATCACATTGTCAGGGCGATGATTGACAGATTATCACCAGAAACGTAATCAGCCACGTCATCAAAGAGCGCTTGGGGAGTTTGATTGACAAGCGATCTAACCAATCAGAACGCCGCATCCGCTATTTTGTCCGACAAAGCAGTCAGGAGTTAGAAGATTAACATCGGTGGAGTTAAACTTGAAAAATTGTGCATATTGACGTCTTTCCACGTTTGAAATAACATTCATTCTCATGTTCATTCATGTTTATTTGATGCTATAAATGGACTCGTAGGAAGAGATTATCGGTTTACGAGCCTCTTGAGCTGAGGCGCTACAGCAATCTGTCACGATCATGGTCACAACACATTAAAGAGCCACAAAACGGTTTTTATTGTTTTTTTAAATTTTTTTTAATAACTACACAGTTTGAAAGCTGGGACTTTGTTTAATATCATAAGTAACCTGCTCTGTCTCGTCTGTCGACGTGTTGTCAGTTTCCTCTTTGCTCCGCGATATATTTTCCACTCTGTGTGGCGTGACAGCGCCATGGCTTGTCGGACAAAGCAACAGTAACTAAGGGGGACGAGTCTTTGCAAAAGGTCAATTAGTTTACAACAATGATGGCTGTTGAAGAACTGAGATGTGTAGATTCCGCCATCGCGTCCGTTATAGAAGATATCGACAGCGCATTAATTTTAAAAGAGGAACAAAGGACCGCGATTAAGGCATTTGTCGATGGGAAAGATGTCTTTGCCGTCCTTCCTACGGGATTCGACAAAAGTTTGATTTATCAGCTGGCCCCGATGGTCGCTAAGAAGAGTTCTGTTGACAAATATGCGTCGCTCAACATATGTCACTTACTCTGTAGCTCTGATTGGTTGTAGGTCTATCCAATTGAGGTCTTTCCTGGATCGGTTGAAATATGCCCCCATAATCAAAGCCCAATGGAGCAGTATCAGACTCATATTCTGACTAGAATTGAGTATGACCACGTCAGGCTAGGAACAAGTCAAATAAGCTACACAATCATTACGTCATCTGATTACGTCATCTCAACCAGCTGTCAACAATCTGTAATCAACATATCTACCCAATCGGCATGAGTATATATGATCACAGTCAAACTCACCCAAGGGGGGGTACTCTGTGTTCGGGCAGATTACAGAGCTCAGAGCCCTCTTCCCGGACAGCACGCCAAATACGTTTACCAATTAATTTACCTGACTTATTTGTAAGTGTGCACTCGTGAAATCTCCTTCGCATAGAGTTGATCAGGTTATCGATTGTGGCCTGTGGAATGTCGGTCCTCTCCTCTTCAATGGCTAGGCGAAGCTGCTGGATATTGGCAGGAACTGGAACACGCTGTCATATACGCTGATCCAGAGCATCCCAAACATGCTCAATGGGTGACATGTCCGGTGAGTATGCTGGCCATGCAAGAACTGGAATGTTTTCAGCTTCCAGGAATTGTGTACAGATCCTTGCAACATGGGGCAGTGCATTATCATGCTGTAACATGAGGTGATGGTCATGGATGAATGGCACAACAATGGGCCTCAGGATCTCGTCACGGTATCTCTGTGCATTCAAAATTTCATCAATAAAACGCACCTTTGTTCATTGTCCATAACTTAAGAATGTCCATACCATAACCCCACCCCACTAGATCCACAACGTTGACATAAGCAAACCGTTCACCCACACGACGCCATCTGCCCTGTACAGTGAAAACCAGGATTCATCCATGAAGAGAACACCTCTCCAAAGTGCCAGACGCCATCGAATGTGAGCATTTGCCCACTCAAGTCGGTTACGACGACGAACTGCAGTCATGTCGAGACCCCGATGAGGATGACGAGCATGCAGATGAGCTGAGATGACCCTGAGACAGTTTCTGACAGTGCAGAAATTCTTTGGTTATGCAAACCAATTGTTTCAGCAGCTGTCCAGGTGGCTGGTCTCAGACGATCTTGGAGGTGAAGATGCTGGATGTGGAGGTCCTGGGCTGGTGTGGTTACACGTGCTCTGCGGTTGTGAGGCTGGTTGGATGTACTGCCAAATTCTCTCAAACGTCTTTGGATACGGCTTATGGTAGAGAAATGAACATTCAATTCACGGGCAACTGCTCTGGTGGACATTCCTGCAGTCAGCATGCCAATTGCACGCTCCCTCAAAACTTGCGACATCTGTGGCATTGTGCTGTGTGATAAAACTGCACATTTTAGAGTGGCTTTTTATTGTGGCCAGCCTAAGGCACACCTGTGCAATAATCATGCTGTCTAATCAGCATCTTGATATGCCACACCTGTGAGGATGATGGATTATCTCGGCAAAGGAGAAGTGCTCACTAACACAGATTTAGACAGATTTGTGAACAATATTTGAGAGAAATAGGCCTTTTTTGTACATAGAAAAAGTCTTATATCTTTGAGTTCAGCTCATGAAAAATGGGGGCAGAAACAAAAATGTTCTGTTCATAATTTTGTTCAGTGTATATTGAAACTCTGGAGGGTTTTATGTCAATAATGCTAATATAAATCGCCATAGAAATGGCAATATATTTAATAATATTTAAATGTATGATAAATATAAATGTTTATATAATATTTAAAGTTGAAGTAATTCTGCAAAACTTATGTCACTAAACAAAACTGGAAAAAAAAAAAAGTTTCCCAAACTACCCTTTTGCCATTGGTCGACCAAATTTACATACATACATGAATAGTTCAGCCATGAAACTCTATTCGCATTCTGATTGGTTGTTTCAACTTCGACAGCCAATATATTTCACATAAATTCATTATTACTTCCCTTTATTACCACGACGCATCCAAATGAATACACCAATACTGTGCGCTATACGTATTCTTATTCTAGCCCTCCTCCTCCCCAGCACCACCTGCCTAGATCTGCTGCAGGGGGTCTCAGCATGTTTCCTTTAATTTTATGTTCTGAGCATTTAGCAGAAGCAAGTCGTAATTATTTAATTATCATGTAAATATGGTTCAACAAGAAAAAGGTTGAGAATGCCTGATCTAGCATTGCATGTCTGTTTTTGTGATTATACACTATCAGTCCAAACATTTACAAACATTTACTTTATTATTATTACTACAATAATATTATATGAAATAATTCACATTTATTTAACACAACACAACTGACTCTTGGCAATTTATAACCTGTGAACCGCAACCGTTCAAAAGTTTGGGGCCAGTAAGATTTTATAATGTTTTTGAAAGAAGTCTCTTATGCTCACCTAGGCTGCATTTTATTTGTTCAAAAATACTGTAATATCGTGAAACGTGTCACATTTCTTTTTATTATCAATGTTAAAAACAGTTGTTATTCTTTTTTTTTTTTAAAGAAACAGCATTTATTTGAATTAGAAATCTCACATTATACATCATTTACTGTCACTTTGATCAATTTAATGCATCTTGATTAAAAGTATTAATTTATTTCAATAGATAAATAAAAACGTACTGATCCCAAACCTTTGAATATGTTACAAGTGAATGCAGTACATATTGTTCATAGCTGTGTAAACTACTATGAAAATCACAACACTAATTCAAGAGTACACTAAAAATAAGAGGATAAACAATTCTCAGGGTAAGTCTTTGGACGTAAATTTACATCTTTTTGCATTCGACCTGTCAGATGGCACCTGTGTGAAGGAGTGCCCAGCAGACACATTTAAAGACACCAGAGGGTGGCGCTGTCAGCCCTGTCACAGCTCCTGTCTGACATGCCACGGCCCTGGAGTGAGAGACTGCAACAGATGCAGTGGCTGGAGCCGCCCAGTTTACGGGAAGTGCCCGGTGATCAGCTGCCCGGAAGGCCAATATGTTGATGGTGAGAGTCTGTTGGTAGTACTACACTTGAAATGCTGCCCTATGGTTCAGCAGGAATTCACAAACTGTTTAGCACAGATTTTTTTTTTTTTTTGATAATATTAAAAATGTTTACACTTTTTTTTTAATTTAAAGTTGAAATTAAGGTTTCATGTTTGAAAATCCTCAAATCCTTAATATTTTTCAACAGTATAAAATGGGGGTTGTGTTAATTTGCTTTGGCCTTCATTCAATGACAATAAAGATCCAATTATTAGTAACACTTTATTTTACAGTGTACTTGTACGTTACTATAGTTATTATAGCAATAACTATAAATTATATGCATAACCTAACCCTATAGTAAGTACATGTAGTTAATTAATATTACTTAGTACGTAAATGAAAGCACTTACAGTGAAACAATGACACCTTAAAATAAAGTGTAACCCAATTATTTAATTTTGTCATATTTAATATTTTTATTAAGCAGAATGTGAGCTGTATACATGAAAATATACAGCTGCCTTTACATTTTAAGAGAATCCTCGTCAGTGTTGTTTTTATTTATTTATTTATTTTATCTATTATAGTATTTATATTATAAGTGTTATTATTATAGTATTATAGTAAAGGCCTAATATTTTGAACAAGCTTTTATTTTTAGATTTTCAGTTTTCATTCATTTTAGTTTAAATTTGAGTAAAATCCATGTAGTAAATCAAGCAAAACTAATAGTTTAGATACAATAACCATGTTTTTTTTTTTTTTCTTACTCCAAAGGGGAAAGTCGCACTTGTCGTTACTGTGATGGATCCTGCCTGACATGTTACGGACCCAAGGCTCAGAACTGCATCTCCTGTGCTACTGGTAACGTATAGGTCAGCTTTCCTTTCCCTCCCACTTGATAAACAGACTGTAAACATTTCCTTTTAATGGGTTTATGCTTTAAAGGAAAGAACTTGCTGAATAAATAAGATAACTTCCTGGATAATTGGTCTCTGTTTGCTTTTCTTAACCATTCTAATAGCAGTCTTGTTTGCTAGGATACATGTTGGAGCAGGAGTCTGCCTGTGTAGACCGCTGTCCTCTGGGTTTCTTTGGAAACAGCTCCAGTCTGCTATGTGAGAGGTGTTCTGCTAACTGTGAGGCCTGCGAGAGCAGAGACGAGTGTGTGAGCTGTAAGACGGACACTTACCAGCTCTATCTGTTTCAGGGCAGCTGCTGGTCTGAGTGCCCAGAGTAAGTCGCTATGGCTGTAACTTCTGGAACATGCTTTACAGGCACCCCAAAAATATATGGATATTTATAATATATTTCAAATAAGGCAGCGGCGGCACTCAAAAAAATAACTCTTTGAACGAACATAAAAAAATCATGGAAAGGATTTCCACATGATTAAGTTGCTTTATTTCAGCATTATGCAATTCTGTTATTCCAATTGAATGTACTTGTGTTGGCTCAACTTAATTTATTAAGGTTGATTCAACTTATTTACTATGGTTGGGCAAAGCTTAATTTAATAGTGTCAGCCCAACTAATTTGCAGTGTTTTGGAAAATAAATAAAAAGCAATACATAATTAAATAAATGTTTTCATATACATTGCATAACTTTAGTGATGTTCTGTGTTAGAAATCTAGATGTGATACTGGATTCATCCTAAATTGCCTTAACCAAAAACATTGTAAAGCATAAATTGATCATAAGTCCATTGCAATGGTTTTACAATCAGCATAGGCTTACAGTGCTTTTGGGAAATGCACCCAGAGCACTACCACAGTGTTTATTTTCTTATTAAAGTAATTTGAAAGTTTGTTAGCAGGTCCTCAACCCAAACACAAGTGCAACACTTCACCACAATGGTAACCCTAAACTATTAATTAACAGAAACTTTTAAATACCAACATAATAGAACAGTAAACATTAAAAAGTCTTTCCATTTTTCTCATCTTCCTAAAAACTGCTTAAAATAACACTTTATTTCAACATTTACACTCCTAGTTCAGCCACTTTGCAAAGCATGATGGGAAGTGAAAATCCTGTTTGATTGAGTCCTGGTTGGGTTTACTTGATTGAAACATGTTATTCCCATATGAAATCATCAAGTTAAGTCAAAGAGTAATCGCTTCAAGTCAATTTAACATGAATCAATCACATTTAAACCAGAAACCTGATACAATGGATCAAAATAAATAGTTTAAATAAACTGAACAGCATCAAAAAAAAAAATTTTTGGGGTGTATTTTTTAAGTGAAAATAGCAATAGATGGCATTTACACTAAATGCAAATAGTTGTAGGTGTTATTTACACTGAGTGAAAATTGCAATATATTCTATTTACACTAAGTGACAGTAGAAGCATTTTCTTGGCAATATGCTATTTACACTAGGTGAAAATCGCGAGAAATTCTATTTACACCATGTAAAACTATCAGTTCTTTACAATAAGAGTAAATAGTAATTAGAAGCTATCTATACTTTATATTGACATACTATTGTATTTTTGTACATTAACAGGATGCAATAATATCATAGGGTCTCATTCATGAAACACGAGCAGAACGAATTTTTGTGTAAATCGTGTGTAAAGTGGTTCTGGCGTAAATTTTCGGATTCATTAAAATGTTCGTATTTTCCAAATGTTAGTTGGTACGAAAAAAATCTACACCTGCTCCCAGCCACGCGTAAATAGTGTGTTTAACATCCGAACGTTTTGGTCATTAATAAGGCTGCATTTTAATTCACCTTAATAAGGTACATATTTACACAGCATTTTGAAAAAATATTATATACAGTAATTACATACGTTTTTTCTTTTTACTTTTATTGTGAGAGCCAGTAATAGCATCTGCAAACGGAGCACTTTAATCAAATAATGGATAGATTTCAAAATGGTTGGGCAAACTAATGGCCCCTTATTTGTTATGGAAATTGTTTACTATAAAATGTCCGAAATCCTTCGTTTGGTCTCATAATATGATGCCCATATATAGTTGTCAGTCGGATTTAATGGGCGGGATTTATGGTAATTGAGAATGAGCGTGCACGCGCGTCCCATTTACGTCCCATTTAATTCATTAACACACACACACATTTCACTATCACTTCTGACTTTTACGAAGTAAAATCAGGAATCAGGAGAAGAGTTTTCGGGAAAGTCTCTTTACGCGCAAATCACTCGCATATTTACTCGTATATTTACGAATGTTTCATGAATGAGACCCATAGAGTGTAAATGATTATATTTATGAAAATTATATAATGGATGCTGCCTTATTGGGAGAATGAAAAACCCGTCCCTAAACCTTCCCCTAACCCTACCCAATAAACACTTAATATTACACTTAATATTATTAAAATTAAAACTTTTTTCTCAAAATTGAGAATTTATAACTCGTAATTGCAACTTTATATCACGTAATTCTGTAAAAAAAAAAAAAAAAAAAAGTCAGAATTGTGAGATAAAAACAAGCAAATTACCTTTTTTTTTTGTTACAGACTTTATATTCCAAAGTATTCTAAAGAATTTAGATTAGGTTACAAAACTTGGGTAATCTAACAAAATACATTAAAATTACTTACTATGTATTTTGTAATCTGTAGTGAAATACTGTACATTTTAAAAGTAACCCTACCTAGTAAACACTTTTAAAATTATTAAACACTCGTTCGCAGTTTATTTCCACTTTTAGAACATTATTTTCATTTCTATTAAAAATAAATGACAATTTGGCAAAAGGCGGATTCGAACCTGTGTCGATCGCGTTAAAAGCTAGGTCTAAAGCTTACTCATTATTGCTGCGACACTGAAGACACTAAATTCCACGCATCTTTTTTAAAACTTGAGTGGCCCATCCAGACAAGGGATGCTATTTGCACTTTGTGTAAATAGCATAGGCGTAATTTGCGGGTGGGGCGGGTGGGACATGTCCCCACCACTTTTTGAAACATCTTGCAGCACGGATGTATACTAACACAATAGAAAAATCTCTAGTTGATTAGCAATTTGTTCGTTTGTGTTCGTGTTATCAGTGGCGCAACAGTGTTCTCTTGGCGCTCGTGCACAGTGCGCAGTCTTCACACAACAAGCGCTTCAATCTATCGCTTAACGCTGTTGCGGCCAAAGACTCTATCCAGTGAAATCACAAAACAAAATGCACATAAACATGTCCCTGCTCTTGATATACAATCACTGATGAAAATCTTTGTTTTTAATGAGAAAAAAATAAAATAAATGACATGAGGGTGGATTAGAACCCAGAACCTCTGGCACACTGAACAAAAAAATCTACCCCTGGTCCATCAGGACAATCTAATTCAAATGCGGATCCACGTATTTATTGGGTAATGTAAATACTCTCGAGACTAACAATATATTGTATTATAGTAGATGTAAGGGCAAAAGGCGAAAGTATCATATTAAACATGAGGTCTTTGTCAAATTTTGCGCATTATTGTAATGATACAATTAGCCTTTCGCCGAAACCCCCCCCCCCTTAGTTACTGTTGCTTTGTCCGACAAGCCATGCCGCTGTCACTCCACACGCAGAAAAATACATCGCGGAACAAAGAGGATACTGACCACATATCGACAGACAAGACAGAGCAGGTTACTTATGATATTAAACAAAGCTGTCAAACCGTGTAGTTATTAAAGAAATTCAAACAATAAAAACCGTTTTGTTGCTCTTTAATGTGTCATGACCATGGTCGGGACAGATTGCTGTAGATCCTCAGGTCAACCGCTCGTAAAAACCGATCATCTCTTCCTATTAGTCCATGAACATGAGAATGAATGTTGTTTCAAACGCGGAAAGACGACAATACACACCATTTTTCAAGTTTAACTCCACCAAGGTTAATCTTTTAACTACTGGCTGCTTTGTCGGACAAAATGGCGGATGCAGCGTTCTGATTGGTTAGATTGCTTGTCAATCAAACTCCCGGCGAAAGGTCAATTACAATAGAACCCCCCTACCCACCACACACATTCCTGTCCCACCCACTTTTTAAAACAAAGTTACACCACTGGTAAATAGACACTCCGTTAAAATAATCAACGGTATATACATTGCCGGTCCTAAACAACATTCCCCGACCTAAAAAGCCTCAGCAACCATCTAAAAATGCGATATCATCAGCGCCAATAGCCTAGTGGTTAGTGCACTGACATATGGCGCAAATGCATTCATTACGACCTGAGTTCGATTCCCGTCTCGAGGTCCTTTGTCGATCCTGCCCCCCTCTCTCTGCCCAATGCTTTTCTGTCTGCTCTCTACTGTCCTCTCCAAATAAAGGCACAAAAAAACAAAAAATGTGATATCAACTCAATAGATCAACTAATCAACTTACAGTGTGTAAGCTCGCTCCTGTTGCGTGTCCTCAAAATGGCAACCCGCGTGAGCATCGAGTCTGAGGAGAAGGGGGCGGGGCAAACAATATTTTGAATTTGGACCGCAGTGCCCATTTTAACCACTAGCTGTCATTCTTACATATCGCACCTTTAATGAACGCAAAGAGAGAGAAAAAAACTCGTATCTGTTGTTTTTCTTGCAGAGGTTATTTTGAGAACGAGCTGGGGACATGTGAACCCTGTGATGAACTCTGTCTGACCTGCGATGGCACAAGCACGCAGTGCCTTTCGTGTCGAGAAGGCCTTCATCTGGCCAACGGGCAGTGCCAGCAAAACTGCGGCCCCATGAGCTATGCGGCAGAAGACGGCACATGCAGACGCTGTGCTCCTCATTGTGACGTGTGCACCAATTTTTACACCTGCACTAGTGAGTGATTGTTACTGCTGAGATCCTGTGCAAAACTTCACTAAAGAGTAGAAACAGTTACAGCAAATATAAACACTGAAAACCTGCCAGTGTCACTTTAACAGAATTAAATTTAATTAATTTTCCTGGTTATATTATCTTGTGTGCTATCTATCCATGTGCAAGGAAGTTTACAGAATTATAACACATTTCAATTACTTTCAGTGGAGTTTAGATAAGAATGTATTTGAAATTCAAATATATTGTGTAACTATTTAATTTCAGGATGCAGTTTTCTCTATTTGCTCCTAAACGGGGCATGTAAGGCTGTCTGTCCCAAGGGTTTCTTTGAAGATTTGGATCAGGGGGTCTGTGTGAGCTGCCATCCCACCTGTGGCACCTGCTCTGGTCCTCTCTCTGATGACTGCGAGACCTGCTCTTCCCTCACCCCAAAACTCTATGAGGGCACGTGCTTGGAAGTGTGCCCGGCGGGCACTTATTACCAGAGCTCTGATAAGGAATGCCAGGGTAAAGTATTAGCTGGAATGTAATGTATTATAAGGTATTCTTGTATAATCTTGTACCATCTAAAGAGTACAGTATAATCTTGATTATAGAAGTACACTTTGGTTTTTCCGTGTATGCTAGGGTAAATTTTGTCATCGATATAGTACGCGCAGCCAGTTTTTCCTAACTCAGCTTTAATTTTTTTTTTATTGTCTCATAACTTCTGCAGAGAAATATTGCAGACACTGGACAAGGATGAAACTTTCTAGTGTGCATGTGTCAGGCACCTTTGCTCCCACACAGTGAACATCATTTCACCAAATGCAACATTTACTGTATGTTGATCCTGGAACAACATTCCAGTCAACCAGTCTTCTACATTAGTGTTTTTCACACATCATTTCAAATCAGGTAGCAATACTGGCCCAGCCTGTTGTTGTCAAAAAAGAAACGGATGAGATGAAACAACCAACTACACATAACCTAAGCATACTGGTTATATGAAAAACTGATAAAATAATTGAATATATGTAGATAAATGCAGCTGATATGCAAACAAATACAAATATTTTCTTATATGTACCATATGTGGCTCCGCAGAATGTCACCAGACCTGTGCACGCTGTGAGGGTCCTGAGCCCACGCAGTGTCTCCAGTGTGAAAAGGGTCTCGTTCTTGATCCCAACACCATGATGTGTGGAGTTACAGGGGATTCAGACTGCCCTCCCAGAACCTTCCTCCAAAACAACCAGTTCATTTGCCAAGCATGTCATCGGCTCTGCCAGTCCTGCGAGGGACCGGGACCCACTGACTGCCAGACCTGTGCCCTGCCCAACTACCTCCACAGTATGAATGACTTCAATTTGTCAATACATTTCTATTTCGTTTGTATAGATCTACTGCTAAAGTGCCCCTATTATGCTTTTTCAAAGATTACCTTTCATGCTGTGTGTAATTACATTAAACTATATTAACATTTTTTAATATATAAGCTAATAAAATATATAATAAATAAGCTATATTAATATAGATGTTTGTAAATGTGAAAGGTCTGCAATGTTTAAAACTTTAATTGCATGACAAAACAGTAATTATCTCCTAAATGAAAGTGTGAACTGCCAAAATGAGTCATCAGCAATACCAGTTTTACTTTTGCTATTTATCTATGTATAATTGTATTAACTTGGAAGCCAGTGTGTCGAGATGATGCTGTTTTTTTTTCCATGTGTGCACTTCCAAAGAATGAGGATGTGAAGAGTCCGTGGATAAAATTAATTTTTTTACTGCTTCTCAAATGTCAACGAGGTGAACACAGGATTTGAAAAACGCTTATTCATTAAATATGGGAATGTACCCACTTTATTTGAACCTAATTGCTTCACTGAATCACAGCCTATAATTATGATTAATTATTGATGTATACCAAATGTTCAAAATACATAGTTTTGTGTTTTATATGATGTACACCCAGTGCACAGCTGTAGGTCTTTGCTAACTGGTTAAAGTGTTAGTTCACCCAAAAATGAAAATAATGTCATTATTTACTCACCCTCATGTCGTTCCACACCCGTAAGGCCTTCATTCATCTTCAGAACACAAATTAAGATATTTTGGATTAAATCCGATGGCTCAGTCAGGCCTGCATTCACAGCAATGACATTTACTCTCTCGAGATCCATAAAGGTACTAAAAACATATTTAAAACAGTTCATGCGAGTTCTGTAGTTCTACCTTAATATTATAAAGCGACGAGAATACTTTTTGTGTGCCAAAAAAAACAAAATAATGACTTTTCAACAATATAGTGATGGGCCGATTTCAAAACACTGCTTCTGATCTTTACGAATCGAATCAGTGACTCGGATCTCCTATCAAACGGCTAAACTGCTGAAATCATGTGACTTTGGTGCTCTGAATCAATGATTCGATTCGTAAAGCTTCGAAGCAGTGTTTTGAAATCGGCCCATCACTATATTGTTGAAAAGGCATTATTTTATTTTTTTGGCACACAAAAATATTCTCGTCACTTTAAATTGTGTTCCGAAGATGAATGAAGGTCTTACAGGTGTGGAACGACATGAGGGTGAGTAATAAATGACATTATTTTCATTTTTGGGTGAACCCCACGTTTCCACCAAAATTACCCAGAACAATTTGTCCCAGGAACTTTTCCCCAGTAACTTTTTTTTCCCCCCAGACCTGGTGCTATCTGCCTTTCAGTCGCGGTCTTAAGTACCGTGAAGATTAGTCCAGTGACATAGGACTGAGTGCGACTTTCCAGTTCCAGCTGGATTTTGACCTCCACAAATAAGCCTAATAAAGCTTGAATCTCGTTGTTGGTCGATCGGTCATAGTTTTTAAACTCCATTATTGATGTGAATAGCAAACAACTCTTACTGCACGTACTGCAACACTTTTAAAAAATGGTGGTTGAAATAAAATGTTGTATGAACTCAACTAACTAGGACGTTTAGTGCCCAAATCCCACCCCCGAAAGTTCCTGAACTTTGAAAAAGTACTACCTTCTGAGCAGGGACTTTCTGGAGGGGGAATTTTTACCCAAAACTTTAGACCCTGGTCCCTGTGGTCGAAACATACCGAGTACCACCCCAAAGTTCCTATTTCCTGGGGAAAGTTCCTGTGGTGGAAACGCAGATTTACTGAAATAGTTCTGCTAATCAGCTGTGAGCCCACTATTACCTAAAATTAAAATTGTGTCTGAGGTTCGGGTTCCAGTGTTTCATCATCGAATTGATATGGTAAAATCGAAGCCATCGTTGCTGTGTTAATGGCCGTTTCATTTCCGACATGAGCTGTAAGCAGTAGACCAGTCACAACAGATTGGGCCATCTGACCAATCAGAGCAGAGTAGACTTGTGGAAAGAGGGGTTCAAGGGTTAGTTCACCCAAAAATGAAAATTCTGTCATTACTTACTTAACCTCATGTCGTTCCACACCCGTAAGACCTTTGTTCATCTTTGGAACACAAATTAGGATCATAAAATCCAATGGCTCTTGCATTGCCAGCAAGATAATTAACACTTTCAGATGCCCAGAAAACTACTAAAGACATGTTCATGTGACTACAGTGGTTCAACCTTAATGTTATGAAGTGACAAGAATACTTTTGTGTGCCCAAAATAACGACTTTATTCAACAATATCTAGTGATGGGCAATTTCAAAACACTGCTTTATGAAACTTCAAAGCTTTACAAATCTTTTGTTTCGAATCAGTAGTTTGGAGTGTGACTACCAAAGTCACATGATTTCAGTAAACAAGGATTTGTTGCATTATAAGTGTTTCAAAATTTCAGTGGTTCACCACTGGGGGGCGTGATTTTGGCAGTTTGAAATGAACTCCGAACCACTGATTCGAAGCAAAAAATTCATAAAGCTTTGAAGCTTCAATGTTGAAAGGCATTATTTATAACATTAAGGTTGAACCACTGTAGTCACGTGAACTGTTTTAAATGTTGTAACACAGTTCGTAAATGGGAAGAAGGAGGCGGGAACCGGCGAACATTCAACGTAACTTTAATTCAAAAATAAACAAAGAACAAAACGAAAGTAATGCCGGCAGACCCTCGCGGACGTCTGCCGGCCACACAAACATAATAAAACATAAAATAATATCCAGGCCTGGTCCTCTCTCATCCTTCATTGTAGTCGCTCCTCCTTTTATGCCTCCGGAGCTCCTCCGCGAGAGACTCACGGCTCTCGCCCGCCCTGCTCGTCACAAATGTCTTTAGTAGATTTCTGGGCATTGAAAGTGTTAATTATCTTGCTGTCAATGGAGGCCTCACTGAGCCATCGGATTTCATCAAAAATATCTTAATTTGTGTTCGGAAGATGAACAAAGGTCTTACTGGTGTGGAACGACATCAAGGTGAGTAAATAATGACAGAATTTTCATTTTTGGGTGAACTAACCCTTACAAAGAGACAATCTTTGAAAGAATTGTTTCAGACTCCTTGAGAAATGAGATGATGTTGCAATGTTTTTTATGAAAAAAAAAGTGTTTTTGACCTTGATGCTTGTAAACCTATTGTAAGAGGCTATCAAAACAAAATTAGGAACTTGAAAATAGCATAATTGGGGCACTTTAAGGTGTTTTGGTGTTTTAATAGACTGTATTTGTGTTCCAGATGGTTCGTGCGTGAGCAAGTGTCCTGTGGGAACTTACAGTGCCCATGAGGAGGCTGACGGGGTAGACCTGGGTTTCTGTATGCCCTGTGATCATGTGTGTGCAACCTGCTCTGGGGCGTCTCCCAGGGATTGTCTGAGCTGTGCACCAGGCTACCTTCATCTTCTCTCTCATCTCTGTGTTAGCCATTGTCCCACAGGGTGAGATCATTTTACACACACACAACAAAATTTCATCCATCCACTGGTAATTAAGAGCTTAGTTAACAGGAAAGCAACTAGTATGAGTACCAGATTTTGATTAAACTGATTGCCCCTTAAACTTTTCATAACTTAAAGTATTTTAAGATTGAGTTTAGTTAAAGAATGACTTTGACATAGGTCAAATTGTTTTGGCCCAATGAAACAGCAAGTTAAGAGCCTACAAACAATGGCCTGATGAACCACAAACAGGGTGTTGAGCGGTAAAAGCTCATCAATGCGTGAGGGCAACGAAGGCTATCCAATCTGGTCCAAACGGACAGATGGTTTACTGTGGCACAAGTTACAGAAGAATTTAATAATGGTTTTAGGAGGAATGAGTCACAACACTCATTGCATCACACCCTGCTGCATATGGGGCTGCTAGGATGTAGCAGGATGCACTGTGGGAAGATGACAGCAGGTGGAGGGACTGTAATGCTCTAAGCAATACTCTGCTGGGAAACTTTGGCTCTGGCCATTTATGTGGACGTAAATTTGACACGTGCAACCTATTAAACATTGTTGCAGATCAGGTACACTCCTTCATGACAACGGTGTTCCCTGGTGGCATTGATCTCTTTCAGCAGGATAATGAAACCTGCAACATTGCACACATTGTTCATTGGTTTGAAGAACATGATGAAGAGTTCAAGGTGTTGCCCTGGCCTCCAATTTCACCACATCTCAGTCCAATCGTGGGATGTGGGATGTGCTGGACCAACAATTCCACCTCACAACCTACAGGACTTGAAGGATCTGTAGCTAAACTGTAAGGTGCCAGATACAACTGGACAACTTCAGGGATCTTGTAGCGTCTAGCGAGTTTGTACTGTTTTGGTGGCATGCGGAGGACCAACAGCATATTAGAAAGGGTGTCATAATGTTTTGGCTCATCTGTGTAAATGTAGTTAGGACCCGAACACTGATGGTGTGAGGACCCTATTGTAATTGCTCGGTCATTTCTTCTTCTCTGAAATGAATCGCATTTTGGAGGGCCTAAACATGTTTGAAAACTCATGAAACTTTGCACACGTGTCAGAAGTGGTGAAAATTTACATCTGATATGGGTTTCAGAATTAGGTGTGGCAAAATGGCTCGATAGCGCCACCTGCAAAATTTCAATTAAGCACCCTTCATGCTACATTTCACGGACAAGTATGAACTTCTGTAGACACATGTATCAGCCCAATACCTACAAAAATGTCCCTGAAATCTGAAAACCCAACAGGAAGTTGGTAGATATTTTGTCATCTTTTGATTTATTCCAACTAATGGATCGACCCACACATCTTATTGGTCACTCTTTGGACCTTATTATTTCTCATTGACTCTCTATTTCCCTTACTGAAATATCTGAGACTGCCATCTCAGATCACTTTCCTATTATTTTTGAATTTCCAATTCTGCCATAAACAGCCAACAGGTCTCTTGTTTCACCATGTTACCGTCGCATTTTCACCTCCTCAACAGCTGAAGTGTTTACTGCTGCTTTTATGGACTCTAAACTTTATACCCTCAGTGAATCTGTCTCTCCTGCATGCCCTGATGACCTTCTTTCATCCTTTTATTCCACTTGTTCTGAAATCCTGGACTTTATTGCCCCTTACAAGCATAGATCTCCTAAGTTAAGAGTAGATCCCTGGATGAACGATGTCACCAGAGACCTTAGGCAGCTCTGTAGAAAGGCAGAGCGCAGATGAAGAAGGGCAAATTACATGTGTCATTGGAAATATTAAAGAGCTGTCTTTCTGATTATCAAAGGGCTGTGAAGGAGGCAAAGTCTAAATATTTGTCAAATATTATTACCAATAGTGGTCATTCTCCCAGGGTGTTGTTTAACACAATTAATTCTGTTATGAACCCAGATACCTGTTCTCCAACAGATGCCTCAGTTTCCTGTTGTGAGAATTTTCTTCACTTTTTTATTAATAAAGTGGAGTCTGTCAGACAACTCACGACTAAGAGCTCTGGAACTGATTTAGCTGTTGTTGCAGCACATTCTGCAGTGTTTGAACAGTTTGAAGCAGTCACACTATCATTTCTTAAGGAAGTAGTGCAACAAATGAAAATTACAAATTGCCCTTTGGACTTTGTTCCAACCAAATTGCTAAAAGAGGTCTTTACCACTGTGGGGCCTTTTCTGTTGGTTTTCATTAATAAATGTCTTAGCTTAGGATCTGTTCCTGCTGCTTTTAAACATGCTGTGGTTAAGCCTTTACTCAAAAACCTAATCTGGATCCCTCAGTTTTGTCTAATTTTGTCTAAATTTCAATCGGGATTTAGATCGCGACATAGCACTGAGTCTGCACTGTTAAAGGTGCATAATGATATAGCTCGGTTTGTTGATGCTAAGAGCCCTGTTATTTTAGTATTACTTGATCTCACGGCAGCTTTTGATACAGTGGACCATGAAGTCCTTCTGTCTCGCCTTAATCACCATGTTGGCATTCGGGGTACTGCACTTCAGTGGTTCTCGTCATATTTGACAAATAGAACTTTTTCTGTAATGATTGGGGACTCGTCCTCTTCCACCACTTCTCTCTCTTGCGGGGTGCCACAAGGCTCTATTCTCGGGCCTGTTTTATTTTCACTTTACATGCTGCCTCTCGGGTCCATCATAGCCAGGCACAATGTAGCTTATCACTGCTATGCAGATGATCTGCAAATTTACTTGCCTTTGAGTCCAAAAAACGCTGACGCAGTTGGGTCACTAATTGATTGCATTAATGAAATTAAACTATGGTTAGAGCAAAATTTCCTTCATTTAAATGAAGAAAAGACTGCGTATATTTTATTCGGAGAGTCTGTAACTTCCGACTTTAATGCGCTGACTTCAATCAGAAACCTCGGTGTGACTTTTGATAGTAGCCTGAAATTTGATAAACAAATTGACAGTGTGGTTAAAGCTAGTTTATTTCAATTACTTCTTTTGACCAAGGTCAAACCATTTTTGAATCGCTCTGATCTTGAGAAAGCTATTCACGCTTTTATCAGCTCAAGATTAGATTATTGTAATGCACTTTATGTTGGTGTCTCACAACTTTTACTGGAAGTCCCAAGGTCACGGTGCAAACACTGGGGTGACCAGGCTTTTTCTGTCGCTGGGCCCAGACTCTGGAATAAGCTCCGCACCAATATGCGCACTATCACTGACCTGGGCCTTCTTAAAGCTAAGCTTAAAACTTATTTATTTAGACTGGCTTTTAATATCTAGCAGTTGTGGTGGCATTTTGTATATTTTATTCATTTTCTTGTTGCTTATTAATTTTTGTTTACATTTTGTTTTTATTGGAAAGCACTTTGGTTCACCTTGAGTGTTGTAAAGGGCTGTATAAATAAATGTTGATTGATTGATATTTTGAATTTTTTCTGCAAAATTTGTGCAGTTTTTTGCCATTTCCAGATGTTGTACTTTACAGCTTTAATCAGATCAACATAATTTCTGGTCAGTCTAATCTAAAGGCCTTTGCGATGTTACAGTGGGTACGGAAAGTATTCAGACCCCCTTAAATTTTTCACTCTTTGTTATATTGCAGCCATTTGCTAAAATCATTTAAGTTCATTTTTTTTCCTCATTAATGTACACACAGCAACCCATATTGACAGAAAAACACAGAATTGTTGACATTTTTGCAGATTTATTAAAAAAGAAAAACTGAAATATCACATGGTCCTAAGTATTCTGACCCTTTGCTGTGACACTCATATATTTAACTCAGGTGCTGTCCATTTCTTCTGATCATCCTTGAGATTGTTCTACACCTTCATTTGAGTCCAGCTGTGTTTGATTATACTGATTCAGACTTGATTAGGAAAGCCACACACCTGTCTATATAAGACCTTACAGCTCACAGTGCATGTCAGAGCAAATGAGAATCATGAGGTCAAAGGAGCTGCCTGAAGAGCTCAGAGACAGAATTGTGGCAAGGCACAGATCTGGCCAAGGTTACAAAAACATTTCTCCTGCACTTAAGGTTCCTAAGAGCACAATGGCCTCCATAATCCTTAAATGGAAGACATTTGGGACAACCAGAACCCTTCCTGAAGCTGGCCGTCTGACCGAACTGAGCTATCGGGGGAGAAGAGCCTTGGTGAGAGAGGTAAAGAAGAACCCAAAGACTGCTGTGGCTGAGCTTCAGAGATGCAGTCGGGAGATGGGAGAAAGTTGTAGTCAAAAATATCCACATTAAACTGAATGTTTCACACAAAAAAAGACAAAATGTAGGGCCTCAAATGAAGTCTCAACCAAACTCAAAAGGATTTAAGGATACAGGATTAAAGGTTACAGCTATCAGAGACATGTACGTTGACAGCATGCGGTTGCTTTAGGTTGTAACCTTCTGGAGGCCTTGCTAAAACTCTATTAAAAGAAAAAATGCAACTGTTGTAATATTACTCTTGAAAAGAGTTATGTTGGTAAGAAACAGTTTTGTCTGCAAGCTAAAGATGACAAGGCCCCTTTGTATTGAAGGACATATGGGGATACAAGTTTACAATAATTGTAAGTGCGCCGCAAGTCAACACCATTAAAGCATGTAAAGATGCTTTCCAGACAAGAAGCAGTGAGTTTTTGTTCTTTTTCCTAGCATTATTGTCATTTGATTATTATTATCCGTCTAATAGGCTGCATTCCCACTGATTGGCAATATATATTTTGACATAGCAGACGTTTTGAGGATCGTTCTGAATCGTCGACGAAAGAAACGCACGTCGCGAGCAAGAGCCCGGATAGCTCAGTAGGTAGGGCATCAGACTTTTAATCTAAGGGTCCAGGGTTCAAGTCCCTGTTCGGGCAAACAAGTCTCTTTTTGTGTAGCGGTACGGTCTATAGACATGTTGAGATGTGGTGCTCAAATGGTAAATTCAGGTTTGATTCTGGCCTGTTTTGATCTCATTACACAGTAACTTCCTGGCTCCTCTTCATTGTATGCATACTGTATAATAATAAGAGATGTCTTGATGTCCCTTCCTCAGGTATTACAGCTCAGGGGAGCGCTGTGAGAAGTGTGACCCTTCTT
Source organism: Chanodichthys erythropterus (assembly GCF_024489055.1). Lineage (NCBI taxonomy): Eukaryota > Metazoa > Chordata > Actinopteri > Cypriniformes > Xenocyprididae > Chanodichthys > Chanodichthys erythropterus. The sequence continues at coordinate 18,811,217 of NC_090244.1, forward strand.
GTGAGCAGTGCACGGGCCCAGAACCGGACGCCTGCAGGGTGTGCACACCTCCTTTGTTGGACCTGCAGGGCACCAGACAGTGTGTGAATCAGTGTCCGCAGCGCTTTTTTGAGAGCGGGCACAGCTGCAGACAGTGCCACACCAGCTGCAAGTCCTGCACAGGTACTTCTCTTATCAATGTTTTCACATTTTATGAGATTCTGTAATGCCAACATCTACAGTATATCATTATATGGTGGCCCTTGTTTGATCACAAAATGTCATTGCAAATAGATGTTCAGTGTGCTAAAATACATGCTATAGAAACAGCTATGAAGTAAAATCTGTTTACTGAACTAACAAGAAAGTATATAATACCTGGAAAAAATCTATCAGCATTCCTGTTCATCTGTAAGGAAGTCAGGCCAGAACAGGTTTCTCTGGAAAAAAAAGATTTGAAATCTAGTAGTTAGCAGGTAATCATACTTACTAAAAGGAATATACTAAGTTAAAGGTGCAATATGCACGATTTTTGCAGTAAAATATCCAAAAACCACTAGGCCAGTGTTATTGTCACGATCACAGTCTGTTCCTGTTCACCCCGGACTCCATTTCCCATAATCCTCTCTGCCTATCACCTGCCTTCACTCCATCAATCACTCACTAATCACCACACCCAGCTGCAGCACATCAACAGGACTATAAAGGACTCACACTCTCACCACCAGTTTGCGAAGTCTTGATTACACAGTGTGTCATTTCCGAGCATTACCATTCCTGTCTGCCTGTCTGTTATCGTTCCTGCCTATTCCTGTTTTACGACCCATTGCTGCCTGCCTCGATCCTTGCCTGTACCCTGACTACGACTCTGCCTGTTCCTTATTGCTCCTGTTTGTTCCTGTTTGACCCTGCCTGTACGACCACGCTCACTTCTAATAAAACGCTGCATTTGGATCCCCTGCCTGAGTCTCCCATTCGTTACAGAAGACTTCGCCACTACCAGATCCAGCAGCTTCGGTGAGCGTCTTTCCCGTTTCAACATGGACCCAGCAATGCAACTGATCAGCCTCCACCAAGGTACCCGTACCCTCGAGGTGCACATTCAGAACTTTTTGGATATTGCTTATCTATCTGATCTGCCGGACTGTGCCCTCATTGACTTCTTCGCTTACGGATTAAACAAACCACTAAAGGACTGTGTACTCACCAATGGTCCCCGCGGATCGTTCATAGAATTCCTGGACTTTGCCTTGCTTGCAGTTGGTTCGACTTTCACTGTGGGAGTCGCGGAGGATTCCGACACAACGGTGAATCCTGTAATGGCTGCCAAGCCCGAGAACACACACAAAATGGCGGCCTCTACCACGAGTCACGTCGCCGCTGATCGCCCAGAGCAACGTCACGCCTCCGCTGATCGCCCAGAGCCACGTCACGTCTCCGCTGATCGCCCAGAGCCACGTCACGTCTCCGCTGATCGCCCAGAGCCACGTCACGTCTCCGCTGATCGCCCAGAGCCACGTCACGTCTCCGCTGATCGCCCAGAGCCACGTCACGTCTCCGCTGATCGCCCAGAGCCACGTCACGTCTCCGCTGATCGCCCAGAGCCACGTCACGTCTCCGCTGATCGCCCAGAGCCACGTCACGTCTCCGCTGATCGCCCAGAGCCACGTCACGTCTCCGCTGATCGCCCAGAGCCACGTCACGTCTCCGCTGATCGCCCAGAGCCACGTCACGTCTCCGCTGATCGCCCAGAGCCACGTCACGTCTCCGCTGATCGCCCAGAGCCACGTCACGTCTCCGCTGATCGCCCAGAGCCACGTCACGTCTCCGCTGATCGCCCAGAGCCACGTCACGTCTCCGCTGATCGCCCAGAGCCACGTCACGTCTCCGCTGATCGCCCAGAGCCACGTCACGTCTCCGCTGATCGCCCAGAGTCACGTCACGTCTCCGCTGATCGCCCAGAGTCACGTCACGTCTCCGCTGATCGCCCAGAGTCACGTCACGTCTCCGCTGATCGCCCAGAGTCACGTCACGTCTCCGCTGATCGCCCAGAGTCACGTCACGTCTCCGCTGATCGCCCAGAGTCACGTCACGTCTCCGCTGATCGCCCAGAGCCACGTCACGTCTCCGCTGATCGCCCAGAGTCACGTCACGTCTCCGCTGATCGCCCAGAGTCACGTCACGTCTCCGCTGATCGCCCAGAGTCACGTCACGTCTCCGCTGATCGCCCAGAGTCACGTCACGTCTCCGCTGATCGCCCAGAGTCACGTCACGTCTCCGCTGATCGCCCAGAGTCACGTCACGTCTCCGCTGATCGCCCAGAGTCACGTCACGTCTCCGCTGATCGCCCAGAGTCACGTCACGTCTCCGCTGATCGCCCAGAGTCACGTCACGTCTCCGCTGATCGCCCAGAGTCACGTCACGTCTCCGCTGATCGCCCAGAGTCACGTCACGTCTCCGCTGATCGCCCAGAGTCACGTCACGTCTCCGCTGATCGCCCAGAGTCACGTCACGTCTCCGCTGATCGCCCAGAGTCACGTCACGTCTCCGCTGATCGCCCAGAGTCACGTCACGTCTCCGCTGATCGCCCAGAGTCACGTCACGTCTCCGCTGATCGCCCAGAGTCACGTCACGTCTCCGCTGATCGCCCAGAGTCACGTCACGTCTCCGCTGATCGCCCAGAGTCACGTCACGTCTCCGCTGATCGCCCAGAGTCACGTCACGTCTCCGCTGATCGCCCAGAGTCACGTCACGTCTCCGCTGATCGCCCAGAGTCACGTCACGTCTCCGCTGATCGCCCAGAGTCACGTCACGTCTCCGCTGATCGCCCAGAGTCACGTCACGTCTCCGCTGATCGCCCAGAGTCACGTCACGTCTCCGCTGATCGCCCAGAGTCACGTCACGTCTCCGCTGATCGCCCAGAGTCACGTCACGTCTCCGCTGATCGCCCAGAGTCACGTCACGTCTCCGCTGATCGCCCAGAGTCACGTCACGTCTCCGCTGATCGCCCAGAGTCACGTCACGTCTCCGCTGATCGCCCAGAGTCACGTCACGTCTCCGCTGATCGCCCAGAGTCACGTCACGTCTCCGCTGATCGCCCAGAGTCACGTCACGTCTCCGCTGATCGCCCAGAGTCACGTCACGTCTCCGCTGATCGCCCAGAGTCACGTCACGTCTCCGCATCTATCCAGGGGCGCAGAGGACTACGTTCCATTGTGGCTGATCCTCCGCTGACTTCAGCACGAGTGGCTGGCATTCCCAAGCCTCTGCCAGCCGCTTCGCTCTCAAGCCCGGTGGCCGCTTCGCTCTCAACTTAGTCTATTGCAACGCTCTCAAGTTCGTCTATTGCAACGCTCTCAAGTTCGTCTATTGCAACGCTCTCAAGTTCGTCTATTGCAACGCACTCAAACTCACCAGTTGCCATGGACTCAAGCACCCTGGACGCGATGGACAAGTTGGCCGCCCCTGCAGTGTCAGTGAACAAAGGGGCCGTTCCTGCCGTTGAGTCCGCTCCAACCAGTGAGTCCGTTCCGGAAACCGCTCTAGTTAGTGAGTCTGCCCCAGAGCCCGCTCCAGCCAGTGAATCCACCCCAGAGTCCGCTCCAGCCAGTGAGTCCACTCCAGTTCTGCATGCTCTCCCTATCAGTCCGGAGAGGGCCAAGAGGGCCGTACTCACGTTTTATGTTTTGTTGTTCTTGCGAGCCTGGAGGATGCACTCAGAGCAGCCCGAGCCCGCTGCCGTCCCAGAGCAGCCCGAGCCCGCTGCCGTCCCGGAGCTGTCTGCTCTCCTTGATACGGCCATGGAGGCCGTCACCGAAATGCCCGCTCTGCCTGATACGGCCACATAGCAGCCTTGGTCGGCCTTGCCACCACCGCCTGGACCATTTGCTCTACCGCTGCCGCTCAGGCCATCAGCCCTGCTGGCGCCACCCGAGCTCCTTGCCCATGAACCCGCCAATGCCTCCCTTGATTTCCCCAAGAACTTTTGGGGGGGGGGGGGCAGTAAACCTAGGGGTGGGGAGCTTGGGGGTGGGGACCCTGCCCAGCCACTGCTGCCACTTCTGCCACTACTGTCACTGATGTCATTCATGGACTGTAGGCCACTAGGGCCATGCATGGACCCTGACCTGCCGTGGCCGCCCGAGCCGCCTGACCTGCCGTGGCCGCTCGAGCCACCTGACCTGCCGTGCCTGCCTGAGTCCCTGGGGCTGCATTGGAGATCCTGTTCCCGGCTGCTGTTAGATCTCCAATGCACCCCCCCCCCCCCTCCCTAGCTGTTCTTTTACGTCGCGAGGACGCGCCTTCCGGGAGGGGGGCGTTATGTCACGATCACAGTCTGTTCCTGTTCACCCCGGACTCCATTTCCCATAATCCTCTCTGCCTATCACCTGCCTTCACTCCATCAATCACTATCACTAATCACCACACCCAGCTGCAGCACATTAACAGGACTATAAAGGACTCACACTCTCACCACCAGTTTGCGAAGTCTTGATTACACCGTGTGTCATTTCCGAGCATTACCATTCCTGTCTGCCTGTCTGTTATCGTTCCTGCCTATTCCTGTTTTACGACCCATTGCTGCCTGCCTCGATCCTTGCCTGTACCCTGACTACGACTCTGCCTGTTCCTTATTGCTCCTGTTTGTTCCTGTTTGACCCTGCCTGTACGACCACGCTCACTTAAACGCTAATAAAACGCTGCATTTGGATCCCCTGCCTGAGTCTCCCATTCGTTACAGTTATATATTTTGTTCACTTGAGTACTTACAATGTCCCAAATGTTTCCAACTGTTTGTACTCAAGTGAACAAAATATATAAAACTGCAAAAATATGACATATTGCTCCTTTAAGGAAGTGAACCTCAAAATAACCTCAGATTAGCATCTCTTTGACAGACACGGACATCTTACCCATTCTCATCTGCAGGTTTCTGTGATTTTTGCAGATAACACTCCTCAGGGCTGTTTGACATGTGACTGGGGCAGCGTCCTGCAGGATGGCGTGTGTTACCCTCGCTGTGAGGAGAGTCGATATTACTCACAGGGTGTAAGTGCTCATGAGCGGGTGTGCAAGTTTATCCCTGTATTTATAGTATCATCTCATCATTTACTGCTGTTTATGTGAAAAGATGAAAACTATCATTACTTATTCTTGAAAAATTAAGTCCAAATGTGAGCCGTCATCACCTGCCTGTTGTAACAAATGTTCGTCTGTTAAATGTCATTAATTGATAAGTAAGGAAATATACCGTATAGCCATTTAAAATATAGAACAGCTTCTTACCTGAAAAATAGTGTCATGTTCCTTGTGCAAGACAATGATATCAGGCACTATACATTATGAACAATCTTTCATGTTTAGTTGTGTGTTGGGGACAAATGTGAAGAATGATGGATTCTTGTTTCTTGCATATTTCCCCCAAAATCAAAACAACAAAAAACAGAATTATAAAATATAACAACAGATGCACAAATTGACCTAAAAGAATATTAGGGGTTCAGTATAAGTTAAGGTCAATTGACAGAATTTGTGGCATATTGTTGATTACCACACACATTCATTTCTAGTTTTCTCTCCATTTCTTAAAAAAAGTAAAAATGTAGGTTAAAGTGAGATTTGTCCATAAACATTAAAATACCCAATGTTTCAATAGTGTAGGCACAAGACGTGAACAACCATACACCACCATAACCCTGAAATGAAAAAAAGGGGTAAAAAATGTTTTAAGAAAAGTATATGCTTCACATTTCTGATTTTAAATAATTAAAAAATGTGTCCCTTTTTCAGTGTAATTTTTTTTTTTTGTAAAAAAAAATTCTTTCTTAGTTTTTTTTAGCCAACACAATGCACTGCAACTGTCAAACAGATCAAAAGGTTTCACTCAACGTGTGTCTTTTTTGATCATTTTAGGGAATTTGTGAACCCTGTGACGAGTCCTGTAAACATTGTTCGAGTGCCGGGCCCCAGAGCTGTCTCACCTGTCATTCAGGTTTTGCCCTACATGCCACTGACAATCAGTGTTTGCCCTGCTGCAAGTCTGAGCAGGGGGACAGGAAGTGCTGTCTCTGTGATTCAGCCTCAGGTATTGCTCTTTAATCCTTTAACTCCATTATTTACATAGAGAAAGGCATGCATATTTACATTGGGAGTCATATATGTACTGCCATACTTGCTTAGCATATTATCTATATGAGTAACAAGCCATAGAATAGATTTTTGTGAGGAACAGATTTACTGAAATTCACAGAAAATCCTCCTCTGCTAAAGCTGTCAAATCGTTGTGGTTGTTTAATTAAAAAAAAAAAAAAAAAAAAAAACTCAACCAGTCACAAAACACTAGAAACATATGTTTTAGTTAGGCATTATATATTGTTTTCATTCACATTGTATTGTGTGCACAGTTTCACAGCCAGAAATGTTTAGGTCTAATTACATTTGAACAGTTCAGTTAAATAAACTCGGTTAAATATGCTGCTGGATCTTTAATGTTGTGGGCCTATTTTTCTGCTGGACGTCCTGGACATCTTGTTTAGATTCATGGCATCATGAATTCTACCAAATACTAACAGATAAAAAATCAAAACCTGACCACTTCTGCTAGAAATCCAATAATCGGCTGTGGTTGGATCGTTCATCAGGACAATGATCCAAAACAAACATCAAAACCAACACAAAAATGTGTCACTGAGCACAAAATGAAGCTTCTGCCATGACCATCTCAGTCCCCTGACCTGAACCCTAAAGAAAATGAGTGAAGTGAACTGAAGAGAAGAAGCACCAACATGGAGCTGGAATCTGAAGGATCTAGAGAGATTCTGCACGAAGGAATGGTCTCTGACCTCTCCTCAGGTGTTCTCCAAACTCATCAGGCATTATAGGTGAAGACTCAGAGCTGTTATCTTAGGAAAAGGACATTGCAATAATTGGGTGCCAATAATTGTGGCCAACATGAACTAGAGAAAAACGTTTCATAATGAGCTTTTCCACCCATTTTCAATTATTTCCCTTAAATGAAAGGTTAGAATTTTGTGAATTTTTTGAATGAAAGATCAAAAAGATAAACAATGCAGATTTATTTTCACAGCCGCCTTTGCTCATATTTACTAAGGGTGCCAATATTTGTGGAGGACACTGTGTGTGTGTGTGTGTGTGTGTGTATATATATATATATATATATATATATATATAATATATAGATATATATATACAGAGCTGGGTAGTAATGGATTACATGTAATCTGGATTACGTAATCAGATTCCAAATATCAAGTACTTGTAATTAGAGTAAACTACTTTTTAAAATACTCATAGTCAGACTACAGCTACTTTTTTATGGATTACATGATTACAATTATTTACACAATGGCAGTAAGTTGTTCACAATTCATTGATTCTCCTAATTTTTCATTTTTTTAACGTTTATATTTTTTTCATAATTAACCTGCTGCTTATATACATTTGTGATTCTTCAAGTTTTTCCGGCGGTGAGGGAGAAATATAGATGAAATATAGATTAATATATATGAAATATATATGATATAATATAATAATAATAATAATAATATATGAAATATTTGATGCAGCATGTTTTCATGTTCCCTTTCGTGGGAACTATCGACGCTACGTCGTTGACGTGATGGGAATCCTCTGTGTTTTTGTGTTCGTGAAGCACCACTGTATCCAACCAATGAGAGAGAGAACGTGACGTCATAGGCGGGCGACGTCGCGGACTATAAAGCACGCCCAAAAACAGAGAACGCCAGCTTCTGTTGTCTTCAGTAAGCGCTATCTGTATCTTGTCTGTCTTATTTACTGTTGTCTGTTTACCATCTCGCCAGAAAGTGATCTCTTTGTCTGAGGACAAGAGTTTCTAACAAGTGAAATAGACACATAAAAAAGACATATATATATATAAAATGACGGAGAAAAGCCAGCGTTTCACTAAGTGTGCACCTCCTTGTCCGCGATTCATCGTGGAGGGAGATACACACGAGATGTGTGTGAAATGCCTGGGAGTTGAGCACGCACAGGCAGCTCTTGAGGGGGCTGTCTGTGTGCACTGTGAGCGGCTCACTCTCAGGGCGCTGCGCTCACGCCGGGCGCTCTTTGAGGAGGGCGCCGCGGCGAGTGTTCCCCGCGGGTCTGGTCCCGCTGCTGCCGAGGCACAGCGAAGGCTGCACTCGTGGGGTTCACAAATGGATCTAGCAGAGGGGGGAGAGACGGGCTTTGCCTTATCGCTCCCCTTACCTGCTAGATCTAGTGTCTCTTCTTTGGTGGAAGCACGCGCTGCGGTTTCTTCCCCCCGAAGAGAGACACCGATACTGAATATATCTTCCTCCGAGGAGGTTGATATTGAAGGTATCGAGGGTGGAGATGAGGGACCGTCATCCTCATCTCCAGCCCATGAGGAGCTTGCTGAGGTTATGGCCCGGGCAGTAAAAAAGTTGAATATAAACTGGCCCGTGGAGGAAAGCGTTCCCAAAATAAAGAGCAAACTGGACGAACGCTTTCTTCCAGCCAGGTCATTGCCTCAGCGTCGGGGACTGCCGTTCTTTCCCGACCTCCACGCCGAGGTGTCGAGGTCGTGGAACAGACCCGTGCAGTACCGTGTCTTCAGCCCGCAAACATCCATGTACAGCAATATTAACGGGCTGAAACAACACGGTTATGGGGCGATGCCTCGGGTTGAAGAGACGCTTGCGAGCTATCTCTCGCCCGAGTCTGCATCGTCCCTGAAATCCCCGACATTGCCCACCAGACCATTAAAGCAAACATCAAATCTGGTGGGCAAGGCTTACTCGGCAGCGGGTCAGGCTGCGGCGTGTCTGCACACGATGAGTATACTGCAGGCATACCAAGCTGATCTGCTGGGGGAAATTGATGAAAGTGGGGAGGTAACCTTTGAGACAATCCAAGAGCTGAGGAGAGCCACGGATTTAGCTCTCCGTGCCACCAAGGAGACGGCCAAGTCAGTGGGCCGCTCCATGGCAGCACTGGTGGGTACGGAGAGACATCTGTGGCTCAATCTAGCTGACATAAAGGACAAAGATAAATATGTCCTCATGGATGCGCCGCTTTCCTCCGAGGGCCTGTTCGGTGACGCAGTTAATACTGTCGTCGACAGGTTCGAGGAGGCAAAGAAGCAGAAGGCGGCGTTTCAAAGGTTCCTCCCTCGAAAAACTCATCCCCCTGAGGCTGCCGGGCGGGGGCAGCCTCAGCCGACAGCCGGCTCCTCGGGGCACAGACCCCAACAAAAGGCCAGTGTGGCCGCCCGTGCTCCCCGCGGAAAGCTTGGGGACCGGAGCGTGCTGCACAGCCGAAGCCTTCCGGGGGTAGGGCGGATCTGAGGACCGTCATTATTTCCCGGAAGGCTTCCCAAAAGAAATCCTGACGCTCGTGGGCCAGGGTTTCTGAGGGCAGCCCCCTCCGAAGGGGTTCGACGATTAATTTCTATCGTTCCCCTTCGGCGCCCTCAAGGGACTGTTCTGCCAACCCTGCCACCCAGTGTGCGACAGGGCGCAGCAGTCCCTGTCGATCCTCCGAGGAGGTTCGGCCAGCACGTGATTCGTTTATCTGCCGGTGCGCCGCGTCAGATAAACGAGCCAAGTGCTCAAAAAACACCAGAGACCAGTCTCGAGAGGCTGGTACCCTTAGTAGATCATTCAGAGGAGTGGAAATGTCTTCCGAATGTTTCGAAATGGGTGCTGTTCATAGTAGAACGGGGGTACAGAATTCAGTTCGGTTCTCTTCCCCCCAAGTTCAGTGGAGTGATTCACACTGTGGTTGCTCCAGAGCAGTCTCTGGTTATGGAACAAGAAGTTGCGACGCTTTTGCAAAAAGGAGCTATAGAAAGGGTTTCTCCTCCCAGCAAATTGTCGGGCTTTTACAGCCGCTACTTCATTGTTCCAAAGAAGGATGGAGGGTTGCGTCCGATTCTAGATTTACGCATACTAAATCGATCTGTAAAGAAGTTGAAGTTCAAGATGCTTACACTCAGACAGATTATTCCACAGATCAGATCCGAGGACTGGTTTGTGGCGATAGATCTGAAGGACGCGTATTTTCACATATCCATCCATCCTTCTCACAGGAAGTTTCTCAGGTTTGCTTTCGGGGGCGAAGCATACCAATACAAGGTTCTTCCCTTCGGCCTATCACTGTCACCCCGCACGTTCACGAAGTGCATGGATGCAGCCTTGGCTCCGCTGAGACTCCGGGGCATCCGTGTACTGAACTATATCGACGATTGGTTGATATTAGCTCAAACGGAACGTCAGGCAGTTCTACATCGAGATGTGGTTCTGTCGCACATGAAAAGGCTTGGGTTGAGGCTCAATGCCAAAAGAGTGTGCTGGTCCCGAGGCAGGTTGCAAACTACCTAGGTGTAATCTGGGATTCCACCACGATGCAGGCGCAATTGTCCCCTGCTCGTGTGGATTCCATCCTCGGGGCCGTGAAAGGGGTGAAGTTAGGCCAGTCACTCACTGTAAAACAGTTTCAGAGACTGTTGGGTCTGATGGCAGCTGCGTCCAACGTTATTACTTTTGGCCTTCTGCACATGAGACCCTTACAGTGGTGGCTCAGGACCAAGGGGTTTTCCCCGAGGGGAAATCCTTTTCGCATGATCAAAGTCACACGGCGATGCCTTCGTGCTCTGGTCATGTGGAAAAAGCCTTGGTTCCTGTCCCAGGGACCCGTGTTGGGAACTTCATGTCGTCGCGTAATGCTTACGACAGATGCGTCCCTCACGGGCTGGGGAGCGATCATGAGTGGTCGCTCAGCTCAAGGTCGGTGGGATATACACCAGGCCTCCTGGCACATAAATCGGCTGGAGATGCTGGCAGTGTTTCAGGCTCTGAAACACTTCCTATCCGACCTGAGGGGCCACCATGTGTTGATCCAGACAGACAACACTACGGTGGTCTCTTATATAAATCACCAAGGGGGCTGCGGTCTCGTCCACTGTGCGAGCTAGTCAGCCGTATCCTCCTTTGGACCCAGGGGAAGTTACTCTCGTTGAAAGCGGCGTATATCCCAGGGTATCTGAATATGGGGGCGGACGCCCTGTCGAGGCAAGGCGCGAGTCCGGGGGAATGGAAGCTCCACTCCGAGGTAGTGGAGCTCATATGGAAAGTTTCGGTCGAGCGGAAGTCGATCTCTTTGCCACAGAGGAGTCAACCCATTGCCCTCTGTGGTATTCTCTGAGGCACCCAGCTCCTCTGGGGTTGGATGCCATGATACAGACGTGGCCGAGGCGACGCCTGTATGCGTTTCCCCCAGTCTCTCTGCTCCCGGGAGTTCTGGACAAAGTACGCCAGGAAGGGGTGCATCTAATATTGGTGGCTCCTTGCTGGCCAACGAGAATTTGGTTTGCGGACCTAGTTTCTCTCCTTTACGGCTCTCCTCTGGAGCTTCCGTTCAGACAGGATCTCCTGTCCCAAGCGGGCGGCACGATCTTTCATCCCCGTCCAGAAATGTGGAAACTGTGGGCCTGGCCTCTGAGGGGGCAAGACTCATAGATTCTGGTCTCCCAACGGAGGTGGTGGAAACCATCCTTCAGTCCAGGGCTCCATCTACAGTGCTACAATTCCTTCAAGGAAAACTGTCAGAGGGTCTAACGTACTCCACACTAAAAGTGTATGTTGCTGCTATTTCGGCTTACCACATTTCTATGGAGGGTGTCTCGGTAAGTCGAGACCCCTTAGTTGTACGCTTCCTTCGTGGCGCACTGAGGTTGAGGCCCTCAGTGCGCCCAAAATCTCCGACCTGGGACTTGGCCATTGTGTTACAAGGGTTGGCTGAGGCGCCCTTTGAACCTTTGGAAGATGTGTCGGACAAAATGCTAACATTGAAGACTGTGTTCTTATTAGCCATTTCTTCATTGAAAAGAATAGGTGACCTTCAAGCTCTTTCGGTGTTACCATCATGTTTAGAGTTTGCACCAGGTATGGTTAAGGCCTTCCTGCATACAAGGCCTGGTTACATACCCAAAGTCCCCACCAGGGTCCCAGGTCCCATTGTTCTGGAGGCTTTTTATCCCCCTCCGTTTACTACACCGGATCAGGGGAGACTTAACCTGCTGTGCCCATTGAGGGCGCTGGATACTTACGTCCACAGAGCTGCCCTGTGGAGAAAATCTGACCAGCTTTTTGTATGTTATGGGTCCCCGAATCGGGGGGGCCCAGCCTCCAAACAAAGAATGAGTAAGTGGGTGGTTGAGGCCATCACACTTTCTTATAGAGCCTTAGGGCTCCCGTGTCCTTTGAACATTAGGGCGCACTCAACAAGAGGTATGGCGGCATCAACAGCTCACAGGTCGGGTGTTTCCCTGGCTGATATTTGTGGTGCTGCGGGGTGGTCATCCCAGCATACTTTTGTTAGGTTTTATGACCTAAATGTTAGTATTACTCCGGGTGCTTTGGTGCTACAAGATGGCAGCCAGGCACTCGGAGGCACGGCATAGTTGGGACAGCGTTCCCATCACGTCAACGACGTAGCGTCGATAGTTCCCACGAAAGGGAACGTCTTGGGTTACGAGTGTAACCCTTGTTCCCTGAGTAAGGGAACGAGACGCTACGTCATGTTGCCGTACCTCCTGCATGCCTGGAGCGCTTCCTTCAGACATATCACAGAAGCTAGCGTTCTCTGTTTTTGGGCGTGCTTTATAGTCCGCGACGTCGCCCGCCTATGACGTCACGTTCTCTCTCTCATTGGTTGGATACAGTGGTGCTTCACGAACACAAAAACACAGAGGATTCCCATCACGTCAACGACGTAGCGTCTCGTTCCCTTACTCAGGGAACAAGGGTTACACTCGTAACCCAAGACGTTTTTCAATATTTGTTTTTGTAATGTTGCGGTTTTCTAATTTTACTTAATTGTAAGTAAATATGTTTTAAAATCCTAAGATGTGATTTTGTTTTATTCAGTATTACTATCAGAAAACACTAACAGGTACATTAGTATTTTGAAGTATTAACTGTCCATACATATTTTTTCCTTTGTATCTGTCAAAATTGATTGTTTAATTTTTAATGAATTTCGAGCCAAATGAATAGACCAGTCAAATTCAGGTTTTCTTTCATCCTCAAAAGTAATCAACAGTCCAGCTGTTACAATTACTGGTACTGTGTTTTTATTAATAATTGTAATAACTTTTTAATAAGAGTAAAAATATGGGTGTAATATTGTGCATATTTTTTGAAAAATGCTCCTCTCTAGATTATTATTTTTTTTTTTTTAAGTTTATAGTCATTGAATGCCTTTCCTGAGGTAATTGTAACATTTTGTGACATTTGTTTGCAAGCTGTTTTATTGACATCTTTCTGCAGTTGAAACTCTGAACAGAATTTAAAAGCTGAGACTTTGTTCTAAATCAAAAGTCACCTGATTTGTCTTATCTGTCAGTGTGTTGTCTGTCATCTTTGATCTGCTATGTATCTTTCACTTCATGAGAAAATTGATGTGTGGCGTGAGAAGAGTGAGTTTGAAGGAGAGTCGTTGGCCCTGCTTGACAGCATTTTTTGTAGTTATGCTAAACATTATGTTTGTTATGTTTTATGCTATGTTAAAGGTGACCTATAATGCCTTTTTTACAAAATGTAATATATACGTCTCTGGTGTCCCAGAATGTGTCTGTGAAGTTCAAAAATACCCCACAGATCATTTATTATAGCTTGTCAAATTTGCCCATATTTGGGTGTGAGCAAAAACACACGTTTTTGTGTGTGTTACTTTAAATCAAATGAGCTTCACTTTCCAGAAGAGGGCGGAGCTTTAACAGCTCACGCTTTGGTTTCTCAACCAAAAAAAAGTAGGCGAATCTCGTGCAACCCAAATGACGGATGTCAGTAATGGTGTTCAGCCTTACATTGTTCAAACCGGAGTCGGACACTGATGGAGAGACTCAGGAAGAAGTTTCAACTTTTAGAATGAAACTGGACGTTTCTGAATAGTTAGTGGATACATTTATGTAGTTGCTGTGGAGTTGAATCAACTCATCGACTAGTTTGTGCCGTCATGTTAATCTTTTGTGCAAATCCAGCGTTGAATTGACCTTTGTTTGTGAAGCAGTCCGGTGTAAAATGACGGCATGTCAACACTCTACTACAACAACTCTTCCTCTTCTCTAAAGCATGAGAAACCCAACATGGCCTCGCCCCCTTTGTGTGTTCTCGGGGGCAGGGTTTATGTGAATTTTAGGGTTAGCAATGTCACTAACCCAGGAAGAAGCTCATTGTAGTCCTACCAGCCGTTTGTTGTAGTCCTTAAAAAGCGATTTCTGTAAAAGAAAATATCTCCCTTTGCATTGAACTTTGAGCGTTGTAACTTTGCAGATGTTGTTTATGCTCAAACAGAAACATTACACACTAACTAAAGTTAAAAAAGTGAAATCATAATCAACCACCCCTTTAAACTCCCACATTTTACGTGTTCGACTTCATTTGCATTTTGCATGTCTCCTTTATCTGACAAATGCATTTCAGGTCTTGGAGTCTCGACTAATGAGCTGATGATCTGAATCAGGTGTGTTTGATTAAGGAGACACGGAAAACATTTGGTTCGTCTCAATCAGTTCCCTAGTTCAGTAGTCAGGGCACTGATCAGGGAGTCGGCCATTTTAAGGGCTGTCTCAATAGAGGGTATGCAAGTGACGTCACCGTCGACCTTTATGACTGCGGTCACGCTCATTGAGTGGCAAAAAAGACTGAGCGGCAGCATTGGTTTTCAGCGTGAATGTCGCGAAAAACACACAAAACACATCCAAAATGAAAAAGAGCTTTGTGATTGACTGTACAAATAGCTTTGACACAAAACCTGAGGTATATATTTAAAGACTGCAGAAAGCTACAGAAAAAAAAGCAAATGGATCACTGCAATTCACAGACTCCAGGCAGAGAAACATTGATTTGCAGTTATCATTTTGTGTCAAATTGTTGGATTTTGAGGTAAAATCATACCGTATATATTGTATTGTTATATATTATGTTGACAACTCATTATTTAAATATTTTCGATCTTACATTCTGCATAATTGGGTGTTTTTAAATAAACAACACTGACAAAAACTATACTATATGTTTTAGGGCTGGACAATATGACAATATAACATTGATATATAAGTGATTACACAGATTCAGACTTACTTATATTGTAGTTATAAAATATTCACAGGCAGATTTGCCTTATGTGTTTCCCCGGCGTCGAAATCAGGCACATATAAAAGTCAGGAAACATGACTCCTGGCTGCATGTCAATATCCATGGATTAGGTTTATTTGAGAAGTTGTAAGGAACACATTCAATTCCAACCTTTATTGTAATTAGTTTGTTTTACTCGCGTTTTCGCAGTTTCCCCTATTAAATCCAGTCACGCAGCAGATTCTTTTGCCACTCAGTCCAGCTGAGAGAAGCGTGTTCTGGCGGGAAAGTGACGTCGATTCATATCCTCTATTGCAGAATCCTTCCAGTTCACTGGATCGCTAGCTCCCTAAAAAAAAAAAAAAACAGGGTGCATCGATGCTCACTATGTTCCCTTAACGGAATTTCTGAAGCGTGAAATTTAAATCACGTGAGCCAACTCACAACACATAATGACTGATAAGACGCGCGATATATGTTTTTAAAAAGAAACCATTATTTTATTATATTTCAGCATAAAAATGCATCGTTAGACAGGTCATTCGAACAATGTAGCTAACATTTATAATTTATTCACGGCTGAAATGTTGTACGTCTAGACAGACAGACAGACAGACAGACAGATAGACAGATAGATAGATAGATAGATAGATAGATAGATAGATAGATAGATAGATAGATAGATAGATAGATAGATAGATAGATAGATAGATAGATAGATAGATAGATAGATAGATAGATCACGCCATGACCTCTTGGCTGAATTAAAAGAATGATATTTTTGCAGTAAAGTTGAGTAGGTTGTATATTTTTACATTTTGAATGTATTACTTTAAGTTATATGTAGAATTCATGTTTATAAAAAAGACGCTGTAGACCGTGACGTCATATCACGACCGTTACAGCATCCGTAGAAATTTTGCACGTTCAAAGTCTAGTGTGACCACGGCTTGAGCTTGTACTTGACTGCTGTAGATTAATTTCGGTGTTGATACTGTTGACATGGAAACGCATAATTCCGAGCCTGAGGACGTGAACTGCTCTAGTTAGAATGTCACAGGTTGCTATAATTACGGTAGTTATAGCGTGAACGCAGCATAAGCTTGTTGTTTTGATTCGGTAGGAACTGTAAAAGGTGGCTGCTGTTTGTTTGCGGTGCTCCGTGACTGACATCTGACTGTAATCATAAACTAGATTAAAAAGTTTGAAGACAAACTTTAAGTTGGCTTGAAAAAGCCTAGCTAGAAATTTTGAAGTAGTTTTAAGAGTTTGAAGTTTGGAAGTTTTAGCTAAGTAGTTAAGTAGTTTTGATAGAGAGATAGATGCTAGGGTATTCTGAGTGGTTGCTAAGGTGTTTCTATGCAGTTGCTAAGTTGTTTTGGGTGGTTGCTATGAGATAGATAGATTTAATAGTCATTTTTAGGAAAACCATGAGTCGGATCAGTTAGAAAAGATATAGCACACTAAGTAAGAACAGTCTGAAGGTCTGACCCGAGTTTGGAGTATGTAGAGTTAAAGCTCTAGGAGGAGTTAGAGTTGGAAATTTTAGTCTCAGAAGAAAATAGCATAACAGTAAGTTGGCTTTTTCAAGCCAACTTAATGAATGTAAAAACATACGCTGACAGGCAGGTAGGACATCGTATTAATTCATTCAGACCGAATATAAAGATTGGATGAACATTTATGGTCCTACGTCTTCCACAGACAATAAATACATTTGAGGATGATATGAGGAGACTTTCAACCAGTATAACAATAAATGTTTCTGTAGAGAATCACTTATCATACCTTTAATGCCATAACGATTTGGCTCATCAAAGTCGCTCAGATCTTTATTCCTGCCCATTTTTTCTGTATCCAACTCGTTGATTTACGAGAACTGATTGTTTGCTTACCATCTAATCTACCCAGACCTTAATATGTGGCCTTGTTTGGAAATGATCAATTATATTCGCTTTGACTGGTCATAATGTTTTGGCTCATCAGTGTATCAAATGTGTGTGTGTATAATATTCATGAGGTTTTACAGTGAAAAGTCCCTTTAATGCTATTCTGTTTTTTCTTCTTTACAGCATTGTGTCTTGAGGCGCCTGTACCAAGTACAACTCAGGATGACATTATTCTAAGGTCCCAAGCGGTACAGCACGCATCTGCAGCCTTACCTGCTGCTCTGTTGCTAGCCGTAGTGCTCGCACTAGTTGTGTTTGCTCTGGTACAGGCAAGGGCCAAAAAAAGGTTATGCTGGAGACGGAGCTATGAACGACTGAGTGGAGAGGCCAGCAAACAGTCCAGTTCCCGGCCCATGCCCCATGGAGTACCAGAACCAGAGGACAGCGGAGATGAAGCGGATGTGGTCTACACCAGCCGAGATGGGTCTGTCTATCGGCGCTACGGTTTCATCCATGAGCCAGACACGGAAGAGGAGCAGGACGAGGAAGAAGCTACTGAGAATACACATCTCAACAAAACCTAAAATATGGTCACTAAATATTCAAATTCTACTAATTCTTTACACGCACACTTCTGTGGTCAAAACTAGTGGTCGACCGATATAGGGTTTTTTGATGTGTGATGCCAATGCCGATATCTTAGCTGGTTGGCCATTGGGCCGATATAAAGCTGATTATATATATATATATATATATATATTATTATATAATATTTTTTCTATTTATTTTACATAATGTTTACTAAATTAAAAAAATAAATAATTTGAAAATGAATATATAATTTTTTTTTTTTTTGAACTGCGAAATAAACAGATCTATTCTTTAGATTGCAACTTTATTAGATTGCAACTGTAGCGATAAATGTGCACTTCAAAAGATTTCACAGCTGGATTCGCCAAAGTTTGGGAAAGTTTAGATTCAACCGATTATATCGGTAATTTTACATATTATATTATATAAATATGCGTATTGCTGAATGCTCTAGCATTTGCTTTTTTATAACTAATAATACAAAATTATTCAATTATAAAAGCAAAAAACTATTATTTTTAGTATGCCGTCTAATAATTTATTACACAGAATGGTTAGACAGCAAACTAACAAAGATGGAAATGGGAGCTCGGGAGCTCAGATGCTCAGGCGCTGGTGTTCTCAGCACTTTCAAAATAAAAGTTGCCAAAAAAAGCCCTGTTTCTGACATATCGGCCAAACTGAAAAAATTATAGGCGATGCAAATCATTGAATGCCAATGATTTGCCAATGATCAAAAAATGCCAAATATTGGCGAATATATCGGTCGACCACTAAAAAGCCTACGGGATTGGAAGATGGTAACAACAGACAACCCTGTGTACTTAATGGTAAATTGATACATGATAGCATCTTTTTTATGTTTTTTTTTTTTTTTTACATTTATTCCTATATACTGTATATATTTATCTGGAATTTCAGAATATTCATGCCAGCTTTGTGTAGATCACTTTCTTGTAATATAACCCTCTCTGTAATGTAATGTTTGTTAATGTTATTAATGATGGGTACCATAAAGTGGTACCAAACAGTTTTTGGGTGATTAAAAGGTGACAGTTTATTTAGAGATCTGTTATATTTTCTTAGTAAAGAATATTAAATTCATTTCAGAAAAAGATAATTTCTGTCTCTTTATTAGAACTGAAAGTCTTGAAAATGTCTTTGCATACACTGTAAAAAATTATTTTCATGATTTGTTATCACAACCTGTTTTTTCTTTGGCCATATCAATTGTCGCCAGTTCCCTCCTGGGACCTAGCATTGGTCATAGGAGCCTTAATGGAAACTCCATTTGAACCCTTGGAGTCAGTCTCAGAATGCTGTCATTAGCATTAACATCACTAAAGAGAGTAGGAGACCTTTCAAGTAGTCTCGTCCTGCTTAGGCTTTGCACTTAGACTTTGCAACCCAGACTGGACTACATTCCAAAAATACCTTCTACGGCTCTTGAGCTAAATTGATTGTAGATTGTAGAAAGCATTGGTGGCAATGGTTTTACGATCTACTTATGCTTACTATGCTTTTGGGAAATGCAGCCAACCTAGTCCCATGGAAAGATGTACCTGTGGGAACGTTTTTGCAAGTCACAAAAATACTTACCAATACCTACATATCATTGCAGTTTCCAACAGAACCGAACACTAGAGGCAGTAAAACAGCAAGCACTTTTAATCATTTTCATATTATGTTATGTTATGACTTCAAAACGCTTTTATCAATGTGAACGATTTGTAAACGAATATATTTTGGACTTTGCATCGCATAACCAGCTCCATATGTTTTGCTTTTCTGACATAAGCTTGCTCGGCAGCTCAGCTGATACGGAGTTGTACTTAGGACGAGGAAGCCTTGGGAACGAATCCCTTGAAAGACAAGTCATGTTAAAAGAGATCAAAACAAGCTAAAACGGCACAATTACGGATGCTTTTTATGTCACATTTGCTTTTGTTAACACTATCAGGTAGGTTTAGGTGTAGTGTTGGTGGTACGTTATTTTAAAACGTAATGGAAATTTCAAATCAGAACTGCTGTGATTCGTATAAAAACCAATGTCATAAAAATGTACCATATTCATGTTTATCTGTTCCAGCAAGAAAAATGAGCACGCTTTTAGCGCCACTCAGAGGACATTTCACATTAAAACTGCAGTGATATGTACGTATTGGTATGTATTTTGCGACTGGCGAAAATGTTCCCGCAGGTAGTTATGACAGTCAGGGGATCCTCTCAGCTTCTGGAATGCTTTGGTGGTCGCAATAGAGGTAATGAGGTCACCAAGCAGTGTTTGCCTCTAGGGGTCAGGGCCCACTCCACTACGAGTGTAGCATAATCCAAAGCTCTTGCAAGGGGTGTACTTTTACAGGATGTTTGTGTTGCGGCAGGCTCGTTCTCTCCACACACATTCATCGGGTTCTACATTTTGGTTACTAATTCAACCAAAGGATCCAGAGTCCTTCAGGGTTGAGTCTTGTGTCTGTGCTTATACACAGCCTTTTGGGCAGGCTCTGCTACCTTGGGCATGGCAACATTGGAATTTAAGTTCCCAAAGTGTCAATGCCATGACGCAGCGTTGAGTTCCACTAAAAAGGGAATGCCTCAGGTTACGCATGTACCCCAGTCCCTGAGAGGGGAATAATATATATATATATATATATATACAGAGCTGGGTAGTAATGGATTACATGTAATCTGGATTACGTAATCAGATTCCAAATATCAAGTACTTGTAATTAGAGTAAACTACTTTTTAAAATACTCGTAGTCAGACTACAGTTACTTTTTTATGGATTACATGATTACAATTATTTACACAATGGCAGTAAGTTGTTCACAATTCATTGATTCTCCTAATTTTTCATTTTTTTAACGTTTATATTTTTTTCATAATTAACCTGCTGCTTATATACATTTGTGATTCTTCAAGTTTTTCCGGCGGTGAGGGAGAAATATAGATGAAATATAGATTAATATATATGAAATATATATGATATAATATAATAATAATAATAATAATAATAATATATGAAATATTTGATGCAGCATGTTTTCATGTTTTTCAATATTTGTTTTTGTAATGTTGCTGTTTTCTAATTTTACTTAATTGTAAGTAAATATGTTTTAAAATCCTAAGATGTGATTTTGTTTTATTCAGTATTACTATCAGAAAACACTAACAGGTACATTAGTATTTTGAAGTATTAACTGTCCATACATATTTTTTCCTTTGTATCTGTCAAAATAGTACAAGATTTTTTAATTTTGAATGAATTTCGAGCCAAATGAATAGACCAGTCAAATTCAGGTTTTCTTTCATCCTCAAAAGTAATCAACAGTCCAACTGTTACAATTACTGGTACTGTGTTTTTATTAATAATTGTAATAATAACTTTTTAATAAGAGTAAAAATATGGGTGTAATATTGTGCATATTTTTTGAAAAATGCTCCTCTCTAGATTATTTATTTATTTATTTTAAGTTTATAGTCATTGAATGCCTTTCCTGAGGTAATTGTAACATTTTTTGACATTTGTTTGCAAGCTGTTTTATTGACATCTTTCTGCAGTTGAAACTCTGAACAGAATTTAAAAGCTGAGACTTTGTTCTAAATCAAAAGTCACCTGATTTGTCTTATCTGTCAGTGTGTTGTCTGTCATCTTTGATCTGCTATGTATCTTTCACTTCATGAGAAAATTGATGTGTGGCGTGAGAAGAGTGAGTTTGAAGGAGAGTCGTTGGCCCTGCTTGACAGCATTTTTTGTAGTTATGCTAAACATTATGTTTGTTATGTTTTATGCTATGTTAAAGGTGACCTATAATGCCTTTTTTACAAAATGTAATATATACGTCTCTGGTGTCCCAGAATGTGTCTGTGAAGTTCAAAAATACCCCACAGATCATTTATTATAGCTTGTCAAATTTGCCCATATTTGGGTGTGAGCAAAAACACACGTTTTTGTGTGTGTTACTTTAAATCAAATGAGCTTCACTTTCCAGAAGAGGGCGGAGCTTTAACAACTCACGCTTTGGTTTCTCAACCAAAAAAAAGCAGGCGAATCTCGTGCAACCCAAATGACGGATGTCAGTAATGGTGTTCAGCCTTACATTGTTCAAACCGGAGTCGGACACTGATGGAGAGACTCAGGAAGAAGTTACAACTTTTAGAATGAAACTGGACGTTTCTGAATAGTTAGTGGATAAATTTATGTAGTTGCTGTGGAGTTGAATCAACTCATCGACTAGTTTGTGCCGTCATGTTAATCTTTTGTGCAAATCCAGCGTTGAATTGACCTTTGTTTGTGAAGCAGTCCGGTGTAAAATGACGGCATGTCAACACTCTACTACAACAACTCTTCCTCTTCTCTAAAGCATGAGAAACCCACACTGTAAACGATTTCCGTTGTTTTCACAGTATTATACTGTGTTCTCAACAGTTCCCTACTGTAGAATCTGAGTACAGCATATTACTGTAGATTTTGTAGTTTTCACAGCTTGTTACTGTATTCTTAACAGTTTCCAACTGTATAAGCTGTGTACAGTATGTTACTGTAGATTTTCAATGCATTCTGGGAAAATATTAGCCTACTGTATATCTAAATACAGTAGGCTACTAAATGACCGCGAAAAACAACCACACACCTCCTCACGCATGACAGACTCATCATGAAGATGAAAGCCTACAACAATATGGTAGGTTAACTTTTCTTTTTTTTCACTTTATGTTTTATTCTGATGTTATTTCCAAGATATAAAGCTATGTTTTAGTTAATACATTTCCATAAAAATACATGAGTAAGCGTTCATTTTCTGCCATTTTCCTCCTGCAGTGTGGTGAAGATTAAAGTCTGAGGACGGAGTAGCCTACGTGAAATTGGTAGATGGGTATACTTTAAAACACATGTAATTGCCTTATCTGTTTTATACAAATGTTATTTGCAAAGTATAAATACGTTTGAGTTAATAAATATATGTATGAACATCGGACCGGGTGAGCATTTCCCATTTAAGCCGCACTAACTAGAATTTTCCTCCCGCAGCGGCGCTGGCAGACCGGCTGGACCATCGCGAGACAGGCGGGAAGAGCCGTTGTGAAGACAAAAAGCCTACTACCTGAAATTGGTAGGTCAGTTTTAAAACGCATGTAATCGCCTTACTAATATTGTTTGCAAGGTATAAATATGTTTTAGTTTATAAATATCCGTAAGAACATCGAAGCGGGTGCTCATTTCTCTGTCAAGCCGCACTAAGTAGCTCTTTCCTCCCGCAGCGGCGCTGGCAGAGACCGGCTGAACTAACGTGAGACAGGCGGGAAGAGTCGTTATGAAGACGAAAAGCATTCGTGAAAATGGTAGGTCAACTTTAAAACGCATGTAATCACTTTTTTTGTTTTGTACCAATGTTGTTTGCAACTTCAAGTATAAATACTTTTGGTGCTGCTGGCGCTCATTTCCCAGTATAAGCCGTGCTGACAGCATTTTTTTTTCCTGCAGCAGCGCTGGCAGACGGGCTAAACCATCGTGAGACGGGGGAAGAGTCGTCGCAATAAAGAAGACCGTTTTCTTTATGGCATGTGGTTTTAAGATGTAAGATGATATGTATTCACTGCTTATTGTTGTATACTGCTACTAATTAAGTACTTTAACTCTTCAAACCTTATTTTTATATTTTATAACATTTATTTTCCACTGACACAATGTGTTAATGTGATTTTAGTGGTGTGAATTTAATTGTATTTTTTTGTTAATTGATTAAATTAATATGCTGGTAAATTTCTGTATTGAAGTTCAGAAATATAAAAGATGAAACCTAAATAAAGTTGATCTGAAGCAATAATTTGTGTTATTGAATATATAACAGTTAAAATAAATAAAAATTAACTGTGAAAATAACTACAGTAGTTT
Organism: Chanodichthys erythropterus; assembly: GCF_024489055.1. Classification (NCBI taxonomy): domain Eukaryota; kingdom Metazoa; phylum Chordata; class Actinopteri; order Cypriniformes; family Xenocyprididae; genus Chanodichthys; species Chanodichthys erythropterus. The sequence continues at coordinate 18,834,716 of NC_090244.1, forward strand.
TAGGCATACTGTAAAATAAAGTACAGCATTATACTTTATTTTACAGTACAGTACAGTAAAACTACTGTAGTTATTTTTACGGTAATTTTACTGTGGTATTAAATACAGCAACTACTGGATAATTGTTGCCAGTAAGTTACTGTTAATTTGACAATAAACATTTTACAGTGCAACATGGCCTCGCCCCCTTTGTGTGTTCTCGGGGGCAGGGTTTATGTGAATTTTACGGTTAGCGATGTCACTAACCCAGGAAGAAGCTCACTGTAGTCCTACCAGCCGTTTGTTGTAGTCCTTAAAAAGCGATTTCTGTAAAAGAAAATATCTCCCTTTGCATTGAACTTTGAGCGTTGTAACTTTGCAGATGTTGTTTATGCTCAAACAGAAACATTACACACAAATTAAAGTTAAAAAAGTGAAATCATAATCAACCACCCCTTTAAACTCCCACATTTTACGTGTTCGACTTCATTTGCATTTTGCATGTCTCCTTTATCTGACAAATCCATTTCAGGTCTTGGAGTCTCGACTAATGAGCTGATGATCTGAATCAGGTGTGTTTGATTAAGGAGACACGGAAAACATTTGGTTCGTCTCAATCAGTTCCCTAGTTCAGTAGTCAGGGCACTGATCAGGGAGTCGGCCATTTTAAGGGCTGTCTCAATAGAGGGTATGCAAGTGACGTCACCGTCGACCTTTATGACTGCGGTCACGCTCATTGAGTGGCAAAAAAGACTGAGCGGCAGCATTGGTTTTCAGCGTGAATGTCGCGAAAAACACACAAAACACATCCAAAATGAAAAAGAGCTTTGTGATTGACTGTACAAATAGCTTTGACACAAAACCTGAGGTATATATTTAAAGACTGCAGAAAGCTACAGAAAAAAAAGCAAATGGATCACTGCAATTCACAGACTCCAGGCAGAGAAACATGGATTTGCAGTTATCATTTTGTGTCAAATTGTTGGATTTTGAGGTAAAATCATACCGTATATATTGTATTGTTATATATTATGTTGACAACTCATCATTTAAATATTTTCGATCTTACATTCTGCATAATTGGGTGTTTTTAAATAAACAACACTGACAAAAACAATATGACGATAATATGACGATATAACATTGATATATAAGTGATTACACAGATTCAGACTTACTTATATTGTAGTTATAAAATATTCACAGGCAGATTTGCCTTATGTGTTTCCCCGGCGTCGAAATCAGGCACATATAAAAGTCAGGAAACATGACTCCTGGCTGCATGTCAATATCCATGGATTAGGTTTATTTGAGAAGTTGTAAGGAACACATTCAATTCCAACCTTTATTGTAATTAGTTTGTTTTACTCGCGTTTTCGCAGTTTCCCCTATTAAATCCAGTCACGCAGCAGATTCTTTTGCCACTCAGTCCAGCTGAGAGAAGCGTGTTCTGGCGGGAAAGTGACGTTGATTCATATCCTCTATTGCAGAATCCTTCCAGTTCACTGGATCGCTAGCTCCCTAAAAAAAAAAAAAACAGGGTGCATCGATGCTCACTATGTTCCCTTAACGGAATTTCTGAAGCGTGAAATTTAAATCACGTGAGCCAACTCACAACACATAATGACTGATAAGACACGCGATATATGTTTTTAAAAAGAAACCATTATTTTATTATATTTCAGCATAAAAATGCATCGTTAGACAGGTCATTCGAACAATGTAGCTAACATTTATAATTTATTCACGGCTGAAATGTTGTACGTCTAGATAGATAGATAGACAGATAGACAGACAGACAGACAGACAGATAGATAGATAGATAGATAGATAGATAGATAGATAGATAGATCACGCCATGACCTCTTGGCTGAATTAAAAGAATGATATTTTTGCAGTAAAGTTGAGTAGGTTGTATATTTTTACATTTTGAATGTATTACTTTAAGTTATATGTAGAATTCATGTTTATAAAAAAGACGCTGTAGACCGTGACGTCATATCACGACCGTTACAGCATCCGTAGAAATTTTGCACGTTCAAAGTCTAGTGTGACCACGGCTTGAGCTTGTACTTGACTGCTGTAGATTCATTTCGGTGTTGATACTGTTGACATGGAAACGCATAATTCCGAGCCTGAGGACGTGAACTGCTCTAGTTAGAATGTCACAGGTTGCTATAATTACGGTAGTTATAGCGTGAACGCAGCATAAGCTTGTTGTTTTGATTCGGTAGGAACTGTAAAAGGTGGCTGCTGTTTGTTTGCGGTGCTCCGTGACTGACATCTGACTGTAATCATAAACTAGATTAAAAAGTTTGAAGACAAACTTTAAGTTGGCTTGAAAAAGCCTAGCTAGAAAGTTTGAAGTAGTTTTAAGAGTTTGAAGTTTGAAAGTTTTAGCTAAGTAGTTAAGTAGTTTTGATAGAGAGATAGATGCTAGGGTATTCTGAGTGGTTGCTAAGGTGTTTCTATGCAGTTGCTAAGTTGTTTTGGGTGGTTGCTATGAGATAGATAGATTTAATAGTCATTTTTAGGAAAACCATGAGTCGGATCAGTTAGAAAAGATATAGCACACTAAGTAAGAACAGTCTGAAGGTCTGACCCGAGTTTGGAGTATGTAGAGTTAAAGCTCTAGGAGGAGTTAGAGTTGGAAATTTTAGTCTCAGAAGAAAATAGCATAACAGTAAGTTGGCTTTTTCAAGCCAACTTAATGAATGTAAAAACATACGCTGACAGGCAGGTAGGACATCGTATTAATTCATTCAGACCGAATATAAAGATTGGATGAACATTTATGGTCCTACGTCTTCCACAGACAATAAATACATTTGAGGATGATATGAGGAGACTTTCAACCAGTATAACAATAAATGTTTCTGTAGAGAATCACTTATCATACCTTTAATGCCATAACGATTTGGCTCATCAAAGTCGCTCAGATCTTTATTCCTGCCCATTTTTTCTGTATCCAACTCGTTGATTTACGAGAACTGATTGTTTGCTTACCATCTAATCTACCCAGACCTTAATATGTGGCCTTGTTTGGAAATGATCAATTATATTCGCTTTGACTGGTCATAATGTTTTGGCTCATCAGTGTATCATATGTGTGTGTGTATAATATTCATGAGGTTTTACAGTGAAAAGTCCCTTTAATGCTATTCTGTTTTTTCTTCTTTACAGCATTGTGTCTTGAGGCGCCTGTACCAAGTACAACTCAGGATGACATTATTCTAAGGTCCCAAGCGGTACAGCACGCATCTGCAGCCTTACCTGCTGCTCTGTTGCTAGCCGTAGTGCTCGCACTAGTTGTGTTTGCTCTGGTACAGGCAAGGGCCAAAAAAGGTTATGCTGGAGACGGAGCTATGAACGACTGAGTGGAGAGGCCAGCAAACAGTCCAGTTCCCGGCCCATGCCCCATGGAGTACCAGAACCAGAGGACAGCGGAGATGAAGCGGATGTGGTCTACACCAGCCGAGATGGGTCTGTCTATCGGCGCTACGGTTTCATCCATGAGCCAGACACGGAAGAGGAGCAGGACGAGGAAGAAGCTACTGAGAATACACATCTCAACAAAACCTAAAATATGGTCACTAAATATTCAAATTCTACTAATTCTTTACACGCACACTTCTGTGGTCAAAACTAGTGGTCGACCGATATAGGGTTTTTTGATGCGTGATGCCAATGCCGATATCTTAGCTGGTTGGCCATTGGGCCGATATAAAGCTGATTATATATATATATATATATATATATATTATTATATAATATTTTTTCTATTTATTTTACATAATGTTTACTAAATTAAAAAAATAAATAATTTGAAAATGAATATATAATTTTTTTTTTTTTTGAACTGCGAAATAAACAGATCTATTCTTTAGATTGCAACTTTATTAGATTGCAACTGTAGCGATAAATGTGCACTTCAAAAGATTTCACAGCTGGATTCGCCAAAGTTTGGGAAAGTTTAGATTCAACCGATTATATCGGTAATTTTACATATTATATTATATAAATATGCGTATTGCTGAATGCTCTAGCATTTGCTTTTTTATAACTATTAATACAAAATTATTCAATTATAAAAGCAAAAAACTATTATTTTTAGTATGCCGTCTAATAATTTATTACACAGAATGGTTAGACAGCAAACTAACAAAGATGGAAATGGGAGCTCGGGAGCTCAGATGCTCAGGCGCTGGTGTTCTCAGCACTTTCAAAATAAAAGTTGCCAAAAAAAGCCCTGTTTCTGACATATTGGCCAAACTGAAAAAATTATAGGCGATGCAAATCATTAAAAAATGCCAAATATTGGCGAATATATCGGTCGACCACTAAAAAGCCTACGGGATTGGAAGATGGTAACAACAGACAACCCTGTGTACTTAATGGTAAATTGATACATGATAGCATCTTTTTTATGTTTTTTTTTTTTTTTTACATTTATTCCTATATACTGTATATATTTATCTGGAATTTCAGAATATTCATGCCAGCTTTGTGTAGATCACTTTCTTGTAATATAACCCTCTCTGTAATGTAATGTTTGTTAATGTTATTAATGATGGGTACCATAAAGTGGTACCAAACAGTTTTTGGGTGATTAAAAGGTGACAGTTTATTTAGAGATCTGTTATATTTTCTTAGTAAAGAATATTAAATTCATTTCAGAAAAAGATAATTTCCGTCTCTTTATTAGAACTGAAAGTCTTGAAAATGTCTTTGCATACACTGTAAAAAATTATTTTCATGATTTGTTATCACAACCTGTTTTTTCTTTGGCCATATCAATTGTCGCCAGTTCCCTCCTGGGACCTAGCATTGGTCATAGGAGCCTTAATGGAAACTCCATTTGAACCCTTGGAGTCAGTCTCAGAATGCTGTCATTAGCATTAACATCACTAAAGAGAGTAGGAGACCTTTCAAGTAGTCTCGTCCTGCTTAGGCTTTGCACTTAGACTTTGCAACCCAGACTGGACTACATTCCAAAAATACCTTCTACGGCTCTTGAGCTAAATTGATTGTAGATTGTAGAAAGCATTGGTGGCAATGGTTTTACGATCTACTTATGCTTACTATGCTTTTGGGAAATGCAGCCAACCTAGTCCCATGGAAAGATGTACCTGTGGGAACGTTTTTGCAAGTCACAAAAATACTTACCAATACCTACATATCATTGCAGTTTCCAACAGAACCGAACACTAGAGGCAGTAAAACAGCAAGCACTTTTAATCATTTTCATATTATGTTATGTTATGACTTCAAAACGCTTTTATCAATGTGAACGATTTGGAAACGAATATATTTTGGACTTTGCATCGCATAACCAGCTCCATATGTTTTGCTTTTCTGACATAAGCTTGATACGGAGTTGTACTTAGGACGAGGAAGCCTTGGGTACGAATCCCGTGAAAGACAAGTCATGTTAAAAGAGATCAAAACAAGCTAAAACGGCACAATTACGGATGCTTTTTATGTCACATTTGCTTTTGTTAACACTATCAGGTAGGTTTAGGTGTAGTGTTGGTGGTACGTTATTTTAAAACGTAATGGAAATTTCAAATCAGAACTGCTGTGATTCGTATAAAAACCAACGTCATAAAAATGTACCATATTCATGTTTATCTGTTCCAGCAAGAAAAATGAGCACGCTTTTAGCGCCACTCAGAGGACATTTCACATTAAAACTGCAGTGATATGTACGTATTGGTATGTATTTTGCGACTGGCGAAAATGTTCCCGCAGGTAGTTATGACAGTCAGGGGATCCTCTCAGCTTCTGGAATGCTTTGGTTGTCGCAATAGAGGTAATGAGGTCACCAAGCAGTGTAAGTCACATTGGATTACAGATATTATCACCCTCTCCTATTATGCATGCAGAATGGCATTGCCTCTAGGGGTCAGGGCCCACTCCACTACGAGTGTAGCATAATCCAAAGCTCTTGCAAGGGGTGTACTTTTACAGGATGTTTGTGTTGCGGCAGGCTCGTTCTCTCCACACACATTCATCGGGTTCTACATTTTGGTTACTAATTCAACCAAAGGATCCAGAGTCCTTCAGGGTTGAGTCTTGTGTCTGTGCTTATACACAGCCTTTTGGGCAGGCTCTGCTACCTTGGGCGTGGCAACATTGGAATTTAAGTTCGCAAAGTGTCAATGCCATGACGCAGCGTTGAGTTCCACTAAAAAGGGAATGCCTCAGGTTACGCATGTACCCCAGTCCCTGAGAGGGGAATGGGGCGCTGTCACACTGCCATGCCCCGGTTACGCCTGTGCATCTTTCTTCTGATAAATTTAATACTTCGATGCACATTTCTGGCATCCATTTATGGACTCTGAGATGCGCTACGCTACATCAGTGACGTCCAAAGTTTGGCCAATTAGATTGATGTGTGGACATGTTTCAGACACTGGCTCACACAGGAGCGCTTCCATAGTGTCAACGCCATGATGCAGCATCTCTTTCCACTCTTAGGGAAACAGGTTAAGTTTTCATTGAACAAGACAGCCTAAATCCAATCCTTTTTGAACTGATCAAACGCATTCAGTTTTTAATTGTAGTGTCTGTTCTATAACTGAAGTGTCTGGTCTCTAACTGAACTTAATGATTTTTATTATGGGGACGGTGCCACGGTGGGCAAGTGATGTAATCGTTGTGCATCTGAACACTGTGTGACAACGGTAACACCAACTATCGCAGCAAGCCTAACTTCAAACAGGTGTGGAGATATCAGAAATACTAGTGATGATAACATCTGTGATATGAGACAGATAAGAAGAATCATACACCTCTGTAATCTGCATGACTGTGGAAGAATTAATAGCACAAGTGAGGTGCACGGGGTGGATATATGAGATGTGGCTGTACAGACTCGAATAAAAGAAAAACATGGTCAGAGATTCCAGAATCTAATACTTAAAATTTAGTCATATAAAATACAGGTTAGTATAAGATTAAGTAGAGTGACATAAGTAGGACCTGAAACTACCAGTGTGAGATTAAAGGAATCCACCATGAGGTTGTGTTGTGCAGCCTACGCAAATATTAAAATCTCCCAGATTTACCAGCTTGTCACAATGTGGTACCAGGTGTGATAAGAACTCTGTGAAAACTTGAAAATCCATCAACTGGCAAAAGTCTACAGTAATATTGATTCCTGAACTGAACTGAAGTCCCACGAACTAAAAAAGTAATTCAAAATGAAAGATTTGTTAGAGTTCTGGCATTAAATAAAGACATTTTAACAGAAGAAGAGGTTGTAATTGCAGATGCAGATGAGGCTGATCTAGTTTTTAATGGTGAGTTTTCCAGCAAGTGAATATGATCAAAGTTAATACCACCACTCGCAGCAAACTGTCTAGTGGCGAAATGATGGGTAGTTGACCAGAATGGTGAAATAGCTAGTGGAGGCATGGTTTAGTATAAGGCTTCTCATAGTAAGTGCAACGAGACCCCCAAAGAATATAAAAAGGGCAGTGTGCAATCCCCAGAGTGGCACAGACATTGTAGGTTTCCGGAGGCAAACAGGAGAATGAATTCAGACACAACAGTTGTTGTCGCTACTTTGCCTAGATTCCATTTGGATTCTGCTCTGTCCCAAACCCTACTTTTTACAGTGTTGGCTTTGTGTTCTTTTAGCCAGGTTGTGTAGATGGGTTGCTTTTTTTTTTTTTGCTGTTTTAGTGGACTGGCCATTAATATGATGAATTTTTACCATAGAGATTTTTACACTACCTCAGAGCTGTTGTGTCTGAATTCAGTCTCCTGTTTGGAATTGTCACTCTCAGAAGTCAAGATGGGCAGAGGATCACCAGTTCCCCCAATGCTGCAGCGAAAAATAGTGGAGCAATAAGGAGTTCCTCAGAAAAAAATTGCAAAGAGTTTGAAGTTATCATTATCTACAGTGCATAATATCATCCAAAGATTCAGAGAATCTGGAACAATCTCTGTGCGTAAGGGTCAAGGCTGGAAAACCATACTGGATGCCCGTGATCTTCGGGCCCTTAGACGGCACTGCATCACATACAGGAATGCTACTGTAATGGAAATCACAACATGGGTTCACGAATAGTTCCAGAAAACGTTGTCGGTGAACACAATCCACCGTGCCATTCGCCGTTGCCGGCTAAAACTCTATAGGTCAAAAAAGAAGCCATATCTAAACGTGATCCAGAAGCGCAGGCGTTTTCTCTGGGCCATGGCTCATTTAAAATGGACTGTGGCAAAGTGGAAAACTGTTCTGTGGTCAGACGAATCAAAATTTGAAGTTCTTTTTGGAAAACTGGGACTCCATGTCATCCGGACTAAAGAGGACAAGGACAATCCAAGTTGTTATCAGCGCTTAGTTCAGAAATCTGCATCTCTGATGGTATGGGGTTGCATGAGTGCGTGTGGCATGGGCAGCTTACACATCTGGAAAGGCACCATCAATGCTGAAAGGTATATCCAAGTTCTAGAACAACATATGCTCCCATCCAGATGTCGTCTCTTTCAGGGAAGAACTTGCATTTTCCAACATGACAATGCCAGACCACATACTGCATCAATAACAACATCATGGCTGCGTAGAAGAAGGATCCGGGTACTGAAATGGCCAGCCTGCAGTCCAGATCTTTCACCCATAGAAAACATTTAGCACATCAAAAAGAGGAAGATGCGACAAAGAAGACCTAAGACAGTTGAGCAACTAGAAGCCTGTATTAGACAAGAATGGGACAACATTCCCATTCCTAAACTTGAGCAACTTGACTCCTCAGTCCCCAGACGTTTGCAGACTGTTATAAAAAGATGAGGGGATGCCACACAGTGGTAAACATGTTCTTGTCCCAACTTTTTTGAGATGTGGTGATGCCATGAAATTTAAAATCAACTTATTTTTCCCTTAAAATGATACATTTTCTCAGTTTAAACATTTGATATGTCATCTATGTTGTATTCTGAATAAAATATTGAAATTTGAAACTTCCACATCATCGCATTCTGGTTTTATTCACAATTTGTACAGTGTCCCAACTTTTTTGGAATCGGGTTTGTACTTCATAACTTGTTAAATATAGATTTTATTTATTTATTTATTTTTTTAACAAAAAAACATTACTTCGCTTCAGAAGGCCTTTATTAATATTTTAGGGCCTTTATTAGGCCCTTATTATATAGGCCCCCCAGAGCCGAATGGAGTATGTTTATGATGGATGGATGTAGATGGAGACACTTTCTTCAGCTCAAACTCGAAGGTCCTGTTCTCTGCCATTATAAGGCTCGGATGCGTCAGGATATCTATTAACTTAAACCTATATGATTCCATTGGGAACACCATCTACTGCTAAGACATAATTCATTCAGTGCAACACTCACAGTGCATTATGGCTATTAGCTGTTGAATGACTTTGTGAATATTTCTTGAAAGCAAAAGTACTATCATGGTACTGGTGCACACAAAATTATTGTAAATGTAGCGCATTACATATGACAGGAACAGTGATGACTCAGTGCAAACATAATGCTTTTATCTCAGCTCACAACTAATTCAGTATTACAATCACTGCATTTCTGTGAGTAAGTATTCATCATTTTGTGGTTTAAAGCAAGGATGATCACTGAAAACAACTTTTCAGTGATCAGGCTAAATTCAAACTTTAACAAAGCATGTACAGTTTTCCAAGGAACATTTTAGTTTTGTATACCTCCACAATTGTGTAATCTTTTGATGAGAGTCAGCATAAAAAATGAAGTGAAATGAAATCCAAATGGAATCTAGGCAAAGTAGCAATACATTCGAATAAAACGGAGCAAAACATACACCAACCTCCTTGCTTTAAAAAAAAGCGTAAAAATCTGGATTACAGTGAGGCACTTATAATGGAATTGAATGAAATTAATCTGTAAACTCATTTTAATAGTACAGCCATGAGATCAAGCATGTTTTAAAATTGTCAATTTCAATGTCATGGTGGTTATGTAAATATTATAAAAAGAAATATTTAATAGTGGTTTAGAGATTTCAGGAAGTGAAATTCTGATCTCAAAATAACACATGCGTGTTTCTTTTTATCTTTTTCAACAATCTTCCGAGTATCTTGTTATCTTTGATCTCATCCTTTATCACTGGGTTCGTAGTGCACAATTTAAATGTTTTACAGTCACACTTATAATCAGTTGTTAGTCTTTGGATTGGACCAGTGAATGCTAAACAATCACTTTCACTTGTTTGACTATTCCCACAAAATGAGATAAAGAATTTTGGTGCATACTTGCTTATATACTGAAACTTCAAAACAGTCTATAGATTACTATAAAAGCTAGACTGGTAATACAAAAGCCTTTGAAGTTAAAGAATATTAAACCAGTGTCGTATCTAGTAACAAAAACATAAAACAAACAGCATCCTCAAAGTGACCAACAGATTTAAAGGCTAGTGTAAGATGTGATACAATATTTTAATTGTTACTCTAAATCTCCTTTACAGTTTTGCAAAATGAATTTGTTTTCAGAACATCTTTGGTGTACAAAAAGTGTATAAAGTTGGGAATCAGAAAGAGCTTTATTGCCAGGTATTTTTACACATAGGAGGAATTTGTTTTGGTCTCAGAAGCTTCCACAGCACAAACGAATGACAGTGACAAGACACAGATAATAAAAAGAATGAAAATAGAATAAGTAAATAGGTATATAATATTATACAATTAAAAACAAAAATAAAATTTACAAAAATAGACAATAGATGGTATATGTATATACAGGTATAGGTTATGTACTAATGCAAGAAAATGTAAATAAGAAGTCTGTTTTAAATATATAAATAGTGTTGTGTATTGCACATGTTTATTGCCAAGTGGGGGAATTGACTGTTCATGAGATGGATTGCCTGAGGGAAGAAACTGTTCTTATGCCTGGCTGTTTCTGTGTTCAGTGCCTGGGTGTTATTTAATGATATTTTTTATTGACTGCAATATCGGATTATGATATCCATGTCACCACTGTGTAATGATTATTCATCTCTTTTGCGGAAGTCCGCCCTTCTCCTTTGTATTAGATTTGGTATCTTGCCACAAAATAGGCTGTTTCAAACCTCACTGGTACAGGTTCCTTGGCAGTTGTTTCTGGAAAATGATCATTGAACATGAGATTTAAAAATCAGAGGATTCTGAAAATAATCTCCATCATTTCAATGTCCCTCTTTTTGCTGATCTATACAAGACGAATGACAAATTGTCCTCCTAAGAAAGAGCTGGTCTTGAAAAACTTACTAAAGCAGGATGTTGGAGAACTACAGGCTTGTTCTGCTATTATTCAAGGAGACATGGACGGAGTGGACAAGGACATTTTCAGGAAGCTCCTGACCTCGAAAAAAAGAACATCTCTGCTATCCGAGTCATTCTATCTCACCGCAACCAAGGATTGTCCTTCCTACATCCGAGACAGAGGGTTTCTGACAGTTTCTCTCAGTAAAGAGGAGAAAGATTTCCCTATTGCTTACTCCATGGTAATCCATGAGAAGATTGAGATGTTTGAAAGGCTCTTAAGGGCCATTTATACTCCTGACAATGTGTACTGTGTTCATGTGGACCAGAGGTCTCCTGAGATCTTTAAAGAAGCAGTTAGGGCCATTGTGTCCTGCCTGACAAATGTGTTTGTGGCCAGCAAACTGGAGAATGTGATCTACGCCTCCTGGTCTCGAGTTCAAGCGGACATCAACTGCATGCAGGATCTGCTCAAGTCACCTGTCCAGTGGAGGTATCTGCTCAACACCTGTGGCACTGATTTCCCCATCAAAACCAATGCAGAAATAGTTGAGTCTCTAAAACACCTGAATGGAAGGAACAGTATGGAGTCAGAGTCTGTAGACTCCAAAAAGGGGCGCTGGCAGTATCATCACAATGTTACGAACGTTGTGACTCGGACCATTGTTAAAAAGTCACCTCCGCCAATTAAGAGCCCTATGTTCTCAGGAAATGCTTACTTTGTGGTTTCAAGAGAGTTTGTGGATCACATTTTCAAAAGCAAAGAGGTTCAAGAATTCATGGAATGGGAGAAAGACACATACAGTCCAGATGAACACATGTGGGCTACGTTACAGCGGATGCCTTCAGTACCAGGATCCAACCCTTCAAACAGAAAGTACGAGCAATCGGACATGAACGCAATTGCTCGTCTAGTTAAATGGAGCTACCATGAAGGAGATCTAAAGAGTGGGGCTCCCTACCCACCATGCACTGGGACGCACAGACGGGCGGTGTGTGTCTATGGAGCTGGGGACTTGAAATGGATTGTGAGGCAACACCATCTTTTGGCAAACAAGTTTGATCCAGAAGTAGATGATGTAGCTATCAAATGTATGGAGGCTTTTTTAAGGTACAAAGCTATTTATAGTCGATCATTACTAACAGTTGATAAATCTGACATTATTTTGTGATGTTTTTAATGACAGGTACAGTAACTATTTGTATATTTTTCTAAATATTGTGTTAATCTTTTTATGAATATGAATATAAATATAATAAAGTATATTATAAACATGTATATATTCTAAGTTATATTAATAGGATGATGAAAACTTTAAAATACTTGAAATAAATTCTTTTAAATGAAATGATAAATTTACATTTAAAAATGATTTGTACACTTTAAAGAAGCTCTGTGTTACAATTAATACTTCATATAAACCTTTGGTAATAACTTTTAACATTAATAGATCAATATTTAAACTACCTATAGTTAGAAAATGAAACCTTTCACTATATAAATACTGATGCAACTACAATCAGTCCTTCGTAGTTCACTTCAACAGGAACTAGTAGCGGCACAAGTGAGTTTTTATCAGCCTGAATCTTGTCTTGCACCAATTCCTTGACATGAAGTACCTCAAAGTTCCTCAAATTCGAGCACATCCTTTGTGATCACCTCCTTGGGCCTATACACAGAAGCAGCTCTAGATCGGGGAGCAAGTTCAAGTTCAAGTTATTTTATTTATAAAGCGCTTTAAGCAAGATAGAATCTTCCAAAGTGACAACAGAATCAAACATACAATAAAATAAAGTAATGAAACATAAAAACACATCATACTTCAAAAAAGAAAAAAGCAAGAAAACCATGTCAATCAGATAGCAAGGTAGTGGAGCATAAAAACTTAAAAACCTAAACCAAACATAACAAATTCAATTAAAAGCCAAGTCAAAAAAAAAAAGTTAATTTGAATTGTCAAATGACAGATTAGTATAGAATATAAGCACAAGGTTTCTAACATGGGGAGCTGCAGTGGAGCAGAGCGACTGGAGATCAGGATGATGATATGTTTTGGCACTTGAAGGGCCAAAAACGATAATATCAGTTTTATCAGAATTTAAGAAGAGGAAGTTCGTAGAGAGCCACGATTTTATCTCATTTAAGCAAGCGTGCAGAGAGTTTAAAGCACAAGGTTTTCTCTTAGACACAGGCAGGTAAATTTGCAGATCATCTGCATAACAATGAAAAGATACATCATACTTCCTAAAGATAGAACCCAGAGGAAGAAGGTATAGAGAAAATAGCATAGGAGATAAAATCGAGCCCTGAGGAACTCCACAGGTTAAATTCCCCGGAGAGGAAGTAAAATTACCAATTTTAACAGAAAAACTGCGATTAGTAAAAAAGGATTTAAACCAATGTAAGACTTCACCTCCTAAACCCACATAATGTTCTAGCCGAGAGATGAGAGTATCATGATCTATAGTATCAAAAGCTGAAGATGAATCCAGCATAACTAAAATCACAGAATCACCCAGGTCTGTAGCCATTAAAATATCATTAAGAACTTTTACCAGTGCTGTCTCAGTACTATGTAGCTATGTTGAATGAAAGATCTCATGAATATGATTGTCATCTATATAAGACTGAAGTTGATTAAGTAAAATCTTTTCCAGTAGTTTAGATAGGAAAGGCAATACAGAAATCGGTCGGTAGTTTGATCAAATAGAAGCATCAAGGTTAGGTTTTTTAAGAATAGGTGTAATCGTAGCTGTTTTTAAAGAATTAGGGATTTCTCCCAATTTCAAGCATTTATTTAAAAAAGAGACCAGCTCTGGACCTACTGTGTCAAGCAACAACCTTAAATATCGGGGGTGAATAATATCTTGAGGAGCAGGGGATGGTTTTAGCTTAGCTGCAATCTCTTTGACTGAATTCAGAGAAACAGGATAAGCTGTAAGACGGAGCAGCAGTTATCAAAGGTTTACTATTTGAAACCTGAATTTGAGCTCTCAGAGTTGCAACTTTGACCTCAAAATAAGACCTGAAATCATTACAGAGAGAAATGGAAGGGTTATGAAAATTATTAACAGGAGGGTTCAATGCAGAGTTTATAACAGAAAAAAGTGTTTTTGGAGTGTGATGGTGTTTCTCTATGAGATCCGAAAAATAAGCATGTTGGCCCTCTTGACTGTGTTCTGATATCTTGTTAAGCAGTCCTTAAGAATGTCATAAGAAACTGGAAGTTTATTTTTTTTTCCAGGTTCTTTCCTCCTTTCTACACTCTTTCCTCAGAGAGCGGATATCTTGATTGATCCAGGGCACAAATTTGGGTTTAGGCTAAAAAATTTATAAGGTGCAATAGAGTCTAATATCTCAGTCCAGACATTGTTTAGAGTAAGAAAATGTTTTTCAACATCAAAAACAGTCAAGGAGGGCTCAGTCACAAGTGTAGAGCAGGATTCCTTATAGCACCTAGTGAAATCCTCAGTGAAAGAGGGGGTGTAAACCCGGGCTCTTCTTAGGTCTTTTTCGATTTTGAGGGGAGTTGAGGAAAAGTCCAATTTAAAAACAATAGGAAAATGATCAGAAATTAGAGTTTCAATAATTTCAGTGTCGGTGATCATCAATCCAGCGGATAGAATTAAATCCAATGTATGTCCTCGAATATGTGTGGGATGTTTAACCCATTGTATTAAGTTGAAGGAGTCAATAACATTCTGAAATTCAGATGTGAGAGGTTTAGAAGGACAGCACAGATGAATGTTAAAATCCCCTAGTAAAAGGATCCGTTCATGTTTAGTAATGAGGTCACCAACAAACTCAGAAAATTCCTCATTAAAACCTTTGGATAGATGAGGAGATCGATATAATAGTGCTAAAACAGTTGGAGCTGACCAATCAAATAGCAAAATCTGTGCTTCAAAGCTTGAATAAGAGATAGATGAAAGTATCCGACATTTCTGTTTATAACATTGCTTAGCAATAACAGCTAACCCACCACCTCTACCAGAGAGGCGTGGAGAGCTATAAAAACAATAGTCAATTGGTAAAAGGTCAGAAAAAGGGCTTTGGTCCCCTGCTTTTATCCATGTTTCGGTAACAAACAAAAAGTCCAGATTCCGCATTGATATAAAGTCCTTTAAACTGAATGTTTTATTTACCAGGGATTGGGCGTTTAATAACGCCATCATCTGGGAGCACAGCGTTACTGAGTCGTTAGATTTCCACAGGGATTGGAGGTTCAAGCTATTGACTCCTCCAGTTATTGACTCCTCCACCAATTATAGGCCGTCGGTAGAGTTCCTTGAGAGGAAAACCGATGGAGTCAGGAGAGGCCCAGGGGGCTGATTTTATGTAGTTTAGCCAGCGAGATGAGTGGGACGGCCTTGCCAGAAACACATAGCGACCTGAATAATTCCTCAAGGGCCCGTTTGCGGCGACGCCATCTCGTAGCCAGATCTTTAATTTGACGACCAATCCACTGCGTTTACCCCGTCTTCGCCGGCGCCTTCTCGGTGCAGGCTCCAGCGGCCACCGCCAAAGGAAGTCCGGGATGTCGTACACGGGGCTCCCATGCGTTTTGTTGATGGTGCATCCCAGGTTGGTATCGTGAATATATAAACTCTGTTTTCGAATTTCTAAAAGAGTTTGACGATCGTAAACGAAAGACTCCACACAACACAGTTCTACATATACTAAAAAAAAAAAAACAAGATAGTCCTCACTGCAGAACACGAGATCCAACTGTAACTTATATATATATTTATATAACTGTAACTTATGCTCACTGTAACATATATATCAAGTCTAGGGGATTAGGCCAACTTAAAACAAAGGAAAGTATGGTCTCATCATCCAAATCAAAGCATTAAGGAGTGAATAACTCCTTATAGGCATGAACACAACAACAGACAAGGTTAACCTAGGACAATCAGAACGAAACTCCTGTTTGACTCTCCAAGTAAATAATTATCAAATCATGCTGAACTTTATAGCATTGTAACAGGGTAATTTAGAAAACGGACATGCCCAAGTGTACCCAAATGCCTGTCAGTCCTAAACAAAATGTTCTTTCAAGTGTATTTGTTTAGGAATGATAGGCTTTTGGGTACACTTGGCCACACCCGTTGTAATGATTTGGTGGTGTTGGATGTTGTGGCACTGAGCAACAACAAGACAAGATCCAATTGCAGTTTATTAACACAATCCAAAGTTGTAGTCCATTAAACAGGCAGAAGGTCAGAGCACAGTAAATCAGTCCAAACAAGACCAGAGGGCAAAACTGGAACGGCAAAACCAAGATACAGGCAGATATCAAGGACCAGGATCTCTTCGTAAAGAGACAATCAATAGAACAGGCTTATATAGGGAGCGAGACATGCATGGTTACACAGATGACATACAAAGCATTGTGGGAAACCAAGTCCATGTTGTGTGTAGTGTCAGTGAAAAAAGTGCCCTCTGCTGGCATGCAAGGGCACTCGCAGTTGGTGGATGCGACACCCGTATTAAAAATCCTAACAATTACAATAGGGTTTCAGTAACCTGGTACCAATAGCCAATAGCTTTTGGCTCGTGCACACGTCTTCACATACATGTGTGCGTCAATCTATCGCTTAATGCCATTGCAGAGACTCTATTCTTTCCGGTGAAATCACAAAACCAAATGCACACAAACGTGTCCCTGCTCTTGATATATAATCATTGATGAACATCTTTGATTTTAATGAGTAAAAAAAAAAAAAAAAACTATATGAAGGCGGATTAGAACCCGGAACCTGTGACACAATTAACTAAAGTTCTACAGCCAGATCATTAGAGATTCCGAGTGGTAAATCTATGCATTTATTCACTAATGTGAAGCATCTCGGTTTTGCCGGTTAATCGGCACCGATAGGTGATTGTTGGAACAATCGGTTATCGGCAAAAATACATGCCAATAGTTGTTCTGGGTTGTGTCCGTTGCTGGAGTTATATGGGGAGGCTGGAGCGGCTGAGAAGGTCCTGTATGAGAGTAGTATCTAGAGGCAGAATCACTGATCATGCTGTTTATTTTGACACAAGAGGCTGTGCGCTGCATGGAGAGCGCTGGCACTTAACACCGTGTCCTAAAAACATGCAATGCGACGCCACAACACGCGATAAAAGGTATCTTTTCCAGGTTAATCAGAGTTTTTGCCCTAACCAGCCGTGACGGCTGGAACAGCAACACAAAGTAGCAATGATAATATCAGGTACTGTTTATGTGCTTTATTTAATGTTAAAAGCATCTACTGTGAGTTTGAATATCATTCTGTGCTCCCAGCTTTTTAGCTGTAATGAAAACACCACCTCAGATCTTGTAAATAAATAAATGGACACAAGAACTTTCAAACTGTGAACTCTGTGTGCACAAACAAGCGTATTCTATGACAAAGATTGGTTCAGTCACTCCGTATGTACTTCAAATAATGTTTAAAGGGATAGTTCACCCAAAAATGAAAATTTGATGTTTATCTGCTTACTCCCAGCGCATCCAAGATGTAGGTGACTTTGTTTCTTCAGGAAAACACTGTAGTGATTTTTACTTTGTCCATCCAAGGACGTGAAGTAAAATAGGGATTGGTAATCACATCACCGCTGACGTTGTGATTTTGGATCACACGTCTCTTAAGGTGTGGTTATGAGTACATCAGATAACCACTTTCCCCCCCTTTCCCTAGTTCAGGGCACCAGTCAGGGTCTTTCACTCCTAACAGTGGCTTTCATTCATTTAGAATTAATGTAAAGTGGTCAGCTGATTTATCTGAAAGATTGGTGAAATTGTTAACTTGTAGAGCCTTTTCTGTATTATCAGCACAAGGAAGACACAAGTGTAAAACAAAAGATAAACAAGAATAACTAACACGACTACTAAATGAATACCATGAATGATAAAGGAATAAAGTGCATAAGATACATAGAATACAAGTGATTAAGTTGGGTGTGGCTATGGAAGAGTTACGTTATCTTATGGAAACATAAACTGTTTCTCTGAAAATAATAAGGTGGAGAACCTTATTATGTAACAAGCAAATAAACGAGAGATTATTTGTTATTGACTAACATCAGCTATATTGAATCTAATAGGAATTAGGAAACTATATACTGATAATATACAACAATGCCAAGGTCTTTGGAAAGAGGTTTGGTTAAGTGATATTTACGTTCCACTTGTTCGAGTCTGATGACGTCTTCCACTGGTTGTGCTGGGTGACAATGCAGTGGGGAGAGGAGCCAGAATCTGTTTCAACAATCTTGAACACGAAGGTCTGTGGGATGCTGATGTCCTGGAGCACGAAAGGGACCTAAAATTTGGAACACGCAGATGAGGCCCTGGTGTAGGTGCAGAAGGTCCTTAACAATCTGGAACACGCAGACAAAGGTACTTTGGGAGTGAAGGTTTGTTCTCCTGAGCTAAACCTTGTTGCAGATGTCGTCACTGTCTCACGGACGGAAACTCTGAACGTAGTGTTTGTTGATGTCTCTTTCCACACAAGCTGGAGGCTTAGAGCGTGGTCATCTCTGTTGCTGCCTCACAAGCTGTAGACTCAGATCATGGGACCTGTTGTTGTCTCTCTGGATGGACCAGAGGCTCAGAACGGTGTTGTATCTGTTAATGTCTCACTCCTTACAGAGTTAAGACCCAGAACCGTGTATCTGTTGTGTCTCAGCTTCGCAAGCCGGGACTCAGAACAATATCTGTTATGTCTCACCCGATGGGAGACTCAGAACGATGTATCTGTTGTGTCTCAGCTTCACAAGCCGGGACTCGGAACAATATCTGTTACGTCTTCCCCCTTTCAAGGGCAGACTCAGAACAAGGAGTGTCGGTAGAAAGGGTACCTTTATCCCTTTCCGATGAGGAGGAGATTGCATTTTGGTGCTTCTCCATTCGAGTGCTGTAATTGGCTGCTGGCATCAGAGGGGACACACAGAGTGTGACCCACTCTTCTTTCTCCTGTGGAACTCATTTGCATAAAGCACAAAAGTTTACCAACGCATTTCTCACTTTCCAAACCACCACCAGAATACCTTTGGCAATATTCTAAACAAATAGAGACTAAACATGATGGAAAAAGATTGAACTGTCATTCAATTGTACATTAACAGCTAAATTTGCGTCAGAGGTTGCACTACAAATAGCTGTCACTGAGAATACTTATTTCTGTGAATAAGTATGAAATGGATGTGTAGTCTGCACCAGTTCTAAGGTTTTCAAACATAGTTTTGAATGGATTCGGATGGATCTTTGTGATCTCTCTTTGTTTCACCCATTGCTGCTAAGGTCCCGAGGAATTTTTATGGCAGTCTCTGGCCAACCTTAGGAAGTAGTGTCTAGATGGGTGAAGGGCAGTAACTACCTGTGGACCAATGAGAAGTCCTGTCCTTGTCAAGCTTTGTACAAGAGGTCTTCTTCTTACCCTCTAAGAGAGGTCTGGATGTTGTCCTTACATCTTTATCTGATGGCGTTGGACAGTTTGTTTGTGTTAGTCCACCGAGATCCATTCAAAATGTAGCAAACCTTTGTCCACTGTTACGGAGAGAGAGGGGCCCGGCTGTAAACTGGGCCCTGGAATTCACTACAACACAAATGATGATTTTTAACTCCACCGGTTGCAGTCTGCAGTCATATAATGCATGTCAATGGTAACAAAATCTATGAGAGTAAAAAAAACATGCACAGACAAATCCAAATTAAACCCTGCGTCTCGAGACGACACATTGATGTCTTAAGACATTAAACGATTGGTTTGTGCGAGAAACCGAACAGTATACACTGTTCGATTTTTAGCTATCCCAAACGAAAGACTGCCATCGTGAAACAATTGTGCCGATTTCAGTGATCGTGGCTGTTAATCGGTGGTTCTATGTCGTACAGTGAGAGAGGTTTAAAGACGGCCATTTTCCCGGTCTTTCGACCAAAGATAACCAATGATAATTTTTTGACAGTGTCAGAAATTCAGCATGATCAATGCACAGTGTGTTTGCTGCTACAACCTACGTCTACTGACCAGCCAATGAAAATGCGACATGAAATCAAGACATGGTGCTAAAACTTAAAACTGCTTACCTCAAGCTCTTTTCCCATCTTCTTTTGCCATTTCCTTTTCTAGATGGAACACTACAGTACAGTACATATCCGACCCAAATGTTTAATGTCATGATTGTTGCCATCTATTTGATCATCATATCATCACTTATGCATTTATTAGCTGGTGAAGTTGCATATTTAAAGATAGTGACATGAGAAAGCAAAATGTTCATGTTTCCGTCTCTACACAACAGACGCAACCCTACGCAATCATAGCAAGCAATCAATTAAAAAATTTGACTAATACTTTTGCTTAATTCATATGGATTCTTTTTCTGATCTCTGTTTATGAAGCGTCAAAGTGGTAGTTACAAAGGCACTCTATGGAAGGAAATGTGACAACATTGTATCATCAAAAAGATCTTCATTTGTCTTCCAAAGATGAACAAAAGTCTTACGGGTGTGGAACGACATGAGTGAGTAATAACAGAATTTTCATTTTGGGGTGAACTAACCCTTTAATTTGTTGAAAAGCACTGGAACAAAATGGTAGGATCAAAACGCAGTCCTAACTAATTCCTTAATGTTGTCAAAACAAACTGAATTTTTGTTTTACACTGAAACGAACAGGTCTAACTGATAACTATAGTAATTATTTCCACAAAACAAACTGAACAGCTGTGTGATGGCCAGGATTTATGCCACACATGATTCTTATATTTTCAGCTTTGCATTGATCAATAAATGAAAAGACTTTACTATATTAGTTTGTTTTAATATCTTTATTTGTCATTGTATCGAGTCAGTGCATGGGCTTAGTTATTTGGCTAAAGGTTAAAACATTGAAACCAGTTAAAAATTCTCTTTGGCTAAATTGTAATGTAACATAGCTAAACTTGTTAAAGTTAAATTTTTAACATCATTTCTTGAAATGTTTGGAACCTGGTGTGTTGTAAGAATGGACCAGCCTAGTGACAAAGAGGTTCAAACAGGAAGTTGAACTGTTCTTATGGGAATTCTAAAGGAAGTGAGAATGTACTTTGATGTATTAGAGGGGACTTAGGAAAATGTGACGTCCTGATCAATGTGATTTTTGTTTAAGAGAATTCTTTTTGCATTAAATACAGAGTTCAGGCATGAAACTCTAACCGAACACTGGCTGATTCTTCTACTCCATGGCACCAGCCAATCAGAAGTATTTCCAAATCCACGCAACCATATATATCGTACCCTAGCCTGTGATCGACATGCTGTGCAATGTGAAAGCTCTGTTATCCCTCCTCCTCCCCAGCACCACCTGTAAAGATCTGCTACGGAGGGTCTACCGTTCTTGCAGCAGCCTTTCCTTTGTTTGTTATTTTTGACTAAGCTGAACATATTATTGTATTTGCTCAGCAGCAACAGCAGCAACGTAGCAGATTTTGTACGCCAAAATCAAGCAATGTATACTTCATGTCCTATGCCAATAATGCTGGTTGAATTTAACCACTCCGAGAGTTGTCATGAATGAACTAAAATTGATCCAAGGCTCTAAATTTAGTTAAATGCATTATGTTTATTCCAGAGTTTGTGTTGTTACTGATGTGAGAATCTATATAGCTTCATTTCCCCCATTTTTGTTTTAATTGGTGCTGGCCACCTCTTATAAATTCAGTGTATGTCTTGTCTAGTAAGTCTTACTTATTGTATCCTAGAAAGGTGGTGCTGTTTGTGGCTATGGACTTTTTTGTTGTTGTGATTTAGTTGTATTTATTTTAGGTTTATCGCACCATATTATATATTGTGTATGTATTTAAAACATTTGAGCGGACTGATAAAGGGAGCTGTAAAGTATTTTTGTTGAAGTATAATGTCATTTTGACCATAATAATGTACTAAATCTAACTCGTATAAATATTCCAGTAGTATAGAAAAATACTATACATACATTTATAGGTAAAATCGAACTCCTAGCCTCCTGTACCCATTCTGTGACGACAAACAACTACACTGTGTAAAGGATCATGGGGGCCTGAAGTGTCCATCAGTGGTACCCTTTGAAATCCTTCATTCTGAACGACCCTTCAATATGGCGGCCATGATTGCTTTTAACTCCGAAGTGCCCTTCGGAGGGCGATATATCTTTTTTGGAAAGCACTGACTATCGCTGTAGCTGAATAAACAGAAGATTAAAACACACTGATTGATTAAACATGACTAATAAATGCACGACTGCCTTACTCTGTGTAAGAAGCCACATCATCTCACAGAAGGACACTCAACTGTTGTTATGAAGTGGGTTTGGAGTAAAAACATGTTATTAAATGTTGTCTTTTGTTGGAAAGATGTAAATAAATACTTCTCATGTCTGGAAAAATGTTTGACTTGTGGTGTTTTTTCAAATGTACATTATAAGCGACTCAAACTCGCAGTGCTTTCAGATGGATTAGCATTTGGAGCCATACTTATTGGTATTCATAATCGCACTAAGCCAAATCGTTTAAGCATGATTTCAATGTTATTTTTCTAATCACGTGATAAATCGTGCAGCCCTATTCACGTGCGCACAAATTTGTGCGTCAAATCTGCGTATGAACGTTTTCACAAACAAATCATGATTCATCAATAAATTTAGTTTCAAAGGGTATTCTAAATTACAAAGAAACCATTCCTACGCAAAAATGACACACACTTGGTGACCTTATAAACATGTTATGAAATTTTAAACATAGGCCTTTCAGTAAAAGAGTAAGAAAAGGTGGATATTGCTCAAGCAGCGAGGTAGCTCTGCATAAAGACGCAGATACGCGTATGTACAGCTGCCTAATCAGAGGTCTGTAATGTCTGTATAAAAAGTGTTTATGCATTTGAACTTGTGTAACAGATAATTTTTGAAGCTGATGTTAAGGCCATAGGGTTGTGTTTGTGTATTACCTTCTATCCCTCTGGGCTTGCCATAGGAAAAGTTTGGGGGAAGCACACGCAGAGGAGACGAGAGCACCCGTGTTATGCCATATGGTTGTGGAGTGAAGTAGAATAAAAAGACATTGTTTATATAATGCCTGAGTTTTGCATTATTTTATTATCTGAAAAGTGTTTAGACAAAGCTCGGTCACACTTGTTTTGAGGATGGCACTCTTGGCATTAGGGGGGAGTGGAGTAAGATGTATCTTGGCAACCATACCATTTTATTGTACCATGACCATATATTTTAGAACCGCCCATCATTTCTGCCAGACTGTGAAATGGAGAAGCACATGGAAGGAGTGGAAATAACTTATTTACTTTAATTTTGGCTTGTCAAAGTAAAATTTGTAAAAAGTTAAAAGCAAATTTGTCCAGGTCTAAAAATATTTATGATGCATATTGGTGATTTTGCAATGTATAAAACCATTCAAGTCATTTAGCTAAATATTATTCTGAATTGGTAAGTTAGCTAGCTTTTCCTAAAATGGCAGCTATGGGGCAAAGTGAGCTAAATGTTGTGGGGTAAATTGAGCCAGAGTTTTAACTTACCCCACCATAAGGCAATGAATTTAAGTTAAATCTGAAGTATAAACTAGGGCTGCACGATATATCGCATGAGATTGTCACACGCATTTTGTCAGTAAAGCCGGTTCCCTGATTCCCTTTCGAAAGAGAACTCCACTCTGCGCTGACTGCGCTATGGGGAACGTCCTCCGTGACCCGTGCTCGAAATGCCAAAAATCACCACACTCCAATCCTATTGGCCGGCGGTAGCCTATCACGTCAAACGGCGCGAACCGTGACGTATAAAGGGAGCGCCTGGGAAAACAGCCGACATCCTCTTGTCTTTGAGCGACTGCTTTTGCTCGTTCCTTTTTCATTCTGCCAAAGTTAGTATGTCTGCTAAATCGTTCAGGAAGTGTGCTGATCCTTGTCCCAGGTTTCTGACACCGGAGGACACACACAACTTGTGCGTTTTCTGTCTGGGCGAGGAGCACGCACGGACAGTACTCGAGGGTGCTGCCTGTGCTAACTGTGAGCGTTTTCCTATGAGAAAGCTCCGTTCTCGTTTGGCCCTCTTCTCGAGGGGAGAGGTGCCATCACCGCTGCCTGGTGGTTCCGGCCCCGCTCGTGCTGAGGCTCAGCGGCGATTGAAATCATGGGGCTCGCAGGTGGAGCTCGCTGAGGAATTTGAGAGGGGTGTCAATCTTTCTCAAGTTGAAGCGGCTGACGAGGACACGCTTCTGGCGGATGACGATGATGTCGTATCCTTAACATCCTCAGACCCAGGAGCGAGTGCTCTCTTTGCTCAAGGCCCCGGGGAGCAGGAGATGGCCGAGGTGGAAGAAGCGGGCGAGCCCGCGGCTCCCGCTAGGCCTCCCTGCGCGGCGTTTTCTGAGTTGCTGGAGGTTATGGAACGCGCCTCGAGCAGACTGCAGCTGCCCTGGGAGCGCGTGAGGAGGGAACCCGCTCGCAGCAGGTTAGACGACCGTTTTCTCTCTACTCATAACCTGGCAACTCCAGCGAGCCTTCTATTCCTTCCCGATCTTCATGCTGAGATCAAGAAGGCATGGAAGAACCCGTACTCGGCCCGAATCCATCAGCATCAGTATCAGTGAGCTGACTTCGCTGATATTGAGGCATTGGGCCAGCACGGGTATGTGTCGATGCCTCCTGTGGAAGAGACGTTTGCGAACTATCTCGCTACAGGGAGTGCACCGACACTGAAAGCTCCGGCACTGCCATCCAAAGCGTTGAAGGTGACGTCACGTTTGAATGGCAGGGCTTACGCCGCTGCAGGTCAGGCTGGTGCTGCGTTGCACACTATGTCAGTGCTCCTGGCGTATCAGGCTGATCTGCTTACGGATTTTGATCAGGGTCAAGGTCTTTCCGCTGAGGCGGTCGCGGAGTTGCGTCGGACCACGGATCTCACTCTGAGGGCCACCAAACAAACTGCCGCCTCGATCGGTCGATCTATGGCGGGCATGGTGGCCACTGAGCGGCATCTGTGGCTCAACTGTGCGGACATCGGGGAGAAAGAGAAACATTTTCTCCTCGATGCCCCGGTTTCGCCCACTGAACTTTTTGGCACCTCCGTGCAGGTGGAGGTTGAGAAGCTCAGGGAGGCGAAGACGCGCTCCGCGGCATTTAGATCTTGCATCCCGCTCAGATCCAGCTCTGGGCCCAGACAGCCGGGAGGTCCCGGGCCTTCTCGAGCCGAGGCTCAGAGGCAGGCCCAGAGGGAAAGTGTCGCCGCTCGCGCGCCTCCTCCTCCTCGGAGTAAGTCGCAGAGACGGCGAGACGCTAGGAGGAAGAAGCAAGATCTGAGGGAGGTGATTGAGGAGCGGCGCCAGCAGCGCCGGTAATCGATCCCCTCTCTTGCGAGGGCTTTTTCTCGTCCTCGCTCTTCCTTCGCCTCCCGGTAGCGTTTTTGTGACATCTATATGCTGCGGGCTTTACAGTCGGGCTGATGTAGTGGGCCTATGATGAATATTTTTCTGACGGCCCGCCGTCTGGCTTGATAGTGAAAGTGCTTTTGGGCTTTGGAACTCTGGATTTTCCCCTCCGTGTGACGTATCGGGGAGGAATCTGCGTTCTACAAGCCGCAGGAGGTAAGCCAGGTCCATTTTTCTTTCGTTATATAGACCTTGCTTTGCCTGTATAGCTTCCTGTGCATATAGTTGTCATCTGTTCATATTTTTAAGGGGTTATTTGGGCAAATAACTGTATGTTAGGCTGACTGTTATAGGCAGGCCTTTTATGGCCGCTTTGTTGTTTAGCGTTGGTGTAGTTTCTCGGCTGATAATGTATATAGCCAGAACTAGCTTTCGCTATTGTCAGTTATGTGTTGGCCGTTTTTTCGGCCACCTAATGCTGTCACTCACGCTGCTTTCTCCGTGTGTTTGGAATTTGTAGCCCGAGTGTAGCGTGGTCTACATACAGTCCTTAGCTAGCGGCTAGGCTAGAACTAGGTTACGTGTATGTTTGTTTACATCCCCCTGTTATGACTATCCCCCTGCGGTTGTATAGTTCCTAGTTCTGGCCTTCTTCTGAGGAAGTTGCTGGCCGTTTTTTGCTCATATTTCCCCTTCATATGTTTATGCAGGCGTGTTATGTGAGCGTGCTTGTGCTGCCACAGGTTACACCTGCTTTCTATGATAGCAGGCTTTATCCGGCCCCTATATATGAATACGGTGTTGTTGTACTCCCCGGTTAGGGTTTGTGTTTCACCTGTTGGATTGCACACTCAGGGTGAGTGTAGGGAGTTTTGTTTACCGATTTCTCCCGGTCGTTTGCACCACAGCATCTGGGGTTCATTGCTGTTTGATTGTTGGCTATTTACCTTTTTAGCCTCTCTGTATGCAGCTTGTTTGGATACAGCGCTGTTGGTCTACGATGCTGGTTACGCTCACGCTGTTTAGCATATTAACTTTGCCTGCTGGAATGTGTATACCCAGGCTCAGGTTATGTAGCTAGTTCCCTTATAATTATCATTTTAGGTTATACTGGCCCTTCCTTGTAGCTAGGGCCCTGTCATGACCACGGGCTGGTGCCACATGGTTTTTTGAGTAGCAGGCCTTTCCAGGCCTCTCTTATATGGCTTCTTGTTGGCCCAGCTATGCTGGTCGTGTACGGGCATCATTCCATGATGAGTCATACGTTACTCTGTTGTTGCCAGATGTTTATGGAAGTCGTTGGCCCCCATTGAGGCCTCCTTTCATGTTTTACCTAGCATGTTGGCACAGCTTGTATGGGTTTCTGTATCTCTTGAGTGTTGTATAAACGCACTTGCTATCGCCGCACGCTTTTAAGGTTACAGGCCATTTTTAGGCCTTCCTTTGCTAGCATGTCGGAGTTTAGCTTGGTACTCCTCTCGCTGAGAGTAAAAAAAAAAAAAAAATGTTTTTACTGAGTAAATTGTGCGTTTATTCCCTTTAGCTCTAGTCGAGCTAAAATATTTTCTGTCTATCTAACAGATTCTATTTTTGCTTCTAGAACTTTAGTGCCCACTGGCTGATGTCGCGTGTGACAGGTAGGCCGTAAAGGCCTCCTGTGGAGCATGCTGACCTTTTGACCAACAAAAAGGGATGGTTTCGCCGGCTGGCCCGGTCTCAGGTTGACTATGACCTCCTGTGTAGTCGGTCTGTTTAGCTTGAACCCTGATAACACTGCCACGAGCTAATGCCACGTGCCTGCTGGGATTATAGGCCCACGGGGCCTTTCCTTAGCGCATGATGGCGTATGTTGTACTCCTCTTGCTTAAAGAGTAGAAGGTACTTCTCCGAGTGCACTGCTCGTTGGTTTGTGTTGGACGGGCTGTTTCGTGGGCACTTGCAGCTGTTATATTTTGGTGTTTGCTCCACCTTGATATACAATAGGGTGTGGCCCTACAGGCCATCCTGGGCTACCGCCGTCTGCTTTCAGTTCTAGTTCTTTGGTGAACTCTGGTTATGTTGTAGGCCCTTTTTCCCGGCCTCCATGACTATGTGCCCGCCTTACAGTCTGTCTGTTAGGTTGAGCTTTGTACTTCCCCTCGGGGTTAACTGCGTAATTGTGCTTAGCTCCCTAAGCTGGTATGGTTGTAGACTTTGTGGCAGGAGAAAAGAGGGCCAGACTCAATGCGTGGTGAAATTACCCCGAAGGGGCCTTTATTGAGTGACAAAACTTGAAATTAGTGCTGGTGTTCCCAGGAGCCGGGAAACTGGTGCTTCAGTGCAGAAGTGAACGTGTGTCAATTTGTTGACGAACTGCAGTCGGGTTTCCTTAACAGTCACTGGAGCCTGCAGGAGAAAGGAACCAGAGAAATGGTTAGTCTGGCCTTGGGAGATCTAGTCTCCCCCTAAGCTTCTTTCTGCTGTGCTTATATCCTCCTCTAGTGATGGCTCTCAGGTGGCTCTCATTTCCCAACTCCGCCTCCTGGCAATTGGATCCACTCCGTTTCCATGACAATGCTGACGAGTGCTTTAGGAGCTTGCCACAACTTCTATGAAGTCTCCCGTTAGACCGGCCCCCAGGCTGGTTTGTGCTCCCCTGGGTCAGGGGCCTTTAGCGCACAGCCTTCTCAGCACCTTGTTAACGGCTGAGTAGATCCTTGGATGAGTGGTTATACTCCCCTCATACGAGGGTTCAGAGCTTTTCGCTGAGTTCTGCTCTCCGGGATGCCCATCTCTGCGTGTCAGTTTGAGTTGCTTACTGCCTTTTCGCAGTCGCTCTTTCCTGCTCTCCTCTCTGGAGTTTGCGCTTGGAGATTCTGTATATCAGACAAGGTTGGCTAGGCCAGATTTCGCTTCGCTGGATGGATTTTTTTCCCCCGAGTGACTGGCCGAGGTTCCTTTGGTTCCTTGGCTTCCTTGGCCACATTCCCTTAAAGGGACCACCCCCTCTCGGGCTGTTGGTTCCAGATGCTCGAGCAGCCTTGGTAGGCTTTTTTCGGAAGGCCTCTTTTAGGCTCAGCTTGGGCTGTTGGCCGTAGGGAATGCTGTCACTGAAAGCCTTGGAGTTCTGCCCCCGGTTTTTCCCTGGAACTGCTGGATGTGTGTCCAGACATTTGGACTGGCATTCTCCTCTAGCATGGCGGCGTGGGTATATCGTTCCCCATAACGCAGTCAGCGCAGAGTGGAGTTCCCTTTCGAAAGGGAACGTCTCAGGTTACGCATGTAACCATGGTTCCCTGAGAACAGGGAACGAGACTCTGCGCTTTCATGCCATGCTGCGGGATGCCTGCTACAGTCAATCAAAGACAAGAAGATGTCTGCTGTTTTCCCAGGCGCTCCCTTTATACGTCACGGTTCGCGCCGTTTGACGTGATAGGCTGTCGCCGGCCAATAGGATTGGAGTGTGGTGATTTTTGGCATTTCGAGCACGGGTCACGGAGGACGTTCCCCATAGCGCAGTCAGCGCAGAGTCTCGTTCCCTGTTCTCAGGGAACCATGGTTACATACGTAACCTGAGACGTTACCGCTAAATTGCTATCACCTGCTTTCAAATGGAGCGGCATTTAATAGACAGAGCCATAGATCACTGACAAGCTACGCAATATCGCGTTCATTATCGAAGGTGATTCATCTGCAATATGAACGTGATATTGCGTGGCTTGTCAGTGAACTACGGCTCTGTCTATTAAATGCCGCTCCATTTGAAAGCAGGTGATGGTGATTTAGCAGCAATCGGGGAACTGGCTTTACTGACAAAATGCGCGTGACAACTGGTCTACACAACTGGTTTAGTTTTTCTTTATTTTCAAGTTTATTTGATAGGAACAGTGTACAAGTACACCAAATCCTTCTCTGATATGAACCAGAGGATCATATATATCTTTCCACCTGTAGTCTCTAATGGCCTTTGATTAAAAACAAACCTTTTGACTAAAATGTTTATTAGTTTCAGAGACATTTAATCATTCTTGTTTAGTTTTTATTCAACAAATTCTCTGTGTAGTCTGTTATAGGAAGGTTACAACTTTGATGTTTATGTTTCAGAAATGCAAACAATTAAAGATACTGAAATTTCAACTTCATTTGGTTGATTTTATGTTAACTTTAAAAAAATAAATGTTTGTAAAATATAGTAGTCAACATTTGAAGTGGATCAAAACCTTTCATCGAAGCTGTCCTAAAACCTTCTTCTTAGGACAACTTAGATCTTTGGACAACTTTGATGAACTTTTTTGATCCACTTCAAATGTTGACTACTGTATTTTTACAAAGAATATTTGTAAAAGGAAATTTGATTATTAAATTAATTTTTTAAAATAGGTACTTATTATCTTTAAAATTCCACATGGGTTTGATTCAGATTCAGTTAGATGGTCAGTTTACACCCACCCACTGACTCGGATCAACTTACCCCTAACCTGGGGTAAATTGAGCCAGAGGAACACTTTTTTTAGAAGAAGCCATATTTTTAGAACCCTTTGTCATAGATGTATGAAAATGATAGAAAACATACTGAAATTACTTTCATTATACTTCTGCCACATTTTCCCTTATCTTGAGGACCACATAAGTAAAAAAATGTCTCATCTTACCCCACTCTCCCCTACTCGGGGATCATGCTGCACATGCTCTCAGGCTAGAACATCATGTTTGACAAGTAACGAAAGAAAAGGGTGTGCGGATTGCATAATGCCCTTATAAATTACATGCCTCAGGCATGCAGTCGCTCATTTAGAATACTCCAAATTCAAAATCATTAGAGCGAGGTTTAGAACAAATGTGCGTATAAATATGAATAGTGCATGAAATTATTAGTGAATGAGACCCTGGGGCCTCATTTATAAAATGTTTTGTAGAAATCGTCCTACATTTAATCTTACAATTATCAATCTTACACACAAAAACGTGCATAAGCCTCTCTTCCAGATGTGAAATTTATAAATCACAAAACATCTTAAAATTGTGTGCAGCTAAATGGTTTCAAATCTCTGGCTTGTAAATGCTGCCATTGAAATATAAAATGTAACCAGTCAACTTCCGAATGCTGTACTTGAGAATGGCGAATGGCAAGAATTGCTCAGATTTTGCATACATCTGCTTAGAAACTGGCATGGGGCTAAGCACTTTTCCACGTCAAAGACAATTTTAGACTATAAATATGATTGTTGATTTTAACGTATGCACACTCTAAGTTTTATAAATGAGCCCCCTGATCAGCTGATTCATAATGAGTAGCAGGACATCATCTCAATGATATTTCATCTCATTAACTCCAGGGTTGCCAACTCTCACGCGTCTGGCGTGACACTCACGCTTTCAGCATCAATCTCACGCTCTCACGCACACGCAAGAAATGTCACGCCAAAATCCATTCTTCTCCCCTCTCAATCCGTTACTTTCTGTTGATGACTAGACCACAGCGTATTAATGACAGGAGAGGAGTTTAAGGCCCACAGCTGTTACATCTCCTTACAACGTTCTCACTGCAGTATTCTCTGATCGTTGACTGGCTGAAAACCTTGCACGTGATACGTCAGTTGCGTGTGAGAAGTGAGAGAGAGCCCCGGCCGCGCGCGCGCACTCAATATACAGAGCAGAGCGGCCAAAGCACAGAACGTCTTCAGCACTCCCGGAATCATGCACACTCCGCCGCTGGCCAAGCTGCTTCTGCTTTAAGGGGGTCGCACACCGGACGCGTAGCTCGGCGCCGCGCAGCATGGCCGTTATTTTGGCATGGCCATTATTTTCTCGAGAAAAGGAGTTTTCTCATAGCTTCGCAACGCAATACTCGTTCCCTTATCTCTCAGGAAACCGATGTTACGTAAGTACGTTACGTTATATACGTTTTGTTATATAACAACCGATATGACAACTTTAGCACATTTATCAGCTATACATTCATTCAGTGTTTTCCATTAATGACCCTCTGCTGCCGCCACCGTTTCATAATGAACTGATTAAAACATACTACGTTTGCCAACGAACTAAAATCGAAACTGTGATATGGCTTTGTGCCTTTATAAAACAGCAAAAGACAGTGATTAAGTATATAGACTATACAGTCTGTCTGTGCTGCGTGTTTTAAAGAGAAGAGCGCGCATTTGTGCACGCGATCAGCTGGTGATCTGGTGATCAAAATAAAAGCGCAAGGATATCTTTTAAAAAGAAATGAGTACAAAAGTATTGTAAAAAAATGTTTGAACCCTTTTTAATGCCCAGGTACAAGTCAATGCTGTTTCTTTGTTCAATTTGCACACTGTACATGGGTTGAAGCTCTTAATTTTGAGTTTCCAGAGTGCACCAGATTGATGCATTTAACCTTAAAATGTACAAAATTTTCTTCCGGGGGGCATACCCCCGGACCCCCCTAGCAGAGGTACATCCAACAAAGTTTTACAAATTACAGTGTCAAATAATGTACATTTTCATACAACAACAAAAGCTCCTTTCATGTCATTAAAGCTATTAATAGAAAATTGAAATGTCTTTGGACAAATATAGATTTGGAATAAGCCCCCCCCCCCTAATGTTTACAATGTCTGGCTCCGCCCCTGTCAGGTAACAAAACTGACAAAAAATAAAATAAATTATTTCACCCCAATGATACTAAGTAAACATGGACTGACATTGATTTTTAAAATTAGGGTTACCAAACATTTTCTCCGCGCACACGCGCAAACTGAAATTTTTACAAAGTCTCACTCCAGCCAAACTCCCAAAGTTGGCAACCCTGTAACTCACATATGGTCCTGCCATCATTTTAAACTCACAACAATATTATGTAACTAATCCCAACAGAATACAACTATGAAACAAATATATATATATATATATATATATATATATTAGTGGTGGGCTGTTAACGGCGTTAACGTGCTGCGTTAACGCGAGACTCTTATCGGGCGATAAAAAAAAATATCGCCGTTAATCTATTCTCAAAGTTGGGTTGGGAGCTGGGTCTATTCTACGCAAGTTATGATGACTTTCACCTTGATATTTTAGCGCGGATGTATACCTAGCCGAACTGACGCTTCTCAAAGATCCACCCGCCCCCCTTAGTTACTGTTGCTTTGGTCGACAAGCCGTGGAACGCGGAAAGATGTCAATATACAAAATATAATATACAAAAGTTTAACTCCACTGAGGTTAATCTTCTATCTGCTTTGTCGGACAAAATGGCGGATTACTTTTAGTCATTTGCTGCGTTCCAATTCGCCTACTTATAGTACGCCCTAAAAGTACTCTTTCTGTGAACAAAAAGTACTTACTTTTGAGTGTGTAGCAAAAGAGTAGACAAGGGCTGCGTCCGAAATCGCATACTTCCCTACTATATAGTATGCGAAAAACAGTATGCGAGTAGAGTAGTATGTCCGAATTCATAGTATTCGAAAAACAGTAGGCGAGAAGTACCCGGATGACCTACTGCTTCCGCCCGAATTCTGTAGTAGGCATTCGATGGACGCTGCGCTATCCCGTGATGCCACAGGAGAGGATTCTTCATAATTCAAAATTGCGGAAAGCGGCGATATGCAGCTCATTCAAGTCCTTAAGTACCTCAGGAAAAACTGTGTTTATTGTGGTTAAATTGCACTTGTTTAACATAATGTAAGTAATCGGCTGACTTATTGAAAGTTTATACAATGTAATGAGAAGATTAAGAGTTGGCTGTAAAAAGATGTTTATTCATTATTACTGACAGCACATCAAGCTAACCAACAGGTCGAGATAACGTTACATCCGCTTGTTAACACTGTTTTATTTAACGGAGACGTTCGTTGTTAAGCAGTTTAATGAGATTAGAAAACTTAACGGACAGCAACATTCAGGCGGCAGTAGTTTATAGGGCTCACAGTTTGTAGTTTTTTTTTTTTTTTTTTTAGAATATGTATATTATTATCATCATTGTATTTATTTGTATATATTGTATATAATATTTAGGCCATGTTGTGCATTTCTCTCGCCCTATCTGTCCATCTACACACTATTTATATATAATGTATTCAAGTTTGTTTATTGATTCATGTCTTTTGTTTCTCGTGTATTTTTATATGCATTCATTTTAACAATAAATTGCTTAATTTCGTTGCTTCAAATCAGCCTCTGTCGTGATATTCACAATGTATTTTTATTCTGAGGTAAAATTTCCTAGCTAAATAGGTGATTATACTTTGACATATTTAAATTTGCGCGCTGTTGTGACGACGCATGACAAGTGACAACATTAACATGGCGGATGTAGTACGTCCGAATTCCATTCATACTACTCATTTTCATACTATATAGAACGTACTGTTTTAACGGTCGGGAAGTACGTTCAAATTCAAATGTAGTACCTACTCATGTAGTATGCGATTTCGGACGCAGCCAACCTTTGGGACATACTATCAGGTCATACAGTTGCGTCTTTGCTCTCTGTCGCATCCAGTCACCGTAAACTGGCCTGTCAATCATCTTACATCCTCCACATTTCATTTAGCTAATTTCCTACCGTGTCGGAGAGAAATGCAGCACGTCGATCTGCAGTCGCGAGTCTTTCATGTGGAGAACTCTCCTCATATTAATGCATAAAGATGCATTTAAAACTTAATGGCCAATCAGATCTTTATAAAAGTCCACATTGGTATTTGCAGATGAAAAATAACACATATAACATTAAATAAATATTTTCTATCAGTTTGAACTGATTATTAGTCACTCAAACAGCCTCTCAGCCTCTATCGTGCATATTCGTCATGTTTTGTAGTTTTTAACACTTTTTACTTGTGTTTGTAGTTCTGAACTGAATCCTCCTACAACGTGCAATGGGTTGTGGGCAATATTAGCCTTTATAGTGTGCACGGATCCACACTTCAAAAATCTACCGGAAATAGTAGACCATCCGGGGACTTTTGGCATACTCTTTTCAACATACTATGCTTTGGCACACACTTATTTTAATCTCACATACTATTTAGGATGGATAGTATGGACATTGGGACGCAGGGACAATTTGGGTATCTCAAATATTCTGAATGTCTTCGGCAGAATTCAAATGAGCCATTTTAATCTAGATTAATCTAGATAAAAAAAAAAAAAATGAATCTATGCCCACCTCTAATAAATATATATATAAGCAAAAAGCAAGTAGGCCTACAAATTAATTTATTTGTAGATTATATAACAGCAACTTGGAAAACATTCAAAACAAAAAAGAAAAGAGAAGGTAAGTAACTTTACACAACATGATGTAAATTACTATTGTTGTGAAATTGGCCTCTTATAATTTGCATGGGAACGGAGTTTGTCACAAGCACATGAGAGCTGGTCACCTTGAAGTCTGTTAAGGTTTGGTACTATTTTGGAAGTTGAGATTAGCAGTATAGCTGCTGTAATAGTGTTTGCCATTTATTTTGGGTAATTGAAAATGTAAATCTCAAGATTACTTTGTTCAAACCCATTAATAAATGAAAATGTATTACTGCAGTCTGTGATAACACCTCAACAGAATGCAAAAAAGGGGAAGTTAACAAATGACTTGTTGAGCATGCCACAGTAATAGCTTTGACTAGAATGTGGAATGCTTATCATACTTGTACAATTTAAATGCAAACACTCCTTCTCTCCTTTAGCTTACAGTTTAACAAAATATCAAAACCAAAAGTCACACAACAGTCATGCACCTGCCTCAAATTATCAAGAAATCCTAAAACTCTTCTCTCACGTCATTCAAAGTATCATTGTCATTGCCAAACAACTGTCACGAAACTTTATAGTTTATTATATGTCACAAGGATATCTTTACTGGAAATACCGGACTAGCCAAACCCGTCAATTAGAAGATTTAATCTTTTGGTAACACTAAAAGCCTTTGTATAATTTATTATAAATATATCACGAATGTACATTATAATGCATTGTCTAATAATTGTAACCCAAGTTTAAAAAAAGATGAAAACTATCATCATTAGTATTTATTGTCAAATATCATCCAGATGTGGTTCATCACTTGCCAGTTTCAAGGATATAATGCCATAATTTAACCGATTAAGAAATATATCAGTTCAAAAAGATAATGGCTAAAAGTATTTAAAATAGCGTTCATTGTGCAAGAAATTGTGCAAGCCCTCATGTAAAACAATACACAACTTAAGATATCAATACACAGCTTATAAACAAGTACAAAGACTTTAAAACTATATTTAACTGTTTTTTTCTCTGTCTCTCTCTCTCTCTCTCTCTCTCTCTCTCTGTCTCTCTCTCTCTCTCTCTGTCTCTCTCTCTCTCTCTCTGTCTCTCTCTTTTTTCTTTGTAAATTTAAATGTCAAACGTGTTGACTATTGAGAAGAAATTATCTAAACAGTATATCTGACTGATAGTGTGCATTTGAGTTTTCTGAAAGCATGGTCTTTAAACAATGATGATCCATTCGGTGAAACATCTGAACCATTATCATCTTTACAAACCATTCATTGAAACTTGTTCTGCAAGCTCTCAGGTCAAAGGTAAAACCCTTTATGTATGAATTTAAATAAAATTTTAGCAAGTGAAGTATCTCAGTGTGAGTGTGTTGCTGTTCATATTTTATGTTCTTATTTTACAAAATCAAAACAATCAAACCATTATCTAACAAGACACATAAAAAGGATAGTTCACCCAAAAAATGAAATTTAAGTCATAATGAGTCATAATGTACTTATCCTTGTGTTGTTACAAAACCTTATGACTTGTAGCACAAACTTAACACAGCTCTTTTCTATTCTTTAACATTTAATAGTGGCCACATCTGTTTAGATAGATAAAAGTTTTCATTTTTGAATTGAATGTAATATATATTTATACCATTTTATAACAAATCTAGTAAACGTTGTGTCATATATTTTGGTACATTTACATTGTACATTATAAAGAATGATTTGCTTAGCCTAAAAAACAGATTACAAGGAAGAATTTTCAGCTGAAACTAACCAACCTGAGGCCAAATCTAGTTTTATGCAAGTCAACGGCTACCGTCACTTTAAGAGTCAAAAAACATATACAGGCAAAACAAAATTAATACTCGTGGCTCCTGGCAGTCCATTGAGTTGTTATGAAATTAAACAATTGGTCTGTGTGTTACAGTTATGGCTTGTTTATCTTAGTTTCATGGACTTCTAGTTTTGTTTTCATGTCACATGTGTTACGAATACAGCTCCCCCGGTGCATCCTCGGGGCCACCGGAGGGAGCCGTCACCCGAATATTGACTCATACTATCTGGACTCCATTACCCATAGGCCCGCATTCCTGGGACTGATCACTTCCGCACCTGCATCCGATCACACTCACACTCACACTATTTAAGACACACACACACCATCGCAAAGACTTGATTTGCTGTAAGTGATCATATCTGCGCGTTTCTTTGTGGATTGATTTTCTGTTATTACCTGGACTGTTTATCTCTGCTGAACCACCGCCGCCTGCCTTGATTACGGCCTGTTCTTTGATTCTGTGATTGTTTGCCGCCTGTCTCGACCCTTGCCTGTGACCCGACTCTGTCCCATTGCTGCCAGCCTCGACCATTGCCTGTCCCTGTTTACGGTACTGTCTTGCCCCTGTCTGTTACCATTGCCTTTTTAATAAAAGCTGTAAATGGATCCACTGTTTACTGACCCATCATTACAACATGTCTTCCTTTGTTCTTTTTTCCCGCCACCCTTTAGTTGTCACAGTAATTCATTTAATCATCACAGGTGTTCATCATTAGTTCCCTCATTAACCTTGTATTTAAGTTCCTGCCTTTTTACCCTTTAGTTGTCTGGTATTGTTTGTGTGAAAGCTTGTGTGAACCTGCTTTGTAGAACACTGTTACGTTGTTGGATTACCTTTAAGCCTTGTTAATAAACCTTGTTGGATTTCTACATTCGTCTTCGTCTTCGTCTTCCTGGGAGCGATATGTAACAGAAATCCCGGACCAAGAATGAAAAGAGCAAAGGACTTTGCCTCTATTAATGTTGCCCCGATGAAGGGCAACAAATTATTTTTGGAAGGAGGAACTGTTTTTGTGTTCCAGAACGGCAGAGATGTGGAGCTTTACGTGGAGGAGTTCCTCAACATCTGCCATCACGCCACCTGCGACGACGTCTGTTTAATGGAGCGACTTGTGTGGTCTGGACGAAGATCTCCGCTTCGTCATGCCCCGCGGTGATCCCTGCTGGACCCTAGTGAGCTACATCAATTTTGCGCTGTGGATGATCAAATCCAAGTTCACAGTGGGCGAAGCAGAGGATTCCAGCAGCCTCATC
The DNA here is from genome assembly GCF_024489055.1 of Chanodichthys erythropterus. Classification (NCBI taxonomy): domain Eukaryota; kingdom Metazoa; phylum Chordata; class Actinopteri; order Cypriniformes; family Xenocyprididae; genus Chanodichthys; species Chanodichthys erythropterus. Next base: position 18,872,621 of record NC_090244.1, read on the forward strand.
CAGCCACACCCCACAGACGTCTCGCAAGCCGACCCAGAGCACAGCCCACCAGCACCCATCACTGTGGAGATGACGACGCCTGAGCCCCCCCGCAGACGGAGAGCTCCATCCTAGGATGGAGCCTGCAACCACAGCGCCCAGTAGAGCCCCTCTGACCAGGGATGTGAACCGGCAACAGCCGTCCCGGTGGGGATATTGGTGGAGATCGACACTGGAGAAGATTGGCTAATAGACTGGAACACAGAGGTACTGCTTCCCACCCTGTCTTACCCTCCTCTCTCACCTCTACCATTGAGCACTGCAATTTCGCCAGCCCTGCCTCAGCTTTCTTCCTGCAGTCCCTCGTCTTCCCCAGTGTTTATTGACAGTAAGGTGAAGTCTCCATGCCTGCACTCTACAGCATCGGCAGATCTAGTTGATCCTATAGCTCAGCCTCCGGCCTCTGATTCCCTTGTAACAACTCGGACTATTGACAAGTTGGCTTCACCTTGCTTCCTACCACCCTCGACTCCATCAGAGACCCTCCTCCATGAAACTACACCAGGCTCCCCTGTCCCGTCAGCTCGCCCTTGGTCAGTCGTCACCCTTGCGCCACGGACTTACGAGCCTCCCGCTGCGCTTCGGCTCTCCACCCCTATGGCTGCAGTGGGATCCTCCTTCCTCCCGGACTCGCCTAGGTCCATGGTCGCACTGGCTCCGCTTCAGGTCTCAGGAACGCTGATGTTCCCACGAAGGTCAACCACGCCTACTCCTTGGCTCCTCCCTCCTTTGACACCGCTGTGGGCTGTCTTCATCACCTCTGCTCTGGGTCAGTTCCATCTGGCCATTCCTCCCATTACCGCCCCCATGGATGCTTCCTCCATCCATTCCTCCATGGAGTCTCTGCCTCTTGGCCTGCCTGTCTCTGCCTGTCTTGTCCGGTCCTGATCTCCCACACCTGTCGCTCATTCCCTCTACGCTTTATATGCCCAGCTGTGTCTCCCCCTGTTGTCAGTTGATCACTTCATGTCGCGTGGACGTTACATGTCTGCATTGCATTTTTGCTCTGTGTCTCATCTGTTTTATTTTGTGTTCAGGACCCTTAGACAAGGAGTTTTCCAGCAAGTCATTTTCTCTTGCTGGGCTCGTACTCGTCTTCTGCTGGGTAATCCTGTCACCTGCTTTCTCGGTGGTCTCTCCTGCCATTGTCTGCTGTGTGTGCGCAGATACCATGAGAGCCACCAGTTTCCTCAAACTGTCACCTGTTACTTTGACTGTTTCATTTTTGTGTGTCAAGCTCATTTCTATCACAGTGCTCATTGACTTTTTCCCTACAGCCTTCCTGCTTCTTGATGGAGATGTAATGACTGAGACAAATCAGACACAATTATTTGTTAGTTCACCAGTAGTTTTAAGCTCACTCTGGGATTTGACTGTCCCCATCCCCGAGAAGTCCTCAGTTACAAGTTTATTGCACCGAGGAATGTGCTGCCACATTGAGAGCAGAGAAGAGACACAGGAAATCTGCATCTTCCCTGCATTTTCCACACAGATCAAAGACATGGACATGAACAGGCATAATCCCAGGAAATGGTATCTATCAAAACAATATATTTAGAGTTTGTAAAATACACAGTGATGTCTATAAAAGCGGAAATAACAACCCTTTCCATTATAACTTGACAACACGTTTAATTCATATCAGATACACATTGTGAAAGTAACTTAAAAGCTTACTCTATTCGTCCCCAGTTCACCGGATAAATTCACGGGTTGTAAATCCAACAGATCCGATTCTCTGTGCGTTGCAAACTAACGCAATCGTTATAAAGGTGTTAAAACAGCAAAACACATCCACTTGCACATATTTGGCAATCGGAATATTACATATTTCATGCTATAGTTAACAAATTTGTGAATATTTTGAATAAAAAAGGAAAAATTACATGAAAGCAGATCATCATTCATACAGTGCTGCGGTGTGTCACATAACAAGCAATGACACGTCACCATGGAAACCATAAAGTGATACATTCTAAATAACAGTCGCCTTAAACTCATGCTGGGGGGTCAGCCAGAATATTTGAAACTTACGTGCGAAAGGGTTAATTGATTCTGGGGCGGAGGGTGATTTCATGGATATTGGACAGGATGAGCACTTGGGCATTTCACATTCTCTCTTGGCAGAGCCGATTTCAGCCAGAACACTTTGTGGTACCCCCCTCACAAGAATTACTCATTACACAAGGCTTGTTAACCTCACCATTTCTGGGAATCATGCTGAGGAGATTCATTCCCTATTGAGTTTCTCCTTCTGCTCCAGTCGTTTTGGGCCACACTTGGCTGGTTAAGCACAACCCTCACATCGACTGGGCTCTTAATTCCGTATTGGCATGGAGCCCATTCTGTTTGTCTCAGTGTTTGGTGTCTGTTTCTTCCCCTTTAAGGTCTGTTTCTGTGTTCCAGGAGGAACCGGTGAGCCTGGCGAGTGTACCAGAGGCTTACCATGATTTGAGAGCAGTGTTCAGTAAGTCCAGAGCTTCATCTCTTTCTTCCGCACCGCCCGTACGACTGTGCAATAGAATTATTACCTGGCACTTCTCCACCCAAGGGGTGCCTATATTTCGCTCTCCGATCCTGAGAGGGAGGCCATGGAGAGATACATCAGCAATTCTCTATTAGCCGATATATTTTCCTCTCCTGCCGGGGCGGGGTTCTTCTTCATGGGGAAGAAAGATTATCGGAGGCTGAATGACATCACGGTAAAGAATAGCCACCCTTTGCCGTTGATGTCTTCAGCATTCAAACTCTTTCAGGGAGCAACCATTTTTACGAAGTTGGACTTACACAATGCTTACCACTTGGTTCGGATTAGGAAGGGCGACAAATGGAAGACCACTTTTAATACCCCTACAGGTCACTTTGAATATTTCGTCATGCCCTTTGGACTCTCAAACTCCCCAGCGGTCTTCCAGGCACTTGTGAATGACATGCTCAGAGATATGGTCGACCGATTTGTATTTGTTTACCTCGACAACATCCTGATCTTTTCCCAGAACAAGCGCGACCATGTTCAGCACATCAGGTGAGTATTACAGCAGCTACTCGAGAATCATTTATTCGCTAAAGTGGAGAAGTGCAAATTCAATTCAATTAGAAATGGCATTTGAAAAACTAAAGAGCCGCTTTGTTTCGGCTCTGATTCTCACTAACCCCGACCTGTCTCGTCAATTCAAGTAAATTAAACAAGAAAACAATGAAACAAATAAGCAAAAGCACAATGGAATATCTGCTGCCTTTGACATCACTGCTCAAGAAAGTAATTAGTAGGGCTCTAGTCCAGAGCTCTCACATAAACAATTCACATACATAATTTAATTTGATGTGACCCTAACAGTATACATGCCTATTCTCTAGTCATTCAGTGTATGATTTGGTAACTTCTTAATGTGGTACATTATGGGATTGAATGACTGAACTATATAATTTAAATTGTTGTTTCAGACACCACTATGAAATGTGTCAAACCTGAAACAGGGAACAACTAAAAATGGGCAATTTTGGACACAGTTTCAGTTTGACAACCAGGTTTAAATTAGGCATGGTGTTCTGGTTTATGTATCTTTCACAGTCTGCCCATCTGAATGTTTGTACTTCCTTACTACACACTTCTCACTCTCATTCTTACTAACGTGAGAACAACAACAAAAAACTTCACTAGTCACAAAATAATTTCAAGAGCCATCGATTTTTCTTGAAACACAATATGATCATGGCATGCAAAGTTATGGAAAAAGTAGAAAAAAAATTTAGCTGATGACTCATAAGGCCATTTTGCACGTTCAGCAACATTCCTTCAGCCCCATGCAAACATAATCCATTCATCTCTTTCTGTGAGGATTATGTGCTTTTTTTTTTTAACCTGCCCAAAATATTCATTACTATGGCTATAGACCACTGACAAATGCGGGCATCTTTGTACAACAATACTAGTATAGAGAACACACAATTCATTAATTCAAGTTAGACATCAAGGTTATAATGTCTCTGCAGAAATACATAAAAAACTGAAAACTGCATTTAGACTATATGAGCTAAAGGAGTGACAATAGGCTATGAACTTCTCCAACACAAAGTTAACATGCTTACAATGAAACCTTTGTCAGAAAAGCTACAGATCTGGCAACTAATAGATAAGATAATCAGTTTCCTCAATGAGACCACTATTAGTTTCAAAATACAGTGTAAGACACATGATACTTGTTACTTTAAATTTTCCTTAATGTTTAAAAATGTATTTTGTTTTAAAAACATCTTGGTGTACAACAAAATGTACAAACTTTTTGACCGAATGCTCTTTTTGACTAATATCAGACAATCACTCTTTCCAGGAAGATGATAGCCACACCTCTGCTGTGTAACTACTGTGACTTTTTGCAGAGGTTAGCCCTTCCCCTTTGTATGATTTGTTAGCTGTCGCTTCCTGACACACTTTTCTGGTATATTAACAAGAGAGGCTGTTTTATACCTCACTCACACAGATCTCCTCTCCTGGCAGTTGTTAATGGCAGGTTATAATCTTAAATAAATTAACATGACATTTAACAATCAGATGATTCTGAAAATAATCTCCATCCTTTCTGTGACTACAGCCATGTCCATCCTCTTGATGAACTATCCAGAACAAAGGAAAATTTGTCCTCGCAAGGAAAAGCTGGTCTTGAATCACTTCCTGAAGCAGGATATTAGAGAAGTACAGGCTTGTTCTGCTATTATTCAAGGAGATGTGGACGGAGTGGACAAGGAAAATTTCAGGAAACTTCTGACCTCGAAAAAAAGAACATCTCTGCTATCCGAGTCATACTATCTCAATGCAACCAAGGATTGTCCATCCTACATCCAAGACAGAGGGTTTCTGACAGTTTCTCTCAGTAAAGAGGAGAAAGATTTCCCTATTGCTTACTCCATGGTGATCCATGAGAAGATTGAGATGTTTGAAAGGCTCTTAAGAGCCATTTATACTCCTGACAATGTGTACTGTGTTCATGTGGACCAGAGGTCTCCTGAGATCTTTAAAGAAGCAGTTAAGGCCATTGTGTCCTGCCTGACAAATGTGTTTGTGGCCAGCAAACTGGAGAATGTGATCTACGCCTCCTGGTCTCGAGTTCAAGCGGACATCAACTGCATGCAGGATCTGCTCAAGTCACCTGTCCAGTGGAGGTATCTGCTCAACACCTGTGGCACTGATTTCCCCATCAAAACCAATGCAGAAATAGTTGAGTCTCTAAAATACCTGAATGGAAGGAACAGTATGGAGTCCGAGGCCGTAGACTCCAAAAAGGGGCGCTGGCAGTATCATCACAATGTTACGAATGTTGTGACTCGGACCAATGTTAAAAAGTCACCTCCGCCAATTAAGAGCCCTATGTTCGCAGGAAATGCTTACTTTGTGGTTTCAAGAGAGTTTGTGAATCACATTTTCAAAAGCAAAGAGGTTCAAGAATTCATGGAATGGGAGAAAGACACATACAGTCCAGATGAACACATGTGGGCTACGTTACAGCGGATGCCTTCAGTACCAGGATCCAACCCTTCAAACAGAAAGTACGAGCAATCGGACATGAACGCAATTGCTCGTCTAGTTAAATGGAGCTACCATGAAGGAGATCTAAAGAGTGGGGCTCCCTACCCACCATGCACTGGGAAGCACAGACGGGCGGTGTGTGTCTATGGAGCTGGGGACTTGAAATGGATTGTGAGGCAACACCATCTTTTGGCAAACAAGTTTGATCCAGAAGTAGATGATGTAGCTATCAAATGTATGGAGGCTTTTTTAAGGTACAAAGCTATTTATGGTCGATCATTACTAACAGTTGATAAATCTGACATTATTTTATGATGTTTTTAATGTTTTAAAATGTTTGTAAATATTAGATAATTAAATTAAATTAATACTTTGGGTTTTAAAAATCATTTGTGCTTTTTTGTAGTGAAGCTTTCTTTGTGTTACACATAATACTTCATATAAAGATGTGATATTAATGAATTTAAATCAGAATTAAAATATTAACAGAGTACAAAAAAGAAAAGATCTCACAAGCAAAGGTAAGAGATTATATATAATTTAGATGTGTGTCTGTGACACAAGGTACCTGAATTTATGATAAACCAACTACTACTTGCATGATATTGTGAGGTAACGTATAACAAATATATTTATAACTGCAAATTTATGTCAACATAGAAGATATGAAACAGAAATAGGAGCAAACACAGGATGTGGTTAATATGTGACCAGAAGAGCAGTCAACACATGCACAGACAGAAGAATTTCTTACACCTATATAATGTCTTACAAAGCAGCTGTTTAGATGTATAGATATAGCATATGTGTGAAGTCACAGCAAAAAAGTGTTGGGAAATACCTTTGGAAGAGAGACCCTTACAAAAATTAAGTTTTTTCAAGTGTGCATTAGTAGGGGGAAAGTGGGGTATTTTTACTTTTGTGGTCCTCAAGATAAGGGAAAATGAGGCAGAAGTACAATGATAGTATTTCAAGTAATTTCAGGATGTTTCTGTCATGATCATGAGTTGGAGTGCCCCGTTTAGCCACCAGAGGGCACTCCAACGTGGACTTTTGTCACCTGCCTGAACTACAATTCCCATACTCACTTCTGGACTCATTATCCCACTCATTGCACTCAGCTGTTTTTTGTTTCATCATTAGTGTCTGTCTATTTATACTCAGTTGTTTCTGTCCTTGGTTGTGGTTTGTTGTATTGTGACGTGCACTTTTGTTTCTCTGGCCTTTTGTTTTGTGGATTTTGACCCCTGCCTGTTTTGGATGTACAATTGTGGATTGCCCAATAAATGCTGCAATTGGATCTTTTACATCTTGTTCTTGTGCACCCGTGACAGTTTCCTATCAGTTTTAATGATCAGAATACATCTATGACAAAGGGTTCAGAAAATATGGCTTCTTATAAAAAAAAGTGTTCCTCTGGCTCAATTTACCCCAGGTTAGGGGTAAGTTGATCCGAGACAGTGGGTGGGTGTAAGCTGACCATCTAACTGAATCTGAATCAAACCCATGTGAAATTTTAACGATAATATACCTATTTTAAAAAAAAATTCAAATTTCCTTTTACAAATATTCTTTGTAAAATAATTTTTTTTTTTAAGCTAAATTAAACAACATAAAACCAACCAAATGAAGTTGAAATTTCAGTATCTTTAATTGTTTGCATTTCTGAAACAATATGTTGAACATTTTAGTCAAAAGGTTCTTGACATGGTAGTTTTTCTGCAATGTTGACCATGTTAGGCCATTAGAGACTACAGGTGGACAGATATATATGATTAAACATCCTCTGGTTCATATCAAAGAAGGATTTGGTGTACTTGTACACTGTTCCTATCAAATAAACTTGAGAATAAAGAAAAACTAAACCAGCTGTGTAATATTACATTGAAATGACACCAGTTTATACTTCAGATTTAACTTAGCACGCTGGGTTTTTCTCCTAGGGGGTTTTTTCCACCCCTGGGAGTCAGCCAACATTGGCTTAATGTAGCACCATCTTGTATATGTTACATATTACCACGCTTGCTTGTACAGCTTATTTTTAACCACTTCCCTTTTTTCTGTGCTTCTAATATGTAAAGCTGCTTTGAAACAATTACCAATTGTAAAAGTGCTATATAAATAAATTTGACTTGACTTGACTTGACTTAAATTCATTGCCTTATGGTGGGGTAAGTTAAAACTCTGGCTCAATTTACCCCACAGCATTTGGCTCACTTTGCCCCATAGCTGCCATTTTAGGAAAAGCTAGCTAGCTTACCAATTCAGAATAATATTTAGCTAAATGACTTGCATGGTTTTATATGTTGCTTAATCACCAATATGCATCATAAATAGTTTTAGACCTGGACAAATTTGCTTTGATGTAACAGCCACTACATCTGTTATGTTAAATTTTTAATTTGACAAGCCAAAAACATTTTTTAAAGTAAATAAGCCCATGTGCTTCTCCTTTTCACAGTCTGGCAGAAATGATGGGTGGTTCTAAAATATATGGTCACATGACAATAAAATGGTACAATTGCCAAGATACAGGGGGTGGGTCAACTTACCCACTGGCTCATCTTACCCCACTCTTCCCTATACTTCTTTCAAACTAAAAGTAAAGTATACTTTCAGTCTACCTTTTATGTACTTCTCAGAAATATACTTTATGCACTTCTACTGCTGTATATTTGGCAAATACTCGTGTACTCAATTTTTCATTTATTTAATTAAGCATAATTAATTATTCTAAGTATACTTGGCTTGTAGCTGTGTTTACTCTTTTGATTGAGTAGTATATCCTCTTATATCGTAATCCTTTGACTTTTCTCTTCAAAAATTCTCGTTTTATACTTCTAATTTGTGACCAGTGTTTTGTTTTGCTCTCTCCTCTGCGCTTCTGTCATGTCAGAGTTCACCCTTTCGCCATAAATTGATGCGTACAGCCATCTGTTGGGATCTAGTTATTTTAGTTTTTAAAGTGGATATTTTTCTCACACAAAATGCATCACTTTTCTTCAGTAGGCCTTTATTAACCCCCCAGAGCCATGTGGTTATCACTGATTCAGGCTGCGGCCCCTTTAAATCATGCACTCCCTGCCCCCCGAGCTCTCGACTATAATACAGTGCATTTACAAAGTTCACACAGCTAATATAACCCTCAAATGGATCTTTACAAGATGTTCGTCATGCATACTATATTTTTACATTTGATTCTGAATGAGTTTGATAGTGCTCCATGGCTAAAGCTAACATTACACACTGTTGGAGAGATTTATAAAGAATGAAGTTGTGTTTATGAATTATACAGAGCAACGGTTCTCGTCTCTGTGAATACAGTAAGAAACATTGGTAACTTTGACCACATTTAACAGTACATTAGCAACGTGCTAACGAAACATTTATAAAGACAATTTACAAATATCACTAAAAATATCATGTAATCATGGATCATGTCAATTATTATCGTTCCATCTGCCATTTTTTGCTATTTTTCTTGCTTGCTTACCTAGTCTGATGATTCAGCTGTGCACCGATCCAGACGTTAATACTGGCTGCCCTTGTCTAATGCCTTGAACATGGGCTGGCATATGCAAATATCGGGGGCGTACATATTAATGATCCCGACTGTAACGTAACAGTCCGTGTTATGTTGATATTCGCCTGTTTTCCGGAGGTCTTTTAAACAAATGATATTTACTCAAGGAGGAGGAAACAATGGTGTTTGAGACTCACTGTATGTCATTTCCATGTACTGAACTCTTGTTATTCAACTATGCCGAGGTAAATTAATTTTTTTATTCTAGGGCACCTCTAATATAACTCTCATTGTATTCGCCTGAAAGAAGAAAATCATATCCACCTAGGATGGCTTGAGGGTGAGTAAATCATTTTCATTTTGGGGTGAACGAATCCCTTAACCCTTGAGCTGAGAGCTTTAAAGTTGGAGGTTTTTTTTTTTTTTTAAATAACAAATTTTCCTAAACCTTCTCGCCCCAAGAGGCCAGCAACCACAGCTAGTCTGCACTGGAAACCTGACCAGTGAATCCCACCAGTTTGTTATTGTTGCCAAAAATGACAAAGTTGTATTTCATTGGAAGATAAGAGCTTTCCTGTGGCTTGGATAAGTGTGTAAAATGCCTTTCATAATGTTGGGAACATGGGCTGGCATATGCAAAAATTGGGGGCGTACATATTAATGATCCCGACTGTTACATAACAGTCGGTGTTATGTTGAGATTCGCCTGTTCTTCGGAGGTCTTTTAAAGAAATGGGATTTATATAAGGAGGATGAAACAATGGAGTTTGAAACTCACTGTATGTCATTTCCATGTACTGAACTCTTGTTATTTGACTATGCCAAGATAAATTAAATTTTTCATTCGAGGGCACCTTTAATATTTTGATGATTACTTTTAGGCTACTTGTATACTGTGGAAAAGATGGCGGAGTACAGACTTGTAAAAAGTCCTTCTGGTCTGCCACAATCATCAGATAAAGGGTTATCTGCCTAATAAAACTGGAAAAAGAACTGTTTCTGCAGTTTGAGTTTTGTTTTTATTGTTAATATTCAATGAAAGTTAATGTTTTGACCTCAAAAATTGTTTACTCTATGTTTTATTTTGTGTAAAACAACACATTTTAGGTGTAAGAATTGAACACAGTCTGAGTCAATTTTAACACATTCTTTCTAAGAGTGTAAAATAAACTGAAGATGTCAAATTTTAAGTGGTTAACCCTGATAGACCTTGCTTGTAGATGCCTTAAGCACTCTATTAGAAAAGCTATCTTTTGCTACTGACAGCCATTCAAAAATAACTGTGTGTTGTGTCTTTCTTTTACAAAGAGTATATTCATTTATACATTTTCAATATATCAGAGTAGATGTTTTACCAGTGACCAATTTTGCGATGAGAGATCTTAAAAGCATGAAATGGGACTCTATGCAGCCTTTCATGTCAAGGCTTGTTTATTATGGAGCCAATCATCGTCATCACATTTTTTTTTTTATATATATATATATATATTTTTTTTTTTTTTTTTCAATTATTATTGCTTCTGCATAATGATTAATCACAGCCGAATTGATAGTCTCAAAGCTGTGTTGTGGGGTTCTGTGTTAACCGAGCAACTACAACTAACCTCCACACTGAAATAATTACAAATCTTGTTTGATAAGCTGATTTTTTGGTGACCTCTGCTGGAGACTCCTTTAAATAGACTCTAATTTAATAGACTAGAACTGTATGCGAATATAGTGCCATGTAGAAGAAACTCTTCTACAGAATGGCATTATGTTGAAGCTTCTTTTCACCGAACCTAATGTGGACTCCCAAAGCAGATAGCGCAGATAAGCAGATAACTTCCAAAAACTGCAATAGCAGTAGGCCAACCCAAGGCTGACATTGCTTAAGTTGTACGTCATTACAACAGACTAGGAATAATGACAGAATGTTGATTTTATACTCACCAGTCACCAGTATCTTTCTTTCTTCAGTGAAACACTAAGCAGCATTTCCGTGCAATACAAGAGTACGGTGATTTAAACAGCAAGCACGAAAAAAGAAAATAACAGTATCACAAAAGTAGTGAATAACTGGTATGTAATCTTCCAAGTATTCTGAAGCCATATGAATGATTTGTGAGAGAAACCACTGAGTCGTTTTTCGGAGCACTTAAGTAGTTACAGTGCGCCAGAGGACGCCTTTGATAATAATAATTTTACTTTGTAACCATACATATGCACTTTGTCAGATGTTTCTTGTTTATGATAGGTTTTGTGTTCTGTCAAATTTAAATTGAGCAAATGATGACATAAAATTATATTTTATAAATGCCAGATTGAGGCGAGTTGATACCTTTTAAAGTAAAAATAAAAATGTATACACTTTATTAATTACAATATCTGCTGGCCAAAAGGTAGATTTTTTATTATCTTTATTTTGTGCTTTGTAATTATTTTTGTGACTTTGTTTACATTTTTTGCCTATAAAGCCTGTTCAATGATGACGGATTTCTTTGTAAAAACTTACCCCATGTAATATAGGCTAAAAACATGCCCGACTGTTTGGGCAGATACATGGTAGGCTATTTTTTTAAATGCTTTTTGTAGCTTGTGTGTGTCTTTACAAAAATATACTAAACATATTCACTAAATCGCTTGTATCCATTAGTATTCTTTATCTACATTTATACAACCTGCATTTGACTGTACAGACAACATCCTTATAAGCATGTTTTTGCCTCTACATATAGCTATGATGAAAGGAAATGTCACTTAATTTTCTCCATAAGGGAATCTAAAATCTGTGGCTAGGAACCAGGGCTTCCCCATAGATGAGCGGTCCCTACCTTGCCTACTGTTTCCACCTTAGCTATTGCCGAATCTCTGTGGTATATGAACCTGAGAGGCTGTTTCATACCTTAGTGGCATAGCGAGAGTAGTTTCTGGAAGGTCTGGTCTGGTCAGAGTACAACACTGTCCCTCTATCTGCTGAACTACATAAGGAAGGATTGCCCTTCTCATGGGAAACTGGAATTGAATCACTTCCTAAAGCAGGATGTTGGAGAACTACAGGCTTGTTCTGCTATTATCCAAGGAGACATGGACGGAGTGGACAAAGACATTTTCAGGAAGCTCCTGACCTCGAAAAAAGAACATCCCTGCTATCCGAGTCATTCTATCTCAACGTACCCAAGGATTGTCCATCCTACATCCGAGGGTTTCTGACGGTTTCTCTCAGTAAAGAGGAGAAAGATTTCCCTATTGCTTATTCTATGGTGATACATGAGAAGATGGAGATGTTTGAAAGGCTCTTAAGGGTCATTTATACTCCTGACAATGTGTACTGTGTTCATGTGGACCAGAGGTCTCCTGAGATCTTTAAAAAAGCAGTTAGGGCCATTGCATCCTGCCTGACAAATTTGTTTGTGGCCAGCAAACTGGAGAATGTGATCTACGCCTCCTGGTCTCGAGTTCAAGCGGACATCAACTGCATGCAGGATCTGCTCAAGTCACCTGTCTAGTGGAGGTATCTGCTCAACACCTGTGGCACTGATTTCCCCATCAAAACCAATGCAGAAATAGTTGAGTCTCTAAAACACCTGAATGGAAGGAACAGTATGGAGTCCCAGTCTAGGGATGTCCCGATCACATTTTTTTGCCCTCGAGTCCAAGTCTGAGTCATTTGATTTTGATTATCTACCGATACCGAGTCCCGATCCGATACTTCTATAATACATGAAAAAGAATAAAGAAGAGCGAAAAAACAGATGCAGGATCCATTAACAGTGCTTTTCAGGTATCTAACAGTAGATTTCACATACAGAAAATGGATAAAGTAATCAAATATAAAATATCACTGCATATTATCTTTACTGTATAAAATAAATAAAGATTAATCATTATTGAAGTTACAAAAACTATTCAGTCAAGAGCAGTGAGTGATTTCTTTGTTATTTGTTGTTTGATTTAACATTAAAAACAGGCAGCAGGAATAGTTTTTTTCCCTATAAGACATGCACGATCCAGTACATATACTGTTCCACATGCGCTGTCTTTCTCGACTAATATACGTTCACTTAAGACATAACCGACTATGTTTGCTAGGATACTCGCTAAGATGGGCATGTTGACATAGTTTTTGTATGAATTTGTCCGCTGAAGTGCAAGACTTGAAAGAGAACTCAGTATTTGCGCGCTGACTGAAATAAGCGTGTGCGCGCTTCGGATGAGCGCACGCAAATCTTCTAACAGCGTGCGAGTTTTCTTTCGCGTCTTGTTCTTGAAGGTTTAAATCAGCAAGGCTTAAATGAGTTAGTTTAAACACAGATAGCAACGTGTGCTGTTCAGGTCTCAAGTTTGATCCAGAAGTAGATGATGTAGCTATCAAATGTATGGAGGCTTTTTTTAAGGTACAAAGCTATTTATGGTCGATCATTACTAACAGTTGATAAATCTGACATTATTTTGTGATGTTTTTAATGACAGGTACAGTAACTATTTGTATATTTTTCTAAATATTGTTTTAATCTTTTTATGAATGTAAATGTAATAAACATGTATATATTCTAAGTTATATTAATAGGATGATGAAAACTTGAAATTAATTATTTTCAATTAAATGATAAATTAAAAAAAAAATATTTGTACACTTTAAAGAAGCTCTGTGTTACAATTAATACTTCATATAAACCTTTGGTAACATAAATAGATCAATATTTAGACTGTAGCGTAAGCTTTTTGAACTGCAAGAGTTTTACACTTTCTTCGTATGTTGAATATGGAAGGTGATCTGACCTTCAGGATCATGTATTGTTTCCCTTTATTTTCTTATATTATCATTATGATTTTCCTGTATTTTTACAGTGAGTAACTGGGAGCACGGTTGCCAGCAAGCTGCTGTATTTCAATTTACAGTCATTGTACTGTAATGCAATTTACAGTATACAGAACAGTACATTATTACTACAAAACAGTATTTTACTGTATTTTTACTTTCTGATTTGATTTATTTCTACTGTATTTTACTATACCGCAATATCTATATTGATACATTATTGCTAAATAATACTAATTAGAATAATTACTAAAAATGTAGCACTGAAACCCCAACCCCATATGATGAGTTTTTGGATGTTATGTCCTGCACCACGGCGAGATTAGATATGTTGTGGACACGCGAGAAGCCAGAGCCCCTTCGCAGTCACCTTGATTAATGTTGCCTGTTGTCACACTTTGGCCGAGTTGTAAGGTTACCAGGACTGATCTGCTGAATGACCTCTCATACGTTTTTACATGTTGTTTTTGGCATTTTTTTTATTTTTACAACTGCTTTACTGATAGTTTGGCATTAGTGGCTAGCTGTGAATTTGCTGTCTGATGCCAGGTACTTTACAGAGTAGAAGGCTGTCACGGTGGCTCACACATGGAGACGAGAGACAGATCCAAGTGCAGGTGTTTTTATTAGAGTAATCCAAAATCGTAGTCCACAAACAAGCATGGGTCAAAAGCCAGGTAAACAGAACAAAACACGGGAACAGGAAACAACACAGACCGGGGAATGTGAACTGAAAACTCCAGGATGTGAACAGAAACAGACAGGGTATAAATAGACAGACACTGATTACATAATACATGACAGCTGGTTGTAATGATGTGATAAAGGGATAATGAGTCCGGCAGTGCGTTATGGGTAATGTAGTGAATGCAATGGGTGGAAACGAGAGTCCGGAATGGAGTGCCCTCTAGTGGCTGAAAGGGCACTCTCACTGGTGATCATGACATTACCCCCCCTCAAAGGAGCGGATACCAGACGCTCCACCAGACAAAACAGAAAAAACTCAGGAGGGAGGTGGACCGGAGGAGGATCAGGGGGAGGGATGGCGGGCCAGATCCAGGGCGCCCCACTGAAAGCCAGGGTGGTGCTGGAGAAACTGACCAGGCTGGTTCCAGCGGGTCTGGAATCCTGGCTGATTGCCAGGGTGGCGCTGGAGGAACTGACCAGGCTGGTTCCAGCGGGTCTGGAGTCCTGGATGATTGCCAGGGTGGTGCTGGAGGAACTGACTAGGCTGGTTCCAGCGGGTCTGGAGTCCTGGCTGATTGCCAGGGTGGTGCCGGAGGAACTGACCAGGCAGATTCCAATGGTTCAGACGGCCTGGGCAGTGGCAGCAGGGCAGAAAGCCTGGGCGGCGGCGGCAGGGCAGAAGGCTTGGATGACGGCGGCAGGACAGAAGATCTGGACGGTGGCGGCAGGGCAGAAGGTTTGGACGGCGGCGGCAGGGCAGAAGATCTGGGTGGCGGCGGAAGGGCTGACCAAGGGTGCTCCATGGCCATATCAGGGAGAGCGGGCAGCTCGGTGACGGTTTCCGTGGCCGGCTCTGGCTGCTCAGGAGGCAGGGCAAGGCGCTTAGTTGGCGCCGGCAGGGCAAGATGCTTAGTTGGCGCTGGCAGGGAAAGGCGCTTCGGTGGCGCCGACAGGGCAAGGCGCTTGGAGAACCCACGAACAACCACTAGAGTGGTCTCCAGGCCTTGTAAGACGGAGGAAGCCCTTTTCCTCCTTCTCCTCCCCTTATGAGGGTGAGGCGGTGGCTCACCCAAAATGGACTCACTGGCTGGAGCGGACTTACTGACTGGAGCGGGCTCTGGAGCAGGCTTACTGGTTAGAGCGGGCTCACTGGTTGGATCGGGCTCTGAAGTGGACTCACTGGTTGGAGCGGGCTCTGGAGTGGACTCACTGGCTGGAGCGGGCTCTGGAGTGGACTCACTGGCTGGAGCGGGCTCTGGAGTGGACTCACTGGCTGGAGCGGGCTCTGGAGTGGACTCACTGGCTGGAGCGGGCTCTGGAGTGGACTCACTGGCTGGAGCGGGCTCTGGAGTGGACTCACTGGCTGGAGCGGGCTCTGGAGTGGACTCACTGGCTGGAGCGGGCTCTGGAGTGGACTCACTGGCTGGAGCGGGCTCTGGAGTGGACTCTCTGGCTGGAGCGGGCTCTGGAGTGGACTCTCTGGCTGGAGCGGGCTCTGGAGTGGACTCTCTGGCTGGAGTGGGCTCTGGAGTGGACTCCCTGGCTGGAGCGGGCTCTGGAGTGGACTCCCTGGCTGGAGCGGGCTCTGGAGTGGACTCACTGACTGGAGCGGGCTCTGGAGTGGACTCACTGACTGGAGCGGACTCGCTGGCTGGAGAGGCCTCCGGGCCTTGAAGGATGAAGGAAGCCCTCTTCCTTCTCCTCCTCCTCCTTTTACCTGGGTGAAGCGGAGGCTCAGTGCCCACCTCCTCTGTGACTTCAGGGACGGATTCACTGGCTGGAGCGTGCCCTAGTTGACTCGGTGCAGGCCCCCTACTCCGACGTTGGAGGTAGTGAACGAACCCCCAAAAGTCCAGGTCTCCCAGTCTCTCCATCTCCCACAGAGGTAATGAGTTGTCCAGACAATTATTGAAAAGGTCGATTAAAGCCGCATCATTGTAACCCAGCCCTACCTCCAGGGTCCAAAATGTTTGTGCCAAACCACCCACCTGATTCCCCTGTTGTTTAAGGGTGGTCAAATTTTCTAGGCGCTCCTTTATAGTAGCCGGGGGAGTGATCTGGATTCCCATCCTGCTGGATCCTTTAAGTGCTGGAGTTTTCTGTCACGGTGGCTCACACACAGAGACGAGAGACAGATCCAAGTGCAGGTGTTTTTATTAGGGTAATCCAAAATCGTAGTCCACAAACAAGAATGGGTCAAAAGCCAGGTAAACAGTCCATCAAAAAACAAGAACAAAACACGGGAACAGGAAACAACACAGTCCGGGGAATGTGAACTGAAAACTCCAGGATGTGAACAGAAACTGACAGGGTATAAATAGACAGACACTGATTACATAATACATGACAGCTGGCTGTAATGATGTGATAAAGGGATAATGAGTCTGGCAGTGCGTTATGGGTAATGTAGTGAATGCAGTGGGTGGAAACGAGAGTCCGGAATGGAGTGCCCTCTAGTGGCTGAAAGGGCACTCTCACTGGTGATCATGACAAAGGCTCTCTGTGAGCCTCCGTGGTGACTACTTTGTTTTAACGGTGTGTTTTACTAAGCTTCTGTGTTTTAGACGTTGCTAGGCCAATATTAGAGCCCGCTCTCTGTAGAGCTCCACCTACTGGCGAGGATGAGTTGTTAGGCTTTTTAGCCTCCTTAGCTCTTATTATATGAAGCTGCTTTTTCTAGCAGTGTTGTCAAGTCGTTAGGCTCTCTTTGAGCCTCCTTGGCTACTGCATAGAATCTGCTAACAGAAGCATCATGCTGTATTGATAGCAGTGTTTTTATTTTTTAGCATTGATAGGTCTTCTCTCGCTACAGTGATATTTTTTCTGAGGTCTACGCTCCCCCAGTGCTCTGTTTAGATATTAAGTGAAAGTTATTGGCTCTCTGTGAGCCTCCTTACAGGATGTTGTTAGGTCTTCTCTCGATTTAGAGAGTTGTCTTTTGAGATCTACGCTCCTAGATCTCGGCTATGTTTGCCAAATATTTGGGCTTTTCTCTGAGCCTCCTTAGTTACTGCGGGTGTCGTCTGGCCTCCTCTCACTAGCGAGAGATATATTTAGGTCTCCGCTCATCAGGACTCCACCAGGGCAACAGTTTGAGTTAAAGGTTTGCTGTGAGCCTCCTTTGCTAAACATCCTAAGTGTGGGGCATTGTTAGGCTTCCTCTCAATTAGAGAGTCGTTCTGCTGAGGCCTCCGCTCCTAGAGCTTGGCTATTATTTGTTAAGTCGTCAGGCTCTCTTTGAGCCTCCTTGGCTGTTATGAGCATCATTAGGCCTCTTCTCGTTTGTGAGAGTTTTTGCTTTTTGAGAGTTTTTATTTAGGCCTCCTCTATTTAGAGCTCTGCCACAATAGCAGTTGTAGGTTGTAGGCTCTCTGTGAGCCTCCTTGCAAGACATCCTGAGTGTGGGGCGTTGTTAGGCCTCCTCTCGATTAGATAGTAGTCATGCTGAGGCCTCCGCAACTAGGGCTCGGCTATTATTTGCTAAGTCGTCAGGCTCAGTGTGGGCCTCTTTGTCTAATTTGAACGTCCCCAGGTCCCCTCTTATTAGTGGGAGTTATCTTATTGAGGCCTCTGCTCTCTACAGCCCCACTAGGGTAACATTTATGAGTTGAAGGCTCTCTGTGAGCCTCCTCGTAAGCTATCAATAGGAAAATCATTGTGCTGAGGCCTCCACTCCTAGAGCTCAGTTATTATTAGCTAAATTGTCAGGCTCTCTGTGAGCCTCCTTGGCTAACATGGGCATCGTCAGGCTTCCTCTCATTAGTAGGAGTTTTCTTATTGAGGC